>NC_047579.1:1359882-1692382 GCF_011004845.1 Esox lucius
GAGGGGGGGAGCGATGTTGGAAAAACCATAAGTCTCTGGTAATAACTAGCAAACCCTAGAAACTAGTACTTCTCCGGGTAGGGAATGAGGCGTTACCCCAAGTAAAGGAGTTCATGTATCTCAGGTTCTTGTTCGTGAGTGAGGGGACAATGGAGCGGGAGATTAGCCGGAGAATCGGAGCAGCAGGGGCGGTATTGCATTCGCTTTACCGCACCGTTGTGACGAAAAGAGAGCTGAGCCGGAAGGCAAAGCTCTGGATATACCGGTCAATTTTCCTTCCTACCCTTACCTATGGTCATGACTGAAAGAACAAGATCACGAGTACAAGCGGCTGAAATGGGTTTTCTCAGAAGGGTGGCTGACTTCTCCCTTAGGGATATGGTGAGAAGCTCAGCCATCCGCGAGGAACTCGGAGTAGAGCCGCTGCTCCTTTGCGTCGAAAGGAGCCAGTTGAGGTGGTTCGGGCATCTGGTAAGGATGCCCCCAGGACGTCTCCCTAGGGAGGTGTTCCAGGCACGTCCAGCTGGGAGGAGACCTCGGGGTAGGCCCAGGACCAGGTGGAGAGATTATATTTCGACACTGGCCTGGGAACACCTCGGGATCCCCCAGTCAGAGTTGGCAAATGTGGCTTGGGAAAGGGAAGTTTGGGGTCCCCTGCTGGAGCTGCTGCCCCCGCGACCCAATACGGATAAGCGGATGAATATGAGATGAAGATGAGACCCTAGAAATGAGCGAAGATTGGCCAAGTTTGTAGGAACCTCAGGCGCTGGAATGTACTCAGAGCATTGCATAATCCGGCATCCGATTAAACTCAAAAAGCCCAAATGGTGTATAAAATGCTGTCTTGGCCTTATTGTTTTCTGCCACTGCCACCTGACTGTACCCACTTGCCAAATCGAGAGTTGAAAATCCAATGACTCCTCTATCCTTGGTAGGGAAAAAGCATCTTTCCTGGTTTTTGCGTTCAGTTGCGGATAATCTACACACATTCTTAGACTTCCATCTTTTTTTTGTACCAATATAATAGGTGACGAATAGGGACTGCTACTACTTTCCCTAATAAGCTGTCCCTCTAATAATTGCTTAATGTATGCCTGAACCAACTCATATTGGGACGGGTGGAGACGGCGATAGGGCTGTCGTACAGGTGTATCATCCAGAAATGGGATTTAATGCGTTATAAGATTTGTGCACCCAACGTCAATGTCACTTTCAGCAAACAAAGTGCTGTTCTTATTGAACAGGGCTTCTGCTTGCCTTCGCTCTACACTATTTAGACCCTCCCAAAGGAGGGAAGTCTATCACTGATCTTTCCCTGAAAATAGCTGCCTGCGAGGAAACAAAGGCAGTACACTCCTGGGCACTAACATCTACCTGGAAATCTATGTGAGGGTCATTGTTAACTAATACTTGGATTGCTTGTACCGTAGCCAGAAATCTGCGAGTGGTCAACCAGACATCTGAATAGCCAACATTACTGACTAGAACATATGCAAGCCATCTTTCCGCTATCACCAGGGACGGGGAGACCAACAAACCCTCTGGTAGAATTCCCCCCTCTGGCCCCAGTGGCTCAACCAAACATTCCATTAGCTTTTGTCCAGATACTTTGATTAGATTGTGAGTAATCTAAAATGGTCTTGTTGAATGTACACAACCTCTCAGACCCAGTGTAAATAGTTAGAAAAGTAATTCAACTTTCAGGTACCTAACAACACTTATGTTATACTGTTAAGCCTTATTAAATGTTTTTGACATTTTAAGTGTAGTTTAGGAATAGAAAGTGTATTCACTTATCAAACTTGTGTTCAGGGCGGCAGAAGTACAGCATTATAATATGTTTGATCACAGTTGATTGATATGTAACAGTAATCGGTCTGCGTTTCATCTGTTTATGTGTATTATGCTGTGTTGGGTAGTATTGTATATATAAGCATGCTCATTCCAATTCTCTGTTCTTGATTTAGGTGTGGTGAACTTCAACAAGATGCCCTGGGTTGTAAGGAAAGAAATGTGTCCCATTTGCAGAGTGCTTTTTTTAAAGACTGTGTGGGATACTCCAGTAACAGGAAGTGTGAGGTTCTCCTGGGATATTTTATGGACCCCTGATTTCCTGGACAGTGCCCAGAAAGTCAGTTTTAGGGCAGGAGAGTGGACTGTGTATTAGGCTTTTTTTATTGATTATTTATACAAGATGGATCGGTGCAGCTTCTATAGTAATGCGGTCGATGTATCGGTCTGTCATGGTGAAGAAAGAGCTGAGCCGCAAGGCGAAGCTCACGATTTACCGGTCAATCTACGTTCCTACTCTCACCTATGGTCATGAGCTTTGGGTCATGACCGAAAGGACAAGATCCCGGATACAGGCGGCCGAAATGAGCTTTCTCCGCAGGTTGGCTGGGCCGGATGAAGCGGAAGAAGATGTATGAATGTATGTATTTATTAGGGGTGTAACGATCCATCTACTACATCGATGTATCGATTTATATTCCTATGATCCAACTACATCGATCTGTGCTCAGCAAGTTGGCCTTACGGACAACATATATCGATCTAACATTTTTTTTAAATGTAATCAATCGATTGTATCGATACTAGGAAATAACCCATTGGATTTAAGCACGTCAGACTTTATATGAATGTTTTTTCTTAGCACTTTTAAACGTTACTTGATAAATGTTACTCGATTCAGTCTACCTATCCGTGACGTCATCACCCCGCGCCAGCAGCAGCGCAAAGACTACAATATATAGCATGGCAGTTGGCAGAGGAGAAGCCGATGAGCGAGAAATTATCAAGTCACCATTGTGGTCCAGTGTGTGGATTGCACTTCATTCTTGATATTAATACTGTATTTGCATTATTTCTATGTTGATAAACAACAGCAAAAGTAGGAGGTAAACCGACTGTTAGTTCAACCTGAAGAAATGTTGGTTGCATTTTATTTTTGATATTAATATAGTAGTATTTTTATGTTGAAAAACAAAAGCAGAAGTAGCAGGTAAACCTACTGTTGAAATGTTGGTTGCACTTACTGTATTGAATATTGAGAATGAGAGCAGAACATTTTAACTTCCTGTTAATTCAACCTAAAGTGTTGGTTGCACTTTATTCAAATAAAATGTGAATGCATTTGCCATTAATTGTTGTTTACTTGTTTGTTTATATCCATAATTAATTGATACCTGATTCCCTTAGAAGAAACAACAGGAATCTAGGAAACTTCACCTGCACTGTCCAGTATCCAGGTATTTATTTCAGTCACACTGGTTGAATTTTTGGCTAAAAAGTTATTGAATCGATTTCAAGTCACTGAATTGTTTCGGATCGTCACGTTCTAAATGAACCAATTTCGTCGTTGAATCGTATCGACAACCATGAATCGTGATACGAATAAAATCGTTAAAATGAATCGTTACACCCCTAGTATTTATACAAGTTATTTCATTGAGATAAAATCTCTTGTTAATGCACATAAAAAAAATAATAAAGAGTATTAAGAGTTGATTTGGTGTTGAGCTTGAATGTTTGGGAAATTGTTTTCTCTGATCATTTTGGCACATCTATGCAAATTATATAATGATTGTCGATGTACAACAAATAATTGCATGGCCTTTTAAGAGTTTTGAGTTAGGATGGTATAAACGTGAAACAAATTTGTTTTGGTGTCTAGCTTGAACTAATACTAGTAATGTACATGTAATATTCATAATCAATAACATTACGGAATGTTTAGTTGGGATAGCCGTTACCTAGGAAACCGTTTTATGTCTAAATTTGTTGCTGCCTTCTCTGTTTCCGACCTCGCCTCTACTATAGAATTGGCATTGCCTTTATGTCCTGACCAGCTCCTCTCATCCTTTCACACCATCTGCTCTCAGATTATGGACTCTGTTGCCCCTTACAAGGCTAAGTCGACCAAAGGCCCATCGGATCCCTGGTTCAATGATACAACTCGGGCCTTCAGGCGCCAGTGTAGACAGGCAGAGCGTAAGTGGAAGAAGGATAGGCTGCAGGTGTCATTAGAGATATTTAGAGCTAGCCTTGCCACCTATCAGAGAGCAGTGAAGGAAGCTAAAGGTCAATACCTTTCCAATCTCATCAATAGCAATAGCCACCGTCCTGGAATCCTGTTTAGCACTATTAACTCTGTCATAAATCCGGTGTCTGGTGTAATGAATGAGGCATCAGTAAATACTTGCAATGCATTCAAACAGTATTTTTTGGACAAAGTTTTGTCTATTAGGCAAACCATCACACAAGCCCCTGCTGTTGCCATTCCCTCCCAACCGACACAATGTGTGCTGGAGTCTTTTGATGCAGTTACTCTTGTGGACCTAAAAAAAAGCTGTCCATGAGTTGAAGCCTACCAACTGTCCTCTAGACGCTGTTCCTGCCAGGATTTTGAAAGAGGCTATTGACATCATAGGTCCTTTCCTTGTCTCCTTCATAAACAGCTGTTTTAGTTTGGGCACTGTTCCCACTGCTCTCAAGCACGCCATTGTGAGACCGCTGCTCAAGAAACCCAACCTTGATCCCTCCATACTGTCCAATTTCCGCCCAATATCCCACCTGTCATTTCTGTCCAAGCTGATGGAGAAGCTTGTTTTCACCCAGCTTCAGTCTCACTTCCAACTGCACGGCATGGGGGATACATTTCAGTCTGGTTTCAGGTCTAGACATAGCACCGAATCAGCGTTACTGAGGGTCCATAATGACATTCTCGGAGCCCTGGACAGTAAAAGCTCTGTGGTTTTGGTGTTACTGGACCTTACCGCTGCATTTGACACCGTGGATCATGCCATCATCATCTCCCGTCTTCAACATGTTGTCGGTCTGCAGGGCGCAGTGCTCAATTGGTTCTCTTCATATCTTATTGACAGAACTTTTTCAGTTATGCTAAATGATTTTTCCTCCTCAGCTGCCCCTTTGTCATCCGGTGTGCCTCAGGGTTCCATTCTCGGTCCTATTCTGTTCTCACTCTATATGCTGCCTCTTGGTCAACTCATCTCCAATCATAACGTTCAATTCCATTTCTATGCAGACGACCTTCAGATCTACCTTCCTGTGGTTCTGAACAATCGTTCTGCGCTGGACCCTCTCCATAACTCAATTCAGGACATTAAACTGTGGCTTTCTCAGAATTTCCTTCACTTGAATGAAGGTAAGACTGAATACATTCTGTTTAGCCCGGATTCACCCTACAGTTCTCCAAGTTTTGGCCCTCTCACACCCCAGTTTGCACCCACTGTGCGTAACCTGGGTGTTATTTTTGACAAAAGTATGCAATTTGATAAACAGATTAGTGCGGTTGTTAAGGCGAGCTTTTACCAGCTAAGGCTTCTTAGTAAGGTCAAAACCTTCTTGTCCCAAGCTGACCTTGAAAAAGCCATTCATGCCTTCATCAGCTCGAGGATTGACTACTGTAATGCCCTCTACACTGGACTTAATAAATCACTCCTCAATCGACTTCAACTGGTACAAAATGCAGCAGCACGTCTCCTCTCAAACACCTCCAAACGCTCACACATCACCCCGGTCCTCTGCTCGCTCCATTGGCTTCCGGTGCGGTTTAGGGTGGAGTACAAGGTCCTGCTGTTTGTATTCAAGGCCATCAATGGTCTGGCCCCGGCCTACCTCGCCGAATTAGTAACGGTCTACCAACCTGCTAGAGCTCTCCGCTCCTCTGAACACACCTCTCTGGTCGTTCCCAAATTCAAATACAAAAAGTTTGGAGGCCGATCATTTGCAGTTCAGGGCCCAACACTGTGGAACGCTTTACCACCATCCCTGCGTAACATTACCGTGTTCAGTGTTTTTAAAGCGCAGTTGAAAACACATCTGTTCAGACAGGCTTTTAACACGTAATCTCTGACTCGACTGCTCATTTTATATATTTTATGTGTATGTGTGTGTATGTATGTGTATGTGTGTGTATATGCGTATGCGGGTGTATGTGTATATATATGTACATATACATTTTTCTTTATTTATCTTATATTTTTATATGTTTTAATATTTTTTATATTCTGTTGTCTACTGAAGCTTTTAATGGAAAGCGCCTTGTGCACCTTTTGGCTGTTGTAAGGCGCTTTACAAATAAAATTTGATTGATTGATTGATAAATTAAGTGATTTTATAGATATTGTTAGTGGGTTGAATAATACTATTTAACTATGCTAATGTATTCTAAATCATATTGTTATAATTTAGATGTAGGTTTTTAATTGTATTATGTATAAGTTGGGCTAGATGAGTTGGATAAAATACTGAATTGCATTTGGGTATTTAAGTAATCTCCTAAAAACCTAAAGCACCTGCAAGAAAAACTATTACGGGCATACGATACGTGCCCGTTGCCTGGTCTGAAGAGCAATTCATTCAAATTCTTTAGAGCTGAGAATCTCGTAAATTGGTGAGTTGGATAATAATTGACTTAATAATGCCGCTTTATGTAAATTGTGAAATGGTAAACAACGGTGGAACTGTCCAAACGTCACTGTTACTCAAGTGACACCAGTTTGACATTGCGACGAGTGGGTCAGGAAATGATGAAACGGAAGTGACAAAATGGAAGTATGAGTAACAAAAATACAGGGTCTGCCCAGGACTTACCTAGTGTTTTTAGACAGTGTAAAGCTACGGGTGGTGTATGCCCCAGGGCCTCTACTCTAAAGCACAATGGCTTTCCCCTTCCCCTGAAAACAAATGAAAAAGGTTTTAACCCAAATAATAGTCACAACACAAACAAATAGTGCAAATGCACTACTCTCACATGGATCTCACTATCAAAGCACTAATTTAAAAACATTCTCCCAACTCACAAACCGCAACTCAGACCAAACAACAGCAGCAGCAGCGAGCGAGAGGGAGAGTTCAGAACTCTATGGCTTGTATGCAGGCTAAACCAACTGCAACTACTGATGAGTGGGTGGGAGTCAGCACGAAATCCCACCAATAAGCTACAACCGGCGATCAGGAAGACCGATGTGAAGATGACGGTTTTATATTATTTATAGATTTCAGTAAAGCCTTTGATTTGGTTGAACACAGCTTTATCTCCAGGTCTTTACTGCATCTTGGTTTTGGTCCAATTTATATTCAGATTATGCAAATGTTGTACTCTGATATCAGTGGTTCGATCTCTCTTCCTCATGGAACAACCCCACGTTTTAAAATAAACCCAGGTATTAGACAAGGTTGCCCAATTTCTCTTTTATTTATTATAGAAACTGAAATGTTAGCTTTTTTAGTTAAAATCAACAAAACTTTTTGATAAATTAAGGATTTTTGCCAGATCTGTAGTGATCAGTCAGCTAGCTGATGACACAACACTATTTCTTAAAATCAGGAACCAGATACCTGTTGCACCTAAAGCCATAGACACTTTCAAGAACCTCAGGCTCAAAGCGTATGGCTATACATAACCAACCCTTTAATTCACTATATGGTATTCCAATCAAGGACTCTGTGAACTTAGGGATTACAGTTTTAAAAGATAGAAATATAAGTGAATTGCTAAATTTTTAAAATCATATAAAAAAGGTCCAGAAAATTCTGAATAGCTGGTAGGGTGCTACTAACAAAAATGGAAAGTTTTTCCAGGTTAGTTTACCCTGCATTATCCCTATCTATTCAGTCCAAACATATGAAAACATAAACCAAACCAACTTCTATTTTATTTGGAAAAATTTAACTCACTACATTAGAAAAGGGGATGTTATTAAGTCCTATGAGGATGGGGGACTGAATGCTATTTACTTGTATGAATGATTGTATGAATGCAATGCTTAAAACTAAATGGCTGCATTCCTTCTTGGTCAATAGTGATGCATTGTGGTTTATTGTTCCCTCCTCAATTTTTTTAATTTTTATTTCAACCTATCAAAACTTTCTGACTTTCATCAGCAAGTATTATTGTCATTGAAATTGACAAACACAACTTCACCCCTCATAATACCCCAATATGGAACAATAGGTATATATTACATGGTAACAAATCTCTATTCTTTGAAGATTTGTTTAAAAAAAGTATTTGGTTTGTTAAAGATTTACTAAATGAACAGGGTAACATTGTTGATTATGATAACTTTACACAAAGATATGAGTTTCCATGTCATTCTAAACAATACTACACAATTAGAAATTCCTTTCCACCTGCTCTTGTTGCCATGATAAAGGGAGCATTACAGTATTTGACTTTTAAAACATGGCTACCCTCCTTATACTTAGGGGATATGCTTCTGTCAGATGTTAGATGTAATAACAAATATATTAGATGCATAATTTCCAAATAATGTTTTCCAGATCAGCTGAAAAGATACTGTATCTGTCAGAAGTTTGATGTTTCTGTGAGCATGACATGGAAACATTTTTTTCTTATGCACTCATACCAGTAACTGGTTGTTGCGTGGTTAAAAAAACAACTTGTACAGCTACCTCTGTTCTCTCTTGACTACATTATATTTGGTGTTTTTGATACAGACAATGATCTCTTAATTAACACAATAATTAGCCTTGCCAAATGTTTCATCCATAAATGTAGATGTCTTAAAACAATACTTATGTTTAAGAAAGAACCTGATATCTTTAAGCATATCCTTAATGTTTATAGTAAACAAAGGAGATCATCGTCTTTTGTGTACCCTAGAAAATATGTAGTAGTCCAGTTCCCTCTTGTTTATGTTTGTGTATATAAATATTTGTACTTATAGGTTAGGATATTGTAGAGTTTATTTGTGAGTTTATTATATAAATATATACAGTATCTCACAAAATTGAGTACACCCCTCACATTATTTCATGTGACAACACTGAAGAAATGACACTTTGCTACACTGTAAAGTAGTGAGTGTACAGCTTGTATAACAGTGTAAATTTGCTGTTCCCTCAAAATAACTCAACACACAGCCATTAATGTCTAAACCGCTGGCAACAAAAGGGAGTATCTTACAAAAGACCCTTGTATGTTATGTTCCAACCTATGGTCAATGGGCCTATCCATAGAGCCTATGACAGTCACATGGACATTTCCTAGCAGGAGGTATGGACAGGATGTGTGGGGCCCATCAGTAACAGGCACATGTCCTATCATCCTGTGTTCAGAGTTAGTCAGCACATATGTATTGTGTTAAGTTTCTCATGCCCATTTCCTCTCAACAGGCACACCTCGTTTTACTTAATGAGGTACTGATTAGGTGATTAGATGAACCAAACCCAATATAATGAGGAAAAGTATCAAAACCACTGGTGTTGTCATCATTATTTTCTTGCAGTAAGATCAGCTGGATGGTAAAACCGGTGCAAGTAGTACCTCAAAGGCAATTTGAATATAAAAAAAACTATTCAGCATGACAAAAGAGTTGAAAAGAAAAGCTTTGAGTGAGGAAAAGAAGGGCTCAATTCTGGCTTTACTGGCAGAGGGATAATGTGAGCGTCAGGTTGCTTCCATCATGAAAATTTCAAAGACGGCGGTTCATAAGAACAAGGTCCAGCAACAGACATTGGGGACAACAAAGCTACAGACTGGCAGAGGGCGAAAACGACTGTCCACTGACTGAGATGACTGTTCGAATGTCACTCAACAACTGTAGGATGACATCAAGTGACCTGATCATTTTGCAGTGGTCTCATAATTTTTTCCAGAGCTGTATTACATGCCTATACCAAAAAATATATATTTATGACAGTTTGTCGCATGTTTCGTTGCACCGGAGCTATAACAAGTTTAAACTATTCAAAAAAATGTGTGCGAAGGACATTCACACACTTTCCCTCTACATGTTTGGTTCTCAGTCTAACCCTCTTCATGGTGTTCCTCCTGCTGACTGTGGCCTCTCCTTCGCTGAAGACTTCATCACTATCTGCTGTGGAGCAGTTGGAGGAAGAGGTGGATGAGACAGAGGAGTCCAGGAGCCTCCTGGAGAGGAAGAGGTGGATGAGACAGAGGGGTCCAGGAGCCTCCTGGAGAGGAAGAGGTGGATGAGACAGAGGAGTCCAGGAGCATCCTGGAGAGGAAGAGGTGGATGAGACAGAGGAGTCCAGGAGCCTCCTGGAGAGGAAGAGGTGGATGAGACAGAGGAGTCCAGGAGCCTCCTGGAGAGGAAGAAGTGGATGAGACAGAGGGGTCCAGGAGCATCCTGGAGAGGAAGAAGTGGATGAGACAGAGGAGTCGTTGCTGTTGGCATGTTCCCTTCCAACCTCTCCATCTCTCTTTTGCACTCCTGATCATCATTGGAGCCTTCTTTCTCCCTGACCCCTCTGCCTTCTCCACCTTTTTCTCTTTTTCTCCCCTCTCCGTCTCTCCATTGTAGCCACATTTGTTAGTGTCCATGGAAACACTGCAAGTCATATGCAGTTCGTAGCCTCGTTCTGAGAGAATGTGTGTGTGTGTGATTTGACTACTAGGTTCATTGTTTGTAATGCAGAATTTAATTCAAGCGCGATCAAAAACAACAACAGGCGTACCATAAGGACTAGCTATGGCATTAGGTGATGTGTGGTTAGATCAGGTGTAAGAGGCTCACTTTCAGTCACCACCTAACTGGTGTGCAGGTCCTGTTAATGGGTTCCCGTTCTTATAGTCTGCATGTTGCTGGTCACTCCTGCGTAAAGCTTCTAAAATGCAGTCTGTTACTAAGACACCAGCAGGTGAACTTGAAGATATTGAATTAATGTTAAAAACTTTGAAATGTAAGATGAAATAAACTGGAATAGGCATTTGCTAGTTAATGTACTTTGACCTAAAAATTCCACTGCAGCCTGTGCTGGTGGGATTGTATCATCTCGATAGTCACTCCAAGATAAAGTGCACAAAGACCAAAATGGAGACTATTATGATGACAGCAATAGTTGTACTTGGAGCTAAGACTTATTCACTATGCTAAACCATGAAAACTAAAGAACAGGTTGGGTGGAATGTGGTGTTCAACATTTATGGTTAAAGTATTCTTGTTTGGCTTTTTCTATGAGAGAGGACAGGCTAATGTTGCCTTAGTTCATGCGGCGCCCAACTCAAAGCTATATAGCCAGTTAACTATCCTGGCTGAGGTAACGCTTAAGACACCACAAGGAGTTGCTACCGAACAAATTAATTACTAACCCCCATAACCCAGTGCTGGCCAAGTTTCACATGGTACAGTATTACATTTTTAAACAGCATGGCAGTTAAAATTTTTATTAAAAGAGAATAAAGATGCGAGATGTTTCAATTCAGAGAAAGTGTTTCAAATTTTTCACTGAATAAAAATATGAGCAATTTCTCATCTCAACATGCACATTGCAACACTTTCTAAGCTCCCCCCCCATTCCATCCATCCATCTTCTTCCGCTTATCCGGGGCCGGGTCGCGGGGGCAGCAGACTAAGCAGAGATGCCCAGACTTCCCTCTCCCCAGACACTTCCTCCAGCTCTTCTGGGGGACACAGAGGCGTTCCCAGGCCAGCCGGGAGACATAGTCCCTCCAGCGTGTCCTAGGTCTTCCCCGGGGTCTCCTCCCGGTGGGACAGGCCCGGAACACCTTCCTGGGAAGGCGTTCAGGAGGCATCCGGAACAGATGCCCAAGCCACCTCAGCTGACCCCTCTCGATGTGGAGGAGCAGCAGCTCTACTCTGAGCTCCTCCTGGGTGACCGAGCTTCTCACCCTATCTCTAAGGGATCGCCCAGCCACCCTGCGGAAAAAGCTAATTTCGGCCGCCTGTATCCGGGATCTTGTCCGGGAGTTTCACATGTGAAAAAATTCACGGGAGTTATAGTATTGTTCAAACAGTGGGGGGGTGGAGATGTGAACGCAGCTTAGAGGTGCACGTCTGGTTTTGATCACGCTTGAATTAAATTCTGCATTACAAAGCTAATAGTCAAATCACAGAAACACATGCTCATAGTGCGATGCTAAACCCAACCACTTTCCCGGCAGATGTTCTAAAGCCTATAAACACAACCTGTCTTGTATTTTACTAATCTTGATAATGTATAATTTGCTGATGTTTCACAATCCAGAGCATCGGGTCCAGTGCAGCCACATTTAAAGGTATTTCCAAGAACTATCCAAGTTAACAGGAACAGGGCATTCAATGACTCTTGGTAAAATTATCATCCATGATATCATTCAATACTCCCAAAGCCAGAACTCAGCCCACTGCTTTGCTTGTCAACACGTCTCTCTGCCAAATGCACAAGAATCTGCTTTTACTTCCTAACGTGGCTACTCAAATTGGCAAAAGGCAATGTACAAAGATGCTGGACTTAAAATACATGAGAAGTAAGAGAGTCAATACTTTCATGGACTGAGCATAAGACTACAGATGCTTAGATTTTACATGCCATTGATTTGTTAAAGAAAATCTAGGATGCCTAAGGCTTTTGCACAGTGCTGTGTATGTATGTACAGCTCCGGAAAAAATTAAGAGACCACTAACCCTAACCCTTTTTCTTTCCTATCCAAAAAAGTTGAAAAGGAAAGTTTTAAGTGAGGAACAAAAGCGTTCAATTTGCAGTGGTCTCTTAATTTTATCCCTTCTGTTCCTCACTCAAAACCTTCCTTTTTGACTATTTTGAAAAGGAAAGAAAAAGGTGCAGTGGTCTATTAATTTTTTCACTTAGCTGTTTATACATTACCAGTCGCATTTAGAGACACTGTCCCATTCAGTTGAATTTGTAAATGTCTGACTGGTACCTCTGACTGGTACTCTATATATATATATATATATATATATATATATATATATATATATATATATATATATATATATATATATATATATATATATATATATATATATATATATATATATATATATATATGAAGAATATCTGGTATATTACTTTTCAAATGTTTGTATTTCGATTGCATATTTTAGATGTCTGACGTCTGTTCACTACTTAATTCAGTCTGACAATTATATCATCTTCAAACTACATTCACAAAACCCCTGACTCTTCTGTACAAATCAAAAAACATTTAATTCTCAAAATCAAACAATGCTTTCAGATCATACACACAGCCAGTCAGTATATAAACACTACAGAGCATTCATTAGAAACTACATAAAAAACGGAGAACACAGCACCCAGGGCATGTAGTTACAGATACAAAATGTTTTATTGTATCTGTTTTATTAGTAAATGCATTTTGCAATAAAAATTTATTATAATCACAACTCAGTGAATACATTAAATACTGTAAGTTCTGCAAGTAATACAGTATCAAATGTCTGTATATTCAGCAGTGGCATGAAAAAAAAAGTGTGAACTATTTTGAGTCACTGTGTGTAAACTATGACAACTATGTTACAGTTTTGTTTAACAAGTACCTATATTTTTTTTATAACATTCCTTTTATTTTGTTATGGTATTAAAATGTGGTCAGAAGTAGTAGTTACAGGCTATATTTAAAGAAAACGGTTGATAACACTTACTACACTATTTAGCTGTCTGACCAGGTCACCACTAAGGGTTAACTTATATATTCTTTATATCTTTGATGGGTTTCCATTGAGCCAGTGGGTGAACTCTGATTCCGTGATCTGACCAATTAGCTATCAGCTAGGCTCCGTTACAGTTACACCTTTAGATTTTCATCTCACGTTTTTTTGGCGCCCGCACCAGAGCGTAAGAGGATGCAATTATCCATTTGGTCAGGTTTTTGTAAAAGGTTGAAGCATTGCCCAGCCGAGGTTCATTCCATGGAAGGATATGGGTCCTCATATTCCAGACACCATCAGATCCCAGAGATTCCTAGTAGAGTCCCAAACCAGTTGGCTGGGTGGCGAGCTTAACCAATTGTGACGGTGACTTTAGACGGATTGCCCAGGATCTCCTTCATTCATCGTTGTTGTAGGAAAAACAATAACACAAATTCACAAGGGCCCCAATGACTGAAAAAAAACTACTTTTGTTAATCAAGACAAGCAGAAATAAGGAAGAACAAAGCTCAAGGAACTGAAGAGATTTTATTTAATGCGTGCACTTTATCTTAGTTTATTTTTTTCATACTGTTTTTATGTGTATGTACAAACCATATTTCTGTGTATTTAATACATTTTGTTCAAACTTTCATTTTGGTGTGGTATTCTCTTTATTGATATTCAACCCTTACTATTACATCGTAGTAAGGGTTACACATCAGTGAGAAATGTGATTTAGTTAGTGAGAATGAGTTTTACAAACAGAGTGAATGCAATTTGCAAATGGTGTCTAACTACATGAATTTGTTTTAGGTTTTGCCAAAAGCGTGACTGAATTTGGTTCGGAGAATGGGGTTTACCGTTTTAGCAATTCACCAAAACTGTGTTACGGTTTTGACATGTATTTAATGAAGTGAAACAAATAAATACTTTGCTGTTACTATAATCATTATGTCTAAGGATGAACCTAAAAAAGGCAATGTGACCTGCAAAGAGATATAAGCAATACTTATCAGTAGGGAAATGGACATTATAACATCTGGACATTATTTTTTATTTGCTTTGGTACTATTTCCAAAACACTAAGTACAAAACTCCAAACTGATCACACTTGTAACACAGCTAATCATTCTTTCAAAACTTGATCTCATGCTTTCATTAGTTATACATATTTTCATATAATTATACAAAATCATTGTTTCAAAACCAGATGTACACAGTGTACACAGTCAGAACAACAGGTATTACACCTACATTATCTGTTTTTTGCCAGATTAAATCTGTTTTTCGCTCGTCAACAAAAATATACTTGTGATTCACAGCAGCATCCAGCTCCATCACCCTCTAAAAAAGATAATTTGGTTAGCTCTTTTATAAAGAATAGTTGACATTGTTAGTTTGTAGTATAGTACTGTGAGTATCATATATTTAAAAAAAATGAAGTACACAACATAGCCCTGTACCTGAACACAGGGATTAAAGTCAAAAAAAATCTTCTGACTGAAATAGTTTTTTAGGCCGAGTGATATTCCATGAAATTTATTGAAATTGTCGAGACTAATAGCATTTTAAGGGGAATTGAGTGTACACGGAGCAGTTTTTCCGTGAGTGGAAATTGAAAACCCGGAGTGGATCATGAGCGAAGTGATTACAGAATGCTTAGAGTGGAAAGAGGAACGTGCTTTCGCTCCACTTTAGGCTTTGATCACATCCCCCGCAGCAGGGTGAATACACCTCTTCTTTCCTCATTTTAAGACCTATTCAAACAAAATTAAGACATTTATTTCACTATTTGAGAAACGAAAGCCTATTTACGGCCTTAAATTATGAAAAGTGAATTTAAGACATTATGACAGACGGGAACCCTGCGATTGACGGAAATCCGTCATAGACTTAATGCAATTAACGGAAATCCGTCGTAGCGACGGAGAACTTTAATCCCTGTGAACAGGGGCGATTCTAGGGTCAGAGCTTTAGGGGTGCTGAGCATAGACATCATGTATAAAGGCTAGATACCTTGTCCGCGCTGTTGGCCAATGGAGGTCGACGTCCGCACATGACGGCCATCTTGCCACAGGCCGCTCGCTCACTCTTAACATTGTGTTTTATGGTGCATGTACTTTTTAAATAACCATAACGTTAAAAATTTTCTACCGATTTTCAAACGGTTTGGTTTGTTATAAATGTCAGAGATTAAGTTATGACACTGCATACATATGAACCATTAAAACCATGGACTTCCATATGAAAATAACCTTGAACAGAACCAGATAGGTGTAATGAATATACAAACACAAGGTATTTATGTTAAATCAATAAATAGGCTACAGAATGGCAACAAGACATATACACTTTTGTACTATTATAATAAAATGACTATTATAAAATAATTTTAATTACTACATGTTTTTTCTTTCTGTCGGATAACAAGCATCTCTGAACTGACCACATTTCAGCCCTCTAGGGCACTTGATATGACTTTAGAACCACAACTGAGCCCTTGCACCAGGTCTTGTGAAGCTGTGTGCAAAAGCAGATCAATATAGAATGAAATTGAATACTTTAGACCATTATTTGCCAAGGTATGGTCATGCGTATAGTAAAATGCCTTATGGAAACTCCCCATAGGACTTTGTCAGACAAAATGCTGACAATAAAATGATTACTGTGTGGCAACCTCTTCGTGTAGAAGCATAATGAAATGAAATAAAATTAAAGGTAACACTGATGTTACTAGTAGACTATTTGGATTGTATGTCAGGTGTTCTGATATAGAATGACTACAAAAAATATGGAATCATTACAAAAGTCTCTATTTTTAAACTATTATAAAAGTGACATTTATTTGCACACAAAAACAAAATAGGTACATGATTCCCCTTTACAAATATCCAAAAAAGAAATGCTGTAGAGAGAATTACACTACTGTTGAAGTAAAAGAGGACAGTACCTTGAAAACACATACCTTGGGCTAATGCCCTTTGAAAAAGGACAGTTTTATTAGGTTTCTGTTGCATGTTGTTGCTCTGTAAGCTGAGGATTGTAATTCTGGCGATGTGGTGCAGCCTTAACTTAAAAAACAGGGACAGAATTATTTTTAACAGCCTATAGTGGTGGCTGGCTATCCCAACACAAACATCCTCTGAACCGATCCTTTTTCAGACAATGTAAACAACCTCAAGCAGTTTGATGGGCTGTGATCGTCTGGTACTGCCTGATGACTGCCGAATGACCCACTGTGCTGCCCTGACGACCCTCACGGTTCCCTCTGATGGAATCACCAGACCTCCATTGCATCTGTCACCAGGCTGGCACGGCAGACATCACACGACAGCTTCTTCAGAGCCTGTCGCACAACAAATCCTAAAATTTGAGTTAGTAATATCATAACTTATAACAATAATCATTAATAAGCATGGGGAAATTAAGGGAACACTTCTCTTTTTGGACTATAGTGAGATTGTTTTTCCCCAGATTGTGACTATTGGCACTTTTGGTTATAGGGAAAATCGACTTTCAGTTAGCCTTCACCTGAAATGTACATGAGAGCGTTGTCCACAAGACCATCGAAGTGGACGGGAAGGTAGCTGTGATCATGTACTAGGGCAGGAATGTCAGCAAACGGGGATGGAAGATCTTCTCCTCCTGCTGCAGAGGACACATCTACAGCTGACAGGCTTGTAGAGGTGTCGATGACAGCTGGTAGGGACTCTGTGTCATCCAGTGCCGTCACATTGCCTCTGCATGGTTTAACAACCCCACACTGGGCCATCAGCTTTACATCCTAAAGATGTATTTGAACTGGCCGGGTTGTTATTCCAACCATCATTAAAAAATTTTTTTTTTTAAATAAATAAAAAAGATATACGAGTATAGTACACAGGTATTCAATACATGCTTTAAAATGTTTTATGCTTAAAACATTTTTACAAAAAAATACTAATTAGAACTAGCCACCCCTGAAAGATATTTCCACATAAAATAGGTTGAATGACATTATCATACAATTCAGACTGTGTCAAGTTCTGCAAACAAATAGTCAAACACAGGCATTTTTCTAAATACTCAAAATGGTTTGTGACACTTCCAGGTATTGTGTATGTCTTAGGGTTAGGGTGTATGTCTTCAGAAAACATGTTACCAAAAGTAAAAAAACATATGGACCGACAAACTGAAAACAATACAAGCATTTGCTGACACTGTGTCACTTAGTGTTGTGGCTGGTAAATATAAATTATGAACCCTACCAGATGCTCTGATGGAGTTGAAGAGAAGCTCCAAGTGGTCCTGCTGAACCTGTAGGTCAGGACATATTGCTGTCCTTCAAGCAGCACAAGAACCAACCGGATTGAAAATCATGTGCAACTTTGCTGGTTAGCAGCTAAACTGTAACGTTAGCTGCCATAGGTCTCACTCAAAGCTTATTGTTATTAGCCAGCAAATAACTACAACCACAAATATTGTAATTTAGACAAAAGATTAGTTGTCATAAAATCGTTATTGGTGTCAGTAAAACCTTTATAATCAAACAGATTGTTTGTGATATCTGCCTTGATAACTTGCCCAAGTAGCCGTGATCTGCACGATTTAGACGTTTTTAGAAAAGAAAAGCTGCAATTTCAACATTTTCAAGCATTCAGAATTATAGCCACGTTAATAACGTTTGTAAGAAACCAAACCGTTTGTAAATCCGTCAAAGTTTCAGCGAGATAACAGTATTTGTGTTAGTGCTGATCACTCACCTTACATCAGGTACCACAGAGCCTGCCAGGAAGCCTGCCTGTGACAAGATGGCCACCGGTGATGCCGGAAGTGACTGCGCCATGAGACTTCTAGCCTTTATATATGATGTCTATGGTGCTGAGCACCCAATGAGCCCCACTGCCACCACCCACCCTCTTTTCACACAAAAACAAAAAATATGTCTATTGAAAAATAACTTTATCATTTTAACATTGGTTCAACTAACTCCAAAATCCAGATAATTGTTTTCTTTTTTTTGAGACCTTTCAGAACACCAGCCTAATTGTGAGAGTTCACACAGACAGCCCCCTGTAACAAACACAAAACCTTCTTCACTCAGCTGGTTTCCCTACCGTTAACTCCATGTGCCTCCTTTTGTATCAACAGTCATCAGATTGGTTAGATTAGATTAAACTTTGTCATTGAACAAAGTAACAGGTACTTGGACAACAAAATGTAATTCATCTTCTGTAAATTTACAAATGGCCATCTCTAACATATCTGGTTGCACGCCTGTCTGAACTTTCATAAACCAATATAAGTAATCAATAAATAATAATAAAACAAGAGCAAAAAAATAAAATAAAAAAAGAAGGTAAAACCAAAAGGTCCAAAATATCCTGATTATTTAAAGAGGTCTTGAAAATACTTAGAAAGTAAAGATATAATAAAAGAAAGAGAGGGAAATCTTTGAAGTACTTCCCCTGAATCCCCATTTGGCTCTACTTTGGGAGAGTTAATCTATGTCGCCGCACTTTGAGGGTGGCAAACCTGTCAATGACCCTTGGGTGTTCAATTTTTTCAAGCAACTCCTTCTCAATAGACATCACAGCTAGGTGCTGGAGTCTGCTTTGGCCTGTGGTCCTCCTGAGCCATGTATGAGCCATTGCCTAGATAAGTAATTTGATACAACAATAGATAGCTGGTTTGCATTATCTGTTACTTTAGCTTAACACTTTTCAGAAGAAAAAAAAAACAAGACAGAGGTCATTATGGACTGTCCCTAGTCTCTCACTTGAATCTGTCTTTTTTCTTTTAAAGAACTGTCGTATGTCCATTGATCACTGGCAGGCCACACACACACACACACACACACACACACACACACACACACACACACACACACAGAGAGAGCGAGAGAGAGAGTAATGCTAGGAGTTCAAGAGTTAAGCCTGGTTCTGGTTAAATCCTCTGTGTGTGAGGAATGAATAAATACAGCAAAAGAAAAACAACTTTCTTTTATTGTCTAGTTTGATAGTCAGCCACAACTGAAAAATAACAGATATAAATCTAGGAATGAAGCACCCCTAAAAAGGGGCTAGCCTCGCCCATGCCTGTGAACATATTCTGCTCGCAATCGTTTCACCCGGGCATTGTTTCTCTCAAAAGCCACCAGGTACATTAGTTTAATAGAAACTTGGTGCTTCTTCAAAAGTCGGGCAGGCTGATTGATGCCACAGTGGCAAAGGTGTCATTGCTCTCCTCAATAACCTGCTTTATTTCAGACAGCCTTATATCCAATGGCGTTTTTATATGTAAAAAATTGGTGGGGCACAAACCATTTTAAAATACAGGATACATTCCACTAAAGCTACAAAACTCCCTCTTGCTACTGATGTCTTTAACACATCAACAAACAGCGTAGCTCCACAAAACACTTAACAGAGGCTGGGCAAGATGGCGTGTTTATTAGTCACTCGCTTTAGAGTGAAGAAAACATTTCCTAAAATTTTACTACATGCTTACTAAAGACACTCTAAATATTAAAAAGTTCAATGAAGTATGTTCAAACCAGCTAGACTGATATTTAAAGACGAGGACAGTGAAAGAAAGCAAACAGCGATGAGTGCTAAGGAAGCAAAGATTCTAGAGCAATCTACTGACCACGATTACACTATGGAAGCTGGCACAATCAGCAAAAGAAAATACAATGTTCCAATAACTCTGAGCAAGATTCCAGCCGGTAAGAAGAGCAAAACTTCTTTAAAAGAAGGTGAGGTCTCTAACTTGGCCATATTGGAAACTGTTGCAACTTCGAGAGCAAGCTAAACAGACAAGCACCATGGTTGCTAGCCTTGCTAAAGCTGTGCAGTTCAATGCAGAAGAAGTTAAGGAATGCAAAGGGAAAATAAATGAGCTGGAAAAATGCAACGATCGTCTGTCCAAAGAAAACGTCGAGCTTAAAGAAAGAATCCGAGAACAGGAGAGATACAAGATGAGATGGTGTCTGAAACAGAGGTTTATCGGAAAGAAAAGACGAGAATGTTAGAGCAGACGTCATTCAACTCTTCAGTGAGATCGCCCCCGACATGGTACAGAAGCAGCTCGAAGAAGCAATCGACATTGTTCGCAGAGTCGGCCGTAAAGAAGATAACAGGAGTAGACACATAGTTTTATTTGTACGGAGATTTGTCAAGGAGGAGTTGTGGCGTCAAAGCAAAGATTCCCGGGTGTGCAGAGAGAAAGGCGTCCGCCTCGCCGAGATGCTACCACTAGAGGACAGGGAGGCAAGGGAGAAACTGTGGCCGCAGATTGAACAGGCTCGTCGGGATGGAAAGCGTGCTTATTTCCGTGGGCCGCAGTCTAATTGGTTAATCGTAGAAAGGTTTGATCTACTTACACTAGATGGAAAAGGAGTGTGTTAAAAGGACAAGGGACTTTTTTGTATTTGCGTACAAGCGTAAACAAGCTTTGAAACAAATTCTTACAGTTTTTTTTGTTTTTTCTCTCGTTTTAGTTATCTTTATCATCTCTAGCTATGTTCAATTGTTCAGTCACATTTGCTTCGTTAAATGCGAGGGGTCTAATAGACTTGGTCAAAGGAAATACACTTTTTATTTTGTAAAGGGCGAAAACCTCAATGTCTATTATTACAATAAACTCATTCTTCCCTAGAGGATGTTAAGTTTTGGTCTAACCAATGGGGCGATCGAATATTGTTCAGTCATGGGACTAACAAGTCTGCTGGTGTTGCAGTTTGCTTTAATAGGTTTCCATGTGATATAATTGCATACAAGACAGATAGTCAAGGGCACTGGCTGATGGTGGTCTTGAAAATGGATGGTTGTTTTTTCATATTAACTAATGTATATGGTCATAGAACGATTACCCAAAATAAACACATGCTTGAAGAGGTTGAAAAAACGTTATTAGAGCTCAAAACATTTTATTCAACAGATTTTATTATAATGGGAGGTGACTGGAATAGGTCACCTGATGAATGGGAAGATAGATGGCCCACTAAATTTGACAGTCTCCACTTTAATCATTTAATTGGGGATTTTATGAATAATAACCATCTGATAGACATTTGGAGAAGTTTAAATTCAGGAGTTAAACAATATTCCTGGTTTAAACCTAATAACACCTGTAAATCCAGGATTGACTACTGGCTCGTTAATCAGTCGCTTAAAGAATTTGTCTCAGATATCTTGATTTCCAAAGCCCCATTAACAGATTATTGCATTGTAGAAATTAAATTAAATCCAGTTGATAAAATAAGGAAAAATAAAGGCTACTGGAAATGTAACTCTGGTCTGTTAAAAAATAAGGATTATTGTACAGAGATTAAAATAATTAATAACTGAAATACCGAAAATAATGAGACTATAGAGTTTTTGCAATAAATGGGAATTTGTAAAATATAGAATTCGAGAATGTTCCATTAAGGTTAACAAGGAGATTGCCAGAGAAAAAAGAAAAGAGGAAATGAACTAAATTAGAAAATATGTTTAGTAAAAGAGCTCAAGGTGCTTAGAGGAAGTGGATAGAGGAAGGAGAAAAGAACACCTCGTATTTCTGTAATTTAGAGAAGAGAAGACAGGAAAGCAAGGCAATATCAAGTTTACTGATAGATGAAGTTGAGTGTAAGGACAATAGAACCATGGAAAATGCAGTGTTTACATTTTATAATAATCTTTACACCTCTGCATATTCCAAAATCAATTCTTCCAATTTTTTAAATGAAATTAAGGACTTCATACCTAAGATTGATGTTTCGTTTAAGGAATTCTGTGAATCTGATTTAACATTAGAAGAATTGGATGACGTAAGCGTGAAATTGTCTTTGAATAAATCTCCAGGTACCGACGGGCTCACTGCTGAATTTTATAGATTATTTTGGAAAGAAATCAGACATTTATTATTTAAGGCATAGAGAATGCATAGAGAGGAATGATTTAATAACAAGCATGAAGCAAGGTCTAAAAATACTTATTCCTAAACATGGCAAAGATCAAATAATTTTAGATAATTTAAGACCAATTACACTTGTTAACATTGACAAGTTGTTATCCGGAATTATTGCAGCTAGAATGAAAAGAGGCCTTCCTCAGATAATAAATGAAACTCAGTTTCGCTTCCTTGCTGGAAGATCTATACATAATAACATACGTTTGGTACTAGATTTGATAGAATATAGTCATACATTTGTAGAAAATGGTTTTATTGTATTTTTCGATTTTTACAAGGCCTTTGATTCAGTTGAACACCCCTTTATTCTAGAAACTTTAGATAATTTTGGTTTTGGACAGAAATTCTCGAATTTAATTTGTCTACTTTATAACGATATTAATAGCTGTGTATCTCTGGAGCACGGCACATGCTCTTGATTCGCAGTAAAGAGGGGCATTAGACAAGGCTGTAACAGTTGTCCTATATTATTTATAATGGTCGCTGAGCTATTGTCTATTAGGACAAGAATGAATATTTCTGATGGCTTTAACATTATGGGGAAACACATCATAATAAGTACATTTGCGGACGACACCACTTTATTTTTAAAGACAAAAGGCACATTTCCAGAGCGTTGGATTCGATCAGCCAGTTCTCAAAAGCATCAGGTGTTATATTGAACACTAATAAATGTGAAATTCTAGCTTTACATGACCAGCCAGATCGCTTGATTGATAATATACAGGTTAAGTCAGATGTCAAATATTTGGGCATCATGATCACCAGAAATAAAGAGGTAAGGGAAAAAGAAAACATTCTTAAAAATATTGATAAGTGTAAAGTAATTTTGAATTAGTTGCTGCAAAGGGATATAACATTTTTGGTAGGACTCTTCTATCTAAGAGCCATTTACCCTGCCTTTTCATTAGAAATTTCAAACAACATGATTCAATTAATAAATAAAATAAATGTAAATTTTATTTGGAAGGGTAAGTGCCATTATATTCGGAAAAATGACATGATTAAGAGTTTGGAAGAGGGTGGCATGAATGTCATAGATTTTTCTGTGATGAATGGTGTACTTAAACTAAAATGGTTGAATTCATTTGTATGTCATAGTGACTCTTTTTGGTTTAGCATCCCGAATGCAATTTTCCAGAAAATGGGGGGAATTGATTTTGTATTGCGGTGTGACCATGATTTGAGCAAACTACCTGTAAAACTGTCTGATTTCCATCAGAAAGCTCTGTTGTACTGGAACCTATTGTTTAAACACAACTTTACACCACATAATACACCTCTGTGGAACAACAGATATATTTTGAGTAATAGAAAATCTTTGTTTTTAGGAACTTGGATGGAAAAAGGAATATGGGCATTAACTCATTTGATGGATAATTTTGGTAATTTTTTGAATTATAGAGATTTTTGTGAAAAGTTCTATTTTCAGTGCCCAATTAGAGAGTATAATAAAGTGTTAAAGGCCATCCCAGTACTTTGTATTGAAGGAATTAATTTAATTTAAATAAGAAGCGGTATTTATCTTACCCAATCCTTCCCAAGGCCAAAGAAGTGACGTTTAAAATCTTGAATGATATTTATCCGTCTAATTGTTTTTTACATGAAAGATTTAATTGGGAAAACAATTCTTGTGGATTTTGTGAAAAATAAATTGAAATGGTAGAACATATATTCTTTTGCTGTGAATTTGTGCATTTAACTTTTCTGTGAATTAAAGTTATTTGTGAAGTCTCTTCATTGGATGATGGACAGAAATGCCCTAAAACCTCTCTCCGTTTTGGATATGTTTAAATTATTGGACTAAGACCCTCGCCCCTTTGTCATTTCATTTTTCATTTTTATTATGTTCTTGTATGTGATATCAACACGAACATAAATGTATGTTTATTCATCTTCTTCCGCTTCATTCGGGGCCGGGTCGCGGGGGCAGCAGTCTAAGCAGAGATGCCCAGACTTCCCTCTCCCCAGACACTTCCTCCAGCTCTTCCGGGGGGACACCGAGGCGTTCCCAGGCCAGCCGGGAGACATTGTCCCTCCAGCGTGTCCTGGGTCTTCCCCGGGGTCTCCGGGGACTCTATCGTTCTACTGGGGGACTTCAACGCCCACGTGTGCAACGACAGTGACACCTGGAGGAGTGTGATTGGGAGGAACGGCCCCCCTGATCTGAACCCGAGCGGTGTTCAGTTATTGGACTTCTGTGCTAGTCACAGTTTGTCCATAACGAACACCATGTTCAAGCATAAGGGTGTCCATCAGTGCACATGGCACCAGGACACCCTAGGCCACAGGTCGATGATCGACTTTGTTGTCGTTTCATCTGACCTGCGGCCGTATGTCTTGGACACTCGGGTGAAGAGAGGGGCGGAGCTGTCAACTGATCACCACCTGGTGGTGAGTTGGATCCGATGGCGGGGGAGGAAGCTGGACAGACTCGGCAGGCCCAAGCGTACTGTAAGGGTCTACTGGGAACATCTGGCCGAATCTCCTGTCAGAGAGATCTTTAACTCCCACCTCCGGCAGAGCTTCAACTGGATCCCGAGGGAGGCTGGAGATATTGAGTCCGAGTGGACCATGTTCTCCACCGCCATTGTCGAAGCGGCCGCTCGGAGCTGTGGCCGCAAGGTCTCCGGTGCCTGTCGAGGCGGCAATCCCCGAACCCGGTGGTGGACACTGGAAGTAAGGGATGCCGTCAAGCTGAAGAAGGAGTTCTATCAGGCCTGGTTGGCTTGTGGGACTCCTGAGGCGGCTGACGGGTACCGACAGGCCAAGCGGACTGCAGCCCGGGTGGTTGTGGAGGCAAAAACTCGGGCCTGGGAGGAGTTTGGTGAGGCCATGGAGAAGGACTATCGGCTGGCCTCGAAGAGATTCTGGCAAACCGTCCGGTGCCTCAGGAGAGGGAAACAGTGCCCTACCAACGCTGTTTACAGTAGAGGTGGGCAGCTGTTGACCTCAACTGGGGATGTCGTCGGGCGGTGGAAGGAGTACTTCGAGGATCTCCTCAATCCCGCAGTAACGTCTTCCACAGGAAGCAGAGGATGATGGCTCAGAGGTGGACTCGTCCATCACCCGGGCTGAAGTCACTGAGGTGGTTAAGAAACTCCTCGGTGGCAAGGTACCGGGGGTGGATGAGATCCGCCCTGGGTACCTCAAGTCTCTGGATGTTGTGGGGCTGTCTTGGTTGACACGCCTGTGCAACATCGCATGGCGGTCGGGGACAGTGCCTTTGGGATGGCAGACCGGGGTGGTGGTCCCTCTTTTTAAGAAGGGGGAACGGAGGATGTGTTCCAACTATAGGGGGATCACACTTCTCAGCCTCCCCGGGAGAGTCTATGCCAGGGTTCTGGAGAGGAGAATATGGCCGATAGTAGAACCTCGGATTCAGGAGGAACAGTGTGGTTTTCGTCCGGGCCGTGGACCACTGGACCAGCTCTATACCCTCTACGGGGTGTTGGAGGGTTCATGGGAGTTTGCCCAACCAATCCACATGTGTTTTGTGGATTTGGAGAAGGCATTCGACTGTGTCCCTCGCGGCATCCTGTGGAGAGTTCTTCGGGAATATGGCGTCCTTGTTCCTAAGTCAGACTTGTTCCCAGTGCATGTTGGACTCCTGCAGGGCTGCCCTTTGTCGCCAGGTTCTGTTCATAATTTTTATGGACAGAATTTCTAGGCGCAGCCAGGGGCCGGAGGGTGTCAGGTTTGGGGACCACACGATTTCGTCTTTGTATGTTTATTCATTTGTGCCTTAAATGTTTTTACTTGAAATTTGTATATTAATAAAAAATAATAATAAAATAAAAAACCTTAACAACAGAGCGGCTTGCTTCTACAGGGTGTTGTAGTACACATACTGAAGAGAGAGAGACCTTCTTGTGTAATTGCTCTCCTTCTCTCACACCCATGTAAAAGTACCACTGTCACATTTACAAACCTAAAATAGGAATGCAACCAATCTCAGAACCAATGTGCCTACAGGCAGTGCTTGAAGTGGGGGAAAAAAGGTGTCGGTACTCTTTCATTTGCATATCATTACATTTGAGATTTTTACAGTGTCTAGCTCTGGCACACGCATTCTTTTATTGCCTTTCTGAAGCCAGGCTAACATGACTTACAATTTCAAATTCAACACACTTTTCTAAGTTTCTAGGTTTTGGATTTCACCAGTGAAAAATATGTTTATGCTCAGGCGGAAGCCGCAGCCATCAGACAGCTCCTGATAGGGTGAACCGACTGCTTGCCTTTACGTGATTCGTCAAGATCTTTACTAAGTCACGTATTGCCCTCTGGGTAGTGTAGTTTATGTAACGTTACGTTAGGTCATTACAAATCTCTCTGACACTGACACTTTTTTTGTCAGTGGTAGAGTACCGGCTGCATGTGAGAAGTACGCAAGAAAAAGTGCAGGTACGCTCAAGAGTAAAATGTAGAAGTGCCGGTACTGCGTACCGGTGAGTACCGCCCCACTTCGAGCACTGCCTACAGGGCCATACGCAAACAGCAATGAGCTCAACACCACTGAAGGCCACAACGAAGCAGAAAACTTTTTAGGGATACAGATACATTCTATGACAACAACCTTTATAGATAAGCATGGACACACTGACACTCGTCACCACCTATATCAATTGATCCAGCACAAAAATATGACCGATGCACGGACCAGCACTACAAAGGCAGGATGATAAAATATGCTTTCACTCACCAAGGCTGAGGGCTCACTTGAAGAGAAAGGTGGCACGGCGGTTCTTCTTCTGAGCAAACTTTTAGATGACTTTGTGAATTAAGTCATGTAGCTGCTGAATCAGCTGGCTTTCGATGGACAACATGGCCAATGTGTTGAGTCGCGGCAGTCCCATGCTATTGCGAGTGAAGGTTTTTACCCTCTTCAAGGTGGAAAGGTTCCTCACTGACTCAGATGTCGTCATAGGTGTTCTTATGATAATTTTCAGCAGACTGACGGTCTCAGCAAAAGCCTCCTCTAGGTTGTTCTCATGGATGGATCTTAACAGAGACAGGGCTGTCTTACCAGTGTGATGCTCAGTGTGGCGGTACAGAGTGGTCAGCTCAGACTTCAACTTTTCCTTGTTTCCTAGAGCAGCTGCAGAAAGGCTTGGTCCCAGAGTTTTTTTGACAGGCCGTATGCCTCACTTATGGTGGCCTCATCCCATCATGGTTGTGTACGTATGTCCTCCATACACAGGACCAGCGCAGCGGGATTTTCCCAAACTGCATTGACAGTTCTACTTTTAAAGTTCCATCGTACTGTGGGTGGCCTTGGAATGCATCTCTGTGTTGCCTCAGCAAGGGCTGCAACACGTTTTGGAGAGCCAGAGAAAAAGGTGGCAAAAGCAGTTAAATCTTCAAAAAAAAACTTCAGGATGCTCATCCTTGCTGAAAGATTTTGCTGCAAGGTCAGGTTCAGCTGGTGAGCATAGCAGTTAACAAACTGGGCATGTGGCAATGTCTCTTTCATTAGCGTCCGTACCCGTTAGACATTTCCACTCATAACAGCCGCACCATCATAAGTCTGAGCGATCAGCTTTTCTCCCAGCTTCAGTGGTTCCAGCACACCCTTGATGCTATTAGAGAGGCCGAGTCCAGTTTTATCTTTGACTTCCACAAACTCCAAAAACCTGTCACTGTATTGTCAGGCAACATGTATCGCAACACAACCACCATTTATGATTTACAGGAGACATCAGTTGTTTCATCTGCCTGTATGGCAAGAAATGATGTCTCGTCCACTTGCTTGTCATACACTTCATACAGTGGGGAGAACAAGTATTTGATACACTGGCGATTTTGCAGGTTTTCCTACTTACAAAGCATGTAGAGGTCTGGGATTTTTATCTTAGGTACACTTCAACTGTGAGTGACGGAATCTATAACAAAAATCCATGAAATCACATTGTATGATTTTTAAGTAATTAATTTGCATTTTATTGCATGACATAAGTATTTGATCACCTACCAACCAGTAAGAATTCCGGCTCTCACAGACCTGTTTGTTTTTCTCTAAGAAACCCTCCTGTTCTCCACTCATTACCTGTATTAACTGCACCTGTTTGAACTCGTTACCTGTATAAAAGACACCTGTCCACACACTCAATCAAACAGACTCCAACCTCTCCACAATGGCCAAGACCAGAGAGCTGTGTAAGGACATCAGGGATAATATTGTAGACCTGCACAAGGCTGGGATGGGCTACATGACAATAGGCAAGCAGCTTGGTGAGAGTGCAACAAATGTTGCCGCAATTATTAGAAAATGGAAGAAGTTCAAGATGACGGTTAATCTCCCTCGGTCTGGGGCTCCATGCAAGATCTCACCTTGTGGGACATCAATGATCATGAGGAAGGTGAGGGGTCAGCCCAGAACTACACGGCAGGACCTGGTCAATGACCTGAAAAGAGCTGGGACCACAGTCCCAAAGAAAACCATAAGTAACAGACTATGCCGTCATGGATTAAAATCCTGCAGTGCACGCAAGGTCCCCCTGCTTAAGCCAGCGCATGTCCAGGCTCGTCTGAAGTTTGCCAATGATCATCTGAATGATCCAGAGGAGGAATGGGAAAAGGTCATGTGGTCTGATTAGACAAAAATAGAGCTTTTTGGTCTAAACTCCACTCGCCATGTTTGGAGGAAAAAGGATGAGTACAACCCCAAGAACACCATCCCAACCGTGAAGCATGGAGGTGGATGACTGCACCGTATTGAGGGGAGGATGGATGGGGACATGTATCGCGAGATCTTGGCCAACAACCTCCTTCCCTCAGTAAGAGCATTGAAGATGGGTCGTGGCTGGGTCTTCCAGCATGATGACCTAAAACCCACAGCCAGGGCAACTAAGAAGTGGCTCTGTAAGAAGCATCTCAAGGTCCTGGAGTGGCCTGTCCAGTCTCCAGACCTGAACCCAATAGAAAATCTTTGGAGGGAGCTGAAAGTCTGTATTGTCCAGCGACAGCCCCGAAACCTGAAGGATCTGGAGAAGGTCTGTATGGAGGAGTGGGCTAAAATCCCTGCTGCAGTGTGTGCAAACCTGGTCAAGAACTACAGGAAACGTATGATCTCTGTAATTGCAAACAAAGGTTTCTGTACCAAATATTAAGTTCTGCTTCCCTGATGTATCAAATACTTATGTCATGCAATAAAATGCAAATGAATTACTTAAAAATCATGCAATGTTATTTTCTGGATTTTTGTTTTAGATTCCGTCACTCAGTTGAAGAGTGATAAAAATTAGACTTCTACATGCTTTGTAAGTGAGAAAACCTGCAAAATCGGCAGTGTATTAAATACTTGTACTCCCCACTGTACATACAGTCTAACAGTTCGTTTTGTACAGTGCTGGATGTCCCCTTGATGATGAGCGTAGCCTCATAGTTCCTCTGAAGTCTCGAATCGCCCTCTCGAAAATGCATGTGAATATTGCAGGATTCAGGGAGTGCACTGACTCGTCGTGCCCCTGCAGTGAAGTTTCACATTTTCCACACAGTTTATTACATGCTATGATCTGACTGAGAATGTACCTGTTTTCCTCCACCTGTTTGTTATGCTGCTCAATGGAGGGCCTTGTATGCACTGTCAACTTGGGCTGTGACATTTACCCTTCCAAGTAAGCCCAATTTCACAGCATTGTCCAGATGACTCCCGCTGCTCTCATGTTTTGCAATCCTCTCAGAAAGATGTTTCAAATCTTTGTAACCCGTCCTCGACCAAGAACCATCTCCACCAAATAGGAGACATGGAAAACAGAAGACTGACTTCTTTTGTATGCTAACCGTTAGCCACTTTTTCTTCAAAAACCACTCCACGTTAAACCCTCAGTTACTTTTACCAGCAGTTTGAGTGATGACAATATCCCGTGGCTGATGGGTACCAAGTCACTTTAGTTCAAGTTTCTCCTCCACATTAAGGGTTTCAAACCGGTGCTCGAGTATGAAATACACTTTATTAATTTTCTCAAGTTATCTGGCGTTTGTGAAGCTAACAAGCTAGCTAAGACAATCTACCCTCCTCGCTCTTCATGCTGACTAATGTTGGCCCCAGGCAAACAGACAGCCAATCAGGTCTGAAAACGAAATTAAGCTGTAGTGGGTCTACCGGCTGTCAGCCCCACTTGGCATCAAATTAGTGTGATCTACATTGATCACATTAAAATTCTGAGCATGCGTATTAATATTTTTACACGTACAATGTACATTGCATTGTGAGAGAGGGGCTAGCTCCACATTCACACTTTGCCTATGGCCTACTACTGCAAACTCGAATCGGCAGAACACAGTCTGAAGGAGCAAGGCAGGGACCAATGAACATGAAATAAAATCCTAACAAAATGTATATGCAATTTAGGAAGATGCTATATTCATAGATAATAAATTATAGGAAGTAATCTTCGAGAAATTAAAATAACTATTTTGTTGTTGTTATTTCTATTGAAAGCCCCTAATGACCAGTCACCCCTGCTTGTGTCATTCCTTGCCCTGACCATTTCCACCACAGCCAACTCTTGCTGGTCAGGCTGTATATGTGTGCGACCATCACCAGTCGGTTTCCTGCTAATTCTGAGAGTAAAACAGAGTATGCTGTCAATAGTTTACTACTGTAAATGACAAAAATGACGCTATTCTATATAGTAATGCAATTTACTGTACCATAAAAGTATAGTGAATAGTTAGCAGACTTGCTGGTTTTCTTGGCAAAATGTTCTGATGATGGAGCTGACAGATTACCTTTGTAGGTTAGGGTGAACTAACCTGGCAGCCACTGCCATGGTAAAGCCTCTGTTAACCACATGGTCAACAATGGCCCGGACAACAGTACGCCTTCTGCTTACATTCCTCTAATGACCAACTCTTTGTCTAGGCCCGTGCCCATCTCTTTGAGCCCTCTGCAGTTCTACTCTCTCTTTCACTGTATCCTGCTCCATGTTTGGTCATTGCAAATGCTCACACAGTGCTACTTATATGGTATTCAATTGTGATTAGCAGGTGAAATAAATTAGTAACACACAATGATCAGACCAGTTGGAAATCTGTAGACATACCAAATGATTAACTGATTAACCATTTAGTTCCGTTGGATTAAATGATAGACAAATGTATTAAACTGAATGAGAAGAGATGCAAATGAAACGTTTGATAGTAATAGTATTATGAAAGACAGTTACTGTGAATGAAATGTTTATATATAGAGGAAACACTTTTTAGTCAAAGGAATACTTTGTGATTTTGTGTTTTGTACTGACATAATTGAAATATGGCTTGCCCACTTCAGGTTGGTGGAGAGTGCCTGCCTCAAGTGGAGGAGTTTAAGTATCTAGGGGTCTTGTTCACGAGTGAGGGAAGGATGGAACGGGAGATTGACAGACGGATCGGTGCAGCTTCTGCAGTAATGCAGTCGATGTATCGGTCTGTCGTGGTGAAGAAAGAGCTGAGCCGCAAGGCGAAGCTCTCGATTTACCAGTCAATCTACGTTCCTACTCTCACCTATGGTCATGAGCTTTGGGTCATGACCGAAAGGACAAGATCCCGGATACAGGCGGCCGAAATGAGTTTTCTCCGCAGGGTGGCTGGGCGATCCCTTAGAGATAGGGTGAGAAGCTCGGTCACCCGGGAGGAGCTCAGAGTAGAGCCGTTGCTCCTCCACATCGAGAGGGGTCAGCTGAGGTGGCTTGGGCATCTTTTTCGGATGCCTCCGGAACGCCTTCCTGGGAAGGTGTTCCGGTCCCATCCCACCGGGAGGAGACCCCGGGGAAGACCTAGGACACGCTGGAGGGACTATGTCTCCCGGCTGGCCTGGGAACGCCTCGGTGTCCCCCCGGAAGAGCTAGAGGAAGTGTCTGGGGAGAGGGAAGTCTGGGCATCCCTGCTTAGACTGCTGCCCCCGCGACCCGGCCCCGGATAAGCGGTAGAAGATGGATGGATGGATGGATAATTGAAATATATGCTGAAATGTTTGAAAAAAGTGCATTTCAATGATCTGTTGTCAGATTAGTATTAAGAGTTTTGAAAATGTACCACTTGCTTGTGAAAATTGCATTAAACCAATTAAAAAACTGTAGTACAGATTGAGAATAGACCTGGTTGAGTACCTTAATGCAGTGATTATCAAATCTATCCTGGGGACCCCCAACTGTTCCATTTATTTGATATATGCCAGAGCTAGGACACCTCAATCAACTTGTCAACCAATTGGCTGCTTGATTCAGGTGAGCTACTTCAGTGTAACTGCAACATTTTGAGACGAGTGGGTATTCCCAGGAAAGATTTGAGTACCACTGATTTAATGCAACATTCCTTTCATACAGTTATGCTGGGTGGAAAGTAGAACGTTGCATCTTGAGTTATCTTGAAATCGCTGAGTTGGTACTGATAACACTTTTAAGTGAACTGACACAGAACAGTATTTAGTACAATGACATACAATTCTGACCTTGAATGCAAACACTAACAATACATTTGGATTTTTTTCATTTGAACAGGGGAAAGATCAAATTATAAGCTGGATCCTTTAATGTGTTAAACCATAACAATTCTAATGAAAAACGATATCCATCTATTAGAGTTTAAAATCGTATGCATATATCTTATGCAGTGTTTCACTAACTAGAAATTCGCTGTAGACTACACATTCCTATTTTTCTGTGTCAGAGAGGAATTTTGTTGTATATTTGGCTTACTCCTTGGTAATGTCGTTTTTAGTGTAAAGAAAAATTTACAAAATTTTTTCTCAACATGAAACATTTGCAACCTATTGCAACTACATGGACATGCTAATTGTAAAAAATAAATAATAATAATAGAACTCCTATCGCTATGTAATATTGCATATCTCAGTGGCTCAAGACATTCGGTAATTACTTTCCGGAACCGCTCGTTTCTGTTTTTGAAACGTTTATAATGAAGTTTTGTTTAGCATATTTCAATATTGGCAGTGAATGACAGCACTGTGGGCGAATCAAACTACACCGTGTTCTTACGTAGCGAGTTGCGTAATTGTATCAGTCTTATTGTGCTATTCGGTGACAGTGGCTCAGGGGTTTTGTTCAAGTCTGGGATCTTCCGAAGAACGCGTTTTTCTGCTTCACATACTCATGCTTTTTCCGAGTGTCCATTTTAACATCCTTATTGACATTTGATCTAGTATTCCACCAGGCCGGCTACTAAGAGAACACCGTAAATCATCCCTTGACTCTCCAATCGTGTCCGGTCGGCGAGATACGTCCACCCCTTTCACCGCAGTGCCAAACGAGGAGTCTGAATGATGTCATCGTATTATCATTCAGGAAAGGAAACAGACATGGCGACGATGACTGAGCCACTCTGCCTAGAAAGAGGTAACTGCACAGAAGAGCATTTTTTTGATTGCAGAAACCGGGTGCATTGTAACACAATCAGACGCGTATTATGATAAGCGCGCTACCGATTTTCCCGCTTCGATTAGGGAATTTATTGTGCTTTTCTTTAGATTTAATATTGCCTGCTACGAACCGTGCGGATTAGCGCATCGGTTAATGCGTAGTGCTTTGACTGACATTCTCATATAAAATATTTTAAATGTAAGTATATGCATAGCCTATCATAGCCCCACCGATGACAAATAGGGTTCCCGTGCATAATAGTAGAAAAAAAAATTAGATATGGCATTTTAATAATACCTTTGCTAATCCCTCTGCCCGCTGTTCAACTTATTTAGAAAACGGTCAAAGGTATTTACGGAGAAGAGGCAAGGATAAGGAACGTGGCCTTTTCTCAATTTCGGTCTTCTGGCCTCCTCTCTCCGAATCCTAAAACCTACTGGAGGAGAATGTCAGAAGGTAGGAGGGACTTGTTTTCTCATTCACTGAGTTTTGAGGAGTGAATGTGAGAAATATAAATAAAAAGGCACATGCAATGGTCCTTTACCCTATGCATGTTTATGGGGTGGATCTCAAAATCAGTCTGTAAAGTAATACAAAAAAAAATAAAAAATCTCAAAGCTGTGCAACAAAATTGTATTGATCAAAATAGAGTAACATATTGTTTTTACATGTGTGCATGCAATTCAATTATGTCAAAAGTAAAGCTGGGGTTTGTTAAGACCATGTCAATTAATTTTGGCTATCAGGGAGTGAGGACAGGTCCACAAGCCTCCTATCAAATGGAATCTGTTGACCCCTTGGTCACTTATCGGTTTACCAGTCACTGAGGAGAGGAGTTAGGAATTATATATTTGTAAATGTTAAGCAACAGTGGTAAATGTTTTACAGATTTTTGTTTTATTTGTGAAATGTTTTTACATCTTCACAGATTTTATTTATATTTGTGAAACATGTTTAAATATTTGCAGTGTCTTTATTTACTAAATATTTTTTCACATTTAAAAATCCTATTTTTATTTGTGAGTTGTGATGAATATATGCACAGATTCTCTAGATATATTTACGAATAGTGAGACATCTAACTCCAGTTCTGTGTCAAGTTATATGTTGGTGTCAAGGAAAAGGCAGGACTGGCAACTTCATGTCCAGTTTAGATTGAAAAGCTCTGGAAGCTGCAGATGAATTGTTGCTTTATTTGTGTGTCCAATGTAACTTATAAAAAAATTATAATACCCATGTGTAATCAAATCATAGTAAATCATCCCATTGAAATATATTGAGTGCTGGTGCCACATCCGTATTACATTATAGCCTGCATAATCTGACCTCTTGATAATGATACCCGCTGTTACAATAAAATGTATTTAGCAGGAACAATCCTACTATGATTTCAGGGTTTTTCTATATTCCACATTTGTTATCTACAATTTCTCCAAATGGAGGTTTTCCAAACACTGACATATTCTACTATGTGTTACTTGTTGCAGTGTTTAATCATGAGTCACTAAGGGGCATATGCAGATATATGTCTAAGGGGCATAATCATGAGTCACTAAGGGGCATATGCAGATATTTAAATATGCAGATATCTCTCAACCAAACAGCATCTGTAGACAGCCATTGAAGGCCATGGTATGGAAACTTTTTGTCGACTTTTATCAGCTGCTAACCAGCTTGAGTAGCTTGATCACATTTTTGTTCAAGCAGGGCTGAAGGCAATCTCCAGGAGAAGCGTCTTGCCTCTTATAGTCTACTCTGTGTTTTTGTTTTACTCACCCTTTGCTTCCACTCCAGATGTGTGCAGGGTGATCGAGTTACTGGACCGGCTCCAGAGAAGCGGCGAGCTGCCCCCTCCCAAACTCCAGGCCCTACAGAGAGTTCTGCAGAGCAAGTTTTGTGCTGCCATCAGAGAGGTAAGATGGGCAAATAACATACAGTCCCTTGTGAAAGTATTCAAACCCCAGACAAATTCGGTCATATAACTGTAGAGTAAAGGGAGGTATAGTTTCAAGTTTCAAGGTTTATTTGTCTAATACCAAACAACACAGCATCAATCTGCACAATGAAATTATTGTGACATGGTACCTGACAACTACGTAGTGACAGTTAAGAAGAGTATTTAAGCAAGAATATATAGCTAGACAGAAAATAATGTTAAAATAAGGCGACAATATATATAACACAACATACGCAACAAACTGCGATACACACACACAGAAATTTGAGCTACATTAGCTCGTCTGCTGGATTGGACCACTTGGACCAGCCTTCGCTCCCCATGTGCATCAGTGTGCCTTGGCCACCCATGATCCTGTTGCCGGTTCACCACTTTTCCTTCCTTGGACCACTTTTGATAGGTACTGACCACTGCAGACTGGGAACACCCCACAAGGGCTGCAGTTTTGGAGATGCTCTGACCCAACTGTCTAACCATCACAATTTGGCCCTTGTGAAAGTAGCACAGATCTACACTAGCTTGTTTTTCCTGCTTCTGACAGATCAACTTTGAGGACAGAATCTTCACTTGCTGCCTAATATAACCCACCCACTGACAATTCTCCGGAAACATCTACCAGATGGCAGCAGTGTGAACAGACCTTAGCCTGGGTGGCTGTGATCTTTGATGATGTTCTGTGCTTTCCTCAGGCATCACGGAGGGGAGATGGCAGCTGATGATCAGGCATATCAGGCAGTAATGCAGCCTGAGAGGATGCTTTGAATGGTGCACTTGTAGAAGTTGGTGAGAGTTTTTGCAGACGTCAAATTTCTTGAGTCTCCTCAGGAAGTATAGTCAATCAATCAATCTAATTTATTTATAAAGCCCTTTTTACAACAGCAGTTGTCACAAAGTGCTTTACAGAGACACCCGGCCTTAAACCCCAAGGAGCAAACAACAGTAGTTTTGGATTTCAGTGGCTATGAAAAACTCCCTAAGAAGGCCGAATTTTAGGAAGAAACCTAGAGAGGACCCAGGCTCAGAGGGGTGACCAGTCCTCTTCTGGCTGTGCCGGGTGAGATATTTCTCTGGGCTAAATCCAGAGTCTATTTGATTTCAGACTAGGTCAAAAGTATGACCAGGTGGACAAGGACGGGGACAGCAACGGGCCCCCCAAACCAGGTACTCCGCAGGTGTGGACCAGGACCTCATCTCCTCCTAAAATTTTTAACTGGAGGAGACTGACAAAAGTTAGAAAGTGCATTCCTCATATCCTGCAGCACAATAATATAGCAGCGTAACACCTTGGAACTGAGACGGGGGGTTGTTTTTGGGCAGTTTTTACTGCCGATATCACTTGTCTGGACCAAGTGAGGTTATCTTTGATGAACACACTGAGAAACCTGAGTTTGGAGACACTGTCCACTTCAGTTCCATCGATGTGTATGGGGGCATGACCCCCCCCTCTGCCACTTCCTGAAGTCCACGATCATCTCTGTAGTCTTTCAGATGTTGAGAGAGAGGTTGTTGTCCTGGCACCATGTAGCCAGGTTCCTTACCTCCTCTCTGTATGCAGTGTGATGGCAATTCTATTGATTAGAACTGATTAGGAAGTAGGTATTCTCTTTGCACCATTAGCAGTTTATTTGCAAATAGAGTGATACACACAGATACAGTATCTCACAAAAGTGAGTACACCCCTAACATTTTTGCAAATATTTGATTCTATCTTTTCATGTGACAACACTGAGGAAATAACACTTTTCTACAGTAAAAAGTAGAGTGTACAGCTTGTATAACAGTGAAAATTTGCTGTACCCTCAAAATAACAACACACAGCCATTAATGTCTAAAACGCTGGCAACAAAAGTGAGTGCAACCCCAAGTGAAAATGTCCAAATTGGGCCCAATTAGCCATTTTCCCTCCCCGGTGTCATGTGACTCATTAGTGTTACAAGGTCTCAGGTGTGAATGGGGAGCAGGTGTGTTAAATTTGGTGTTATCACTCTCACACTCCCTCATACTGGTCAATGGAAGTTCAGCATGGCACCTCATGGCAAAAACTGAGCTGCAGCACGGTGGCCAAGACCGTACAGCGGTTTAACAGGACAGGTTCCACTCAAAACAGACCTCGCCATGGTCGACCAAAGCAGGTGAGTGCACATGCTCAGCGTCCTATCCAGAGGTTATCTTTGGGAAATAGACGTATGAGTGCTGCCAGCATTGCTGCAGAGGTTGAAGGGGTGGGGGGGGCAGCCTGTCAGTACTCAGACCATACACCGCACACTGCATCAAATTGGTCTGTATGGCTGTCGTCACAGAAGGAAGCCTCTTTTAAAGATGATGCACAAGAAAGCCCACAAACAGTTTGCTGAAGACAAGCAGACGAAGGACATGAATTACTGGAACCATGTCCTGTGGTCTGATGAGACCAAGATAAACTTATTTGGTTCAGATGGTGTCAAGCGTGTGTGGCGGCAACCAGGTGAGGAGTACAAAGACAGTGTGTCTTGCTTACTGTCAAGCATGGTGGTGGGAGTGTCATGGTCTGGGGCTGCATGAGTGCTGCCGGCACTAGGGAGCTACAGTTCATTGAGGGAACGATGAATGCCAACATGTACTGTGACTTACTGAAGCAGAGCATTCTCCCCTCCCTTCGGAGACTGGGCCACAGGGCAGGATTCCAACATGATAACGACCCCAAACACACCTCCAAGACGACACTGCCTTGCTAAAGAAGCTGAGGGTAAAGGTGATGGACTGGCCAAGCATGTGTCCAGACCAAACCCTATTGAGCATCTGTGGGGCATCCTCAAATGGAAGGTGGAGGAGCGCAAGGTCTCTAACATCCACCAGCTCTGTGATGTCGTCATGGAGGACTGGAAGAGGACTCCAGTGTCAACCTGTGAAGCTCTGGTGCGCTCCATGCCCAAGAGGGTTAAGGCAGTGCTGGAAAATAATGGTGGCCACACAAAATATTGACAATTGGGCTCAATTTGGACATTTTAGCTTAGGGGTGTACTCACTTTTGTTGACAGCGGTTTAGACGTAATGGCTGTGTGTTATTTTGAGGAGACAGCAAATGTACACTGTTATACAAGCTGTACACTACTTTCCATTGTAGCAAAGTGTCATTTCTTCAGTGTTGTCACATGAAAAGATATAATCAAATATTTGCAAAAGTGTGAGGGGTGCACTCACTTCTGAGAGATACTGTACCAGGTCAATGGGATCTGAGGTAACTAGAAAATCATCAATACGTATAAAAGAATGGGTGGGGGTAAGAATCTGCACGATCGTACTACAAAAAAACCTATGTTCCTTATCCTTCCTTCCCCTTGTTGTGTGTCTTCCTCTATCCTGTCCTAAAACTCATTGATCTGCATCTACCCCCATCCTGACAAAAGGTTTGTTTCCCTCAACCCCTCATTCATCTTTTCCCACAATTACAACACAACCAAATATTCTTCCTTTTGTTATTGATAGGGCTAAATACCATTTTCATTAACTCAATACAGTAATTCCTTTACACATTTGTAGAACACAAAAACACATCAGTGACCCTGACAAACACGTCTTGTGAAAAGAGTTGGACCTGCCCACCTTTCGATGTTTTTACTTTTGTAGTCTGATTTCAGTAACATACATTGCTGTTAGAATCAAGTAACAAATTGGCCTAACTGTCATTAATAGAAACATCAGCACCACAAATGATATGACGCAGTGGTAAACTATGAGCGGCTTGGTTAAATAAAAAGTTACTTTTATAGAAAAATAATAGTTTTTTGTGTGGCAGTAGGCCACAGTTTATGTCAGGTGCCTCGGCTATATCTCTGAAGGGGAAACTTTGGCATCAGATCTGCTAATACTCTTTTTAGAGGGCTGGGAACCAGGCTGATCTTAAAGCTACTGAACTTATCTTCACCACTAGTCCTCTTTCTCAGCACTGATGTGTTTCTCTTATCTCCAATTCATCTCATGCTTTAGGCAACTCATCAAATAAATGTTTTTCAAAAGATCAATAACTGGCCACAGTTGGCTTCTACACGCTGTGTGTGGTGGCTACAGAAAAGTTTGCATAGTGCCAGTATGGAGTTACCAAATTCCAACAGCTGTTTCGTCAGTCAGAAACAAAATCGATGCTAGCGTGACTGATTACTGAATTTATTTTGTTTCCGCTTGCAATGCAGCTTTTGTTGCTTGGGACACATTGTCTCAATTCATGAATTTGGACAATGCTAATAATGCTAATTCCAGCCTGGGACATAAGTGAATAATGGCACACACACACAAACTCAAGGTAACTGATATTTCACCCAAAAACCCTTTCTCTTTAAGTGCATCCACTTCAGTGTGGGTAACAGCAGTTGGATTTTACAAATTAACATTTTATAATCTACATTGGCAAATGGGTGAAATGTTTTGAAACTTCTTAGTGGTGTTTAGATTATATACAGCTCTGTAAAAAATGAAGAGACCACCGCAAAATGATCAATATCTCTGGTTTTACTATTAGTATGTGTAAAATGAATTTTTTTGTTTTATTCTATAAACTACTGACAACATTACTCCCAAATCCCAAATAAAAATATTGTCATTTAAGAGTATTTATTTGTGGAAAACAACAACTGGTCAAAATAACCAAAAAATATGCATTGTTTTCATTTTTCAACAACTAAATACTAATGTTTTAAGGAAGAGTATAGAAATCAATATTTTGTGGAATATCCCTGACCATCCATCTTCCTCTAGATCAAATTCCACAGGTTTTCAATGGGGTTCAGGTCTGGAGATTGGGATGGCCATGGCCAGGGTCTTGATCTGGTGGTCCTCCATCCACACCTTGATTGACCTGGCTGTGTGGCATGGAGCATTGTCCTACTGGAAAAAACAATTCTCAGAGTTGCGGAACATTGTCAGAGCAGAAGGAAGCAGGTGTTCTTCCAGGATAACCTTCTACTTGGCTTGATTCATGTGTCCTTGACAAATCTGCCCGATTCCAGCCTTGCTGAAGCATCGCCAGATTGTCACCAATCTTACAAAAAATGTCACAGTGGGTGCGAGACACTGTGGCTTGTAGGCCTCTCCAGGTCTACGTCTAACCATTAGACGACCAGGTTGCTGAAAATTTGACTTGTCAGAGAAGATGACCTTACTCCATTCCTCTACGGTCCAATCCTTATGGTCTTTTGCAAACTTCAGCCTGGCTCTTCTTTGCTTCTCGTTGATGAAGGGCATTTTCCTAGCTTTGCATGTCTTCAGCCCTGCCCCTAGGAGCCTGTTTCGAACCGTCCTTGCCATGCATTTCACCCCAGCTGCTGTTTGCCATTCTTTTTGTTGGTCACTTGACGTCATCCTACGATTGTTGAGTGACATTCGAACAGTCATCTCAGTCAGTGGACAGTCGTTTCACCCTCTGCCAGTCTGTAGCTTTGTTGTTCCCAATGTCGGTTGCTGGACCTTGTTCTTATGAACACACTGAAAATGATTACTTTTGTAACCAACATGCCTAAAAAACACACAACATAGCTAACTCTGTTAACTGGCATATTGTATTTATGCATATTTATTTTCCATGCAAAAATGTTTTCATAATTGAACTTAATTTATTATTATTATTTTTTTTTCTGTTAACAACTGTTATTACAGCAGGCAAAGGCCTAAAAAAATCCCTTTTTAGGGTTATTAGTCAGCAAATGTTGCAGCATATTTGCCTTAAAACTTAACTTTCAACACAACAGAGTAAGCTACATTACATAAGGTATAGTGTATAACAGTTATATAGGTATAATAGTTATTATGGCAGACATAAATCTTTGAAATCACTTCTGAAGATTTTCACTCAAAGCAAATGTTGCTATAATTGCTGTCATCGAACTTAATACAGTATGTTTTTATACTACGTGGTTTTAACGACAGCGATTCCAGCAGCCCAGACCCAAGAAATCAACTTTTAGGGCAACTCACTCAATATGAACAGGAGAGCCTCGTATGGGCTTTGACAAGTGAGGTGAAGTCAGGAGTCATTTCTGTTGAAGCAGTGTGTGGTACTGCTGCAAGATGTTCATCAGTGAGGCTGCATCTGCACTTGGACTTGTTGAATTGTAGCATCGGGTGACAGTTTTAGTATTTCGCTGCATGCTTGCTCTGGAACTGCCTCTGCAAATTGTTCTCTTTAAAAACGGTGACGTTAGCTTAACATATTAAGCAAGTTGCTTTACCTACGACTTCTGAAAATAAATATTTTCCTGTCAATAGCTTGTTAAATACCCTGCATTCGTGATCAACTTTTCTTAGGCTCATTTCCAGAGATCGCTAGCCATTAATTGCGTACAGTACGTACAAATGATAACTTCCGCGCGTGGATTCTGGTGCTGGTACCTACGTATCATAGCAACGCAAATACCTTGTTTTCAACTGTATTTTAAACAGACAGTATGATACTGCTGTACTTATTACTGGGAGTTCCACGGGACTTTTAATTTGCAAAATAAAAAATATGCAACAGTAAATAAAGTAATCTGCGGACCTCGTCAGGTATTTTTTATTTTGTTTATTTTAAGTTTTGGATGTATCGCGGGCCGGATAGAATGACTCAACGGGCCGGATCCGGCCCGGGGGCCTTATCTTACCCAGGTCTGCTCTACTCTGTCCATTTCTCCAACAGGTGTATGAACAGCTCTATGACACACTTGATATTGTGGGAGGACCAGAGGTTCGTGCCCAGGCGACTGCTAAGGTATTAAATACGAACATCTGCACACATTAATATACAAACTTTTTTATGACTTCTCAAGACAATAAATTGACCAAACCTCTAACACTTACCCCAACCTTAGCCTAAGTAACCTACAATTACTTGCCTTAGTACAGAAGCACTGTACTAAGGCAAGACTTGGAAAAAGTCCTAACCTTTCAGGGTTTCATGTAATGCCACAACATTTTGGTGAATGTTTGTCCTGAAATGGTAGGTACACACACACACACAAACTATTTAACAGTGGGTAGAGGTTTATTAATGACTAAACTGACTACCAAGAGAAAGTGTACACTAGTGTACACTAGTAAATGTAAAATACTTTGTAAGATCATCCAGATGCTGTGAACATACAATATCTCAGCATATTAGCATTACACATCCCATATTCCCCAAAAGCCATGTTGATTCCTCCAGAGTTGGCAGGAAAGGTTCCAGTAACTTTCACAATATTTTCCAGAATTTATGCAACCCTCCTCCTGAGAAATGTTAAAAAGAAAAAATCTTTGTGAATAGAATTCAAAGGATTTGCGTTTATATTACTAAATATGTTTTACTCCATCTCTATTTCTCCTCCCTCCCCTGCAATACCCAACCTCGTCTCCGTCCTGCCTTCACTATTCCAGGCCACAGTGGCAGCGTTTGCGGCCAGCGAGGGACATGCCCACCCACGGGTGGTGGAGCTGCCCAAGACTGAGGAGGGCCTGGGTTTTAACATCATGGGAGGCAAAGAGCAGAACTCTCCTATCTACATCTCCCGGGTCATCCCCGGCGGTGTGGCAGACCGACAGGGGGGGCTGAAGAGGGGTGACCAACTGCTCTCTGTCAATGGAGTGGTAAGAGGAGACTGGGGCACTTAACTTTCCAGAGTATCTGAATGGAGTTGAGCAATCAGAATCGCTTAAATTGCTAACTCCTGCACAGGTGGACAATAAACTGCCACTCCCTATTTACTTCATAAATGATGTTTAAAGTGGCATTGGTTGGCTTTTTCAGGAAAAAACTCTTATCTATCTTTCCACACTTACCTCTCAAATGAATCATAAAAATTACAAAAGAATAGCTTAAAACAACAAAACTTAATATAATTCCTTTATTCTGCTTTCATGATTATAATTACAACTCTTCACAGCCAGTTCTGCACTCTACCCAAATTCCTCATGCCTTGCTTCTACAGCTGTATTCTACTTGCATACTGATGCTTACTAGTAATGTTTGTGTGTGTGCACTACAGAGTGTGGAGGGGGAGCACCACGAGAAGGCTGTGGATCTGCTCAAGGCTGCTCAGGGCTCAGTGAAGCTGGTGGTCAGGTACACACCCAAAGTGCTGGAGGAGATGGAGGCCCGTTTTGAGAAGATGAGGAGTGCCAGAAGACGCCAGCAGCACACCAGCTACTCGTGAGCGCGCACACAAAAAAGCATAAAGCGTGGGCACGCTCACTCTCTCAGGTACACAAAGATACTTTATTTTGGTCTTTATTTGGTGTAATTTTCTTTTTTCCTGCTTCTCAACACAGATCTCTGGAGTCCCGAGGCTAGGCTCTCCTAACCTAGGTCAAGCCAGTTGGATACGCCCATGTTAGTTCTGCTCCAACAGAAGTCCTGAAGATAGAGAAGATGGAAGAGACCAAAGTAGCCAACCTAGCTAGATTTGTTATTGATACGTTTGTGAAATGTAAGAAAAGGACATATATGATCCCTCTCCTCTACTTAGCAGGGGACTGCCTAGCCCTAGCTCCTATTTTCCCCCTAAATGTGATTTCCTCTCCCAGTGTTGAACTTGCATCCTGGTGTATGGCAACCATTGGTTTAGCATTAGGATAAAGGAGAGTCAAGCATGTTGGATGTAGTTTTACATGCATAGGTCTTATTTACTTTTCTACTCTATAACAAGGTGATCAGGTATGAACAGTACACGTAGCACTCGAAAGCAGAGTGCAATGTTCCTGGTACTGTACCGCAACAGCTAAGGTTATCCAAGACTGGCTTTTGTATGTCCATCGGAAATAGTGTGAATCCATATGAACTGTTTGATTCCATACAGTTACTAACATTGCTAATACTTAAGTTAGACAGCCTGATAGTCACACTAGCTACATTATTCATATTTATTAGGTTCTAATTGTTAAACAGAGAACTTTTTTGATAGAAAAGATAAAAGATCTGAAGTAAAATGCCTTACTTGTAAGCTTTGGCAACAAATATTTAAGTTTCCCACTTGTAATTCTGACTTGTAGTGTCAAGGTGACATTTCTCGAAGTTGGAGCTTCCAATATTTCCGATTGCACATGAACAGCATAGTTAGTTAACGTTGCGAGGCTTTCATATTGACTATTTATGTTTATGTACTTATTTATTCTTGAAATAAAACTGGTAAAGGTTTGGACAGTCTCATAGTTTGAGTTCATATTTGCTTTATAAATTTACAAAACAATGCAGAATGTACCATGAATGGACGGTACATGGTGTCATGAATGTGGACCCTGACTGGTTTGACACTATACATACCAATAAAGCCATTTAAACTAAAGTGTTGTGTGTAAGAGAGGTTGCAATTGCTAAATAGTAGGATTTGTTTATTTTATACTGACCAATTGGTTTGTTGACCAACCATTAATGGCCACAAAATGATTAAAGTTGCGAGCAGTGTTTCAGGGGGCCATGCGGGGCACAGGAAGCATCTCACCTACATGCTCTCACTAGAAGTATTTTTTGCTATTGCTATATAAATGGCCAATGATGCTAGTAGTCAGGATGTCCAATCAAAGAAGAGGAAATCAAAACAAAGACCTTGAAACAAAAAAAGGAACCAGGCAACCCTAGTTCAGCCGATTAGAAGGGATGAATATTGTTGTCGCTGGCAGGTTTCAATCCCTGGTTTTTAACCATTACACTATTTGAACAGCAGAATGGAACTTTTACCTCGGCCATTACATTTTTGCTGAAATAATGAGGACCACAAGAACATTTATTAATGGAAATAAAGAGTAGTCTTGTACAATGATTCCTGTAAATGGCTAGATAATAGCTATACAGCCTACATATAACAAAAACAATGACTCAATCACTCCTTGGCTAATTAATTTCTTTGGAAAACAATGACACTCATTGGCAGAGTATTCACCCCCCCCCCCCCCCTCTCCTGACCCTCTATCTGAAATCACCCAATGCTTCCAGAAGTTGTCCTTGTCCCAAATGGAGGTACAACAATGCCCCCCCCCTCACTATACTCACCCTCTCCCCCTCTATCACACTCCCCCCTCTCCTCCTCTACCACACTCACCAATCAGGGAGCTAGTTCTAACCAAAGAGAGCAGAGCTCATCTTTCCCTATGTCCCACTCCTCCCCCCGTGTAAAACGATTGCTTAGACAACTGCCACATCGTCAGCAACCTTGTCCTTTATTTCCACGAAGCACAGAATATACTCTGTAATGTACTTCGGGTCCCTGCTATTGTGAAAATAGCAATGCCGACTGTTTTGAGTACAAGCTAGGATCCAGTATCTCTATTCCTGTGTTGATTAGAAATAGAAGGAATCGTGAGCATGCAACCAATAAAGTAAACTTGTCTAATCTGTTAACTGTAACACGTCAACCTACTAATCCAGGAACCCCTATTATATCTATTAAGCTGGCTTTACTTAATATCAGATCTCTCGCCAACAAATCATTCTTGGTAAATTACATTATAATATCCTACAACCTAGATTTTATGTTTCCCACTAGAACATGGCGAACAGAAGATTGTAGGGCTGCAATTCTTAACGAGACAGCACCCAAAATATGATATGAATACATGTCGAAATGGTAGGAAAGGAGTAGGAGTGGCTGCCCTATTCAAAGTTACATTCCAGTGCAAAGAAAAGACACTAGGTAATTGTCTTTTGAATACCTCTGTTTTACATTAAAGGGTACCCCCAAAATTTTGTTTTTAACCATTTACACACGATACACGATATTCAGCAACATTTATTGATGATTTTGCTGAACTACTCTCTGTTTTATCAGTTGATTATAACCTGTTTATTATTACAGGGGATTGTAACATCCACATAGATAATAGTACAGACAATAATGCCAAATAACTTTTTACACTACTTGACACTTTTGATCTCACTCAACATGTGAAAGAGCATATACACACTCAAGGCCACATTCTAGATCTGGTTATCACTAAAGGTCTCGATATTTCCTCTGTCTTGGTTAAAGACTTGGCTGTGTCTGATCATTTCTGTGTATTTTTTGATTCACTTGTCACCCTGAATGCTCCAGTAAACTCTGTTTCTGTTAAGAAAAGGTACATTACTGAGAGTACCTATGCTCCGTTTATGGAAGCCATAGCTATCTCTCCAACAATAAGTGCTGAGTCAGTTGATGTACTCCTGGATAGTTCCAGTGCCAAAATATTGAATGTCATGGATCGTGTTGCACCGGTAATGTAAAGAAAACTATGAGCAAACAGAAAACACCATGGAGGACCACCATGATGGTAAGTACCCTGAATAGAGAATGTAGGAAAGCTGAATGTATGTGGATGAAAACTAAACTGTCTATGCCCCGAGCCCAGCGCAGAGATGGCTAGGGGCACAGCCAGGACGTGACATAAACTTCAAATCCACTATGACATCTATAAACAAAGCCTTGGTAGGTTCCACAATGAGTTTCACAGGGCCAGAAAGCAAAATTTATCAGGAATTATCAAAAAAAATATCAACAATACCCACACTCTATTTGTCATGGTCGACAAGCTTACAAACCCAATAAAGCAGATAACATAAGAACTCATGTCCACTGTGAAATGTAATGAATTTGCGTGTTTCTTTAGTGAAAAAATTATAAGTATTAGACGGAACATCAGAACGACACAGTCTAACAAGGACTCTGTACCGTCACCATGACCACCAAGACATAACTTGATTATTATGTCATATTTTAATACAATTGAACTGCCACCTAAACGTGGTGGAGGGGTTTGAGTACCCGAGTGACCCTAGGAGCTATGTTGTCTGGGGCTATATGCCCCTGGTAGGGTCTCCCAAGGCAAACAGATCCTAGGCGACGGGTCAGACTAAGAGCGGTTCAAAAACCCCTTAATGATGAAAAATAATTTGTGTCCTGTGACGTCACCCGGCATGGCGCAGCCGGGGCCCCACCCTGGAGCCAGGCCCGGGGTTGGGGCTCGTTCGCGAGCGCCTGGTGGCCAGGCCTTTCCCCATGGGGCCCGGCCGGGCCCAGCCCGAACGAGCGACATGGGGCCGCCCTCCCGTGGGCTCACCACCCACAGGAGGGACCATAAGGGGCCGGTGCAGAGAGGATCGGGCGGCAGTCGAAGGCGGGGGCCTAGACAACCCGATCCCTGGACACGGAAACTAGCTCTAGGGACGTGGAACGTCACCTCGCTGTCGGGGAAGGAGCCTGAGATCGTGCGTGAGGTTGAGAGGTTCCGACTAGAGGTAGTCGGGATCACCTCTACGCACGGCTTGGGCTCTGGAACCACACTCCTTGAGAGAGGATGGACTCTTCACCACTCTGGAGTTGCCCATGGTGAGAGGCGGCGGGCTGGTGTGGGTTTGCTTATAGCTCCCCAGCTCTGCCGCCATGTGTTGGAGTTTACCCCGGTGAACGAGAGGGTCGTTTCCCTGCGCCTACGGGTTGGGGATAGGTCTCTCACTGTTGTGCCTATGGGCCGAACGGCAGTGCAGAGTACCCAACCTTCTTGGAGTCTCTGGGAGGGGTGCTGGAAAGTGCTCCGACTGGGGACTCTATCGTTCTACTGGGGGACTTCAACGCCCACGTGGGCAACGACAGTGACACCTGGAGGGGCATGATGGGGAGGAACGGCCCCCCTGATCTGAACCCGAGCGGTGTTCAGTTCTTGGACTTCTGTGCTAGTCACAGTTTGTCCATAATGAACACCATGTTCAAGCATAAGGGTGTCCATCAGTGCACGTGGCACCAGGACACCCTAGGCCGCAGGTCGATGATCGACTTTGTTGTCGTTTCATCTGACCTGCGGCCGTATGTCTTGGACACTCGGGTGAAGAGAGGGGCGGAGCTGTCAACTGATCACCACCTGGTTGTGAGTTGGATCCGATGGCGGGGGAGGAAGCTGGACAGACTCGGCAGGCCCAAGCGTACTGTAAGGGTCTGCTGGGAACGTCTGGCAGAGTCTCCTGTCAGAGAGATCTTTAACTCCCACCTCCGGCAGAGCTTCAACTGGATCCCGAGGGAGGCTGGAGATATTGAGTCCGAGTGGACCATGTTCTCCACCGCCATTGTCGAAGCGGCCGCTCGGAGCTGTGGCCGTAAGGTCTCCGGTGCCTGTCGAGGCGGCAATCCCCGAACCCGGTGGTGGACACCGGAAGTAAGGGATGCCGTCAAGCTGAAGAAGGAGTTCTATCAGGCCTGGTTGGCTTGTGGGACTCCTGAGGCAGCTGACGGGTACCGACAGGCCAAGCGGACTGCAGCCCGGGTGGTTGTGGAGGCAAAAACTCGGGCCTGGGAGGAGTTCGGTGAGGCCATGGAGAAGGACTATCGGCTGGCCTCGAAGAGATTCTGGCAAACCATCCGGCGCCTCAGGAGAGGGAAACAGTGCCCTACCAACGCTGTTTACAGTAGAGGTGGGCAGCTGTTGACCTCAACTGGGGATGTCGTCGGGCGGTGGAAGGAGTACTTCGAGGATCTCCTCAATCCCGCCGTCACGTCTTTCATTGAGGAAGCAGAGGATGAGGGCTCAGAGGTGGACTCGTCCATCACTCGGGCTGAAGTCACAGAGGTGGTTAAGAAACTCCTCGGTAGCAAGGCACCGGGGGTGGATGAGATCCGCCCTGAGTACCTCAAGTCTCTGGATGTTGTGGGGCTGTCTTGGCTGACACGCCTGTGCAACATTGCGTGGCAGTCGGGGACAGTGCCTCTGGGATGGCAGACCGGGGTGGTGGTCCCTCTTTTTAAGAAGGGGGACCGGAGGGTGTGTTCCAACTATAGGGGGATCACACTTCTCAGCCTCCCCGGGAAAGTCTATGCCAGGGTTCTGGAGAGGAGAATACGGCCGATAGTAGAACCTCGGATTCAGGAGGAACAGTGTGGTTTTCGTCCGGGCCGTGGAACACTGGACCAGCTCTATACCCTCTACAGGGTGATGGAGGGTTCATGGGAGTTTGCCCAACCAATCCACATGTGTTTTGTGGATTTGGAGAAGGCATTCGACTGTGTCCCTCGCGGCATCCTGTGGAGAGTGCTTCGGGAATATGGGGTCCTGGGTCCCTTGCTAAGGGCTGTCAGGTCCCTGTACGACCGAAGCAGGAGCTTGGTCTGCATTGCCGGCAGTAAGTCAGACTTGTTCCCTGTGCATGTTGGACTCCGGCAGGGCTGCCCTTTGTCACCGGTTCTGTTCGTAATTTTTATGGACAGAATTTCTAGGCGCAGCCAGGGGCCGGAGGGTGTCAGGTTTGGGGACCACACGATTTCGTCTCTGCTCTTTGCGGATGATGTTGTCGTGTTGGCCCCTTCAAGCCAGGACCTTCAGCATGCACTTGGACGGTTTGCAGCCGAGTGTGAAGCGGTGGGGATGAAAATCAGTACCTCCAAATCCGAGGCCATGGTCCTCAGTCGGAAAAGGGTGGCTTGCCCACTTCAGGTTGGTGGAGAGTGCCTGCCTCAAGTGGAGGAGTTTAAGTATCTAGGGGTCCTGTTCACGAGTGAGGGAGGGAAGGAAGGAACGGGAGATTGACAGACGGATCGGTGCAGCTTCTGCAGTAATGCGGTCAATGTATCGGCCTGTCGTGGTGAAGAAAGAGCTGAGCCGCAAGGCAAAGCTCTCGATTTACCGGTCAATCTATGTTCCTACTCTCACCTATGGTCATGAGCTTTGGGTCATGACCGAAAGGACAAGATCCCGGATACAGGCGGCCGAAATGAGCTTTCTCCGCAGGGTGGCTGGGCGATCCCTTAGAGATAGGGTGAGAAGCTCGGTCACCCGGGAGGAGCTCAGAGTAGAGCCGCTGCTCCTCCACATCGAGAGGGGTCAGCTGAGGTGGCTTGGGCATCTGTTTCGGATGCATCCGGAATGCCTTCCTGGGAAGGTGTTCTGGTCCCGTCCCACCGGGAGGAGACCCCGGGGAAGACCTAGGACACGCTGGAGGGACTATGTCTCCCGGCTGGCCTGGGAACGCCTCGGTGTCCCCCCGGAAGAGCTGGAGGAAGTGTCTGGGGAGAGGGAAGTCTGGGCATCCCTGCTTAGACTGCTGCCCCTGCGACCCGGCCCCGGATAAGCGGAAGAAGATGGTATGGTATGGTAAAAATTCCTAGAATAAACAGTTCGACATCTTAAAGCTTCCACTTGCTGTCTCGACACACTGCCATCAGTCTTTATTATTTTTTTAACTCAATAACAATGGACCTATAGCAAATAGTTAATAGCTGCAATCAGGCATTTTCCCAACGTCTCTAAAAACAGCTGCCATTAAACCCTATTAAAAAAGAGAACACTGTATATAATGAACAACTATAGACCTGTATCAAATCTCCCTTTTATAGCCAAGATCATTGAGAAGGTTGTCTTCAATCAACTCAGCAATTTTGTAACCTCAAGCGGTCTCTTAGACAAATTTCAGTCAGGTTTCCGACCTCACCACAGTACTGAAACGGCCCTGATTAAAGTTTTAAATGATATACGGCTGAATACTGATTCTGATAAAATAACAGTTCTGATTCTATTAGCATTTGACACTGTAGATCATAGAACACTTATAGATAGGCTGGAAAATTGTGTAGGACTCTCCAGGATCTAGATGGCCGGAGTTACTTTGTCACCATTGGCAATCATGAATCTGATAGGGTGGCTATGATATACGGAGTTCCACAGGTATCAGTTCTCGGACCGCTTCTGTTCAATCTCTATATGCTACCTCTGGGCCAAATACTACAGAACAACAACATTAACTACCACAGCTATGCCTGTGATACTCAAATATATATGGCTCTCGAACCACATAACAACAGCTCAATAGACTCTCTGTGTCACTGTATAGAGCACATAAATATCTGGATGAACTGAAATTATTGTGTTTGGCAACAAAAGTAAAGAGCTGGATTTTCGGTCCCTTAAAACCAGGGATCAAAACCAGTAGTCTTGGTGTTCTGATAGACTCAGATCTCACATTTAACAGTCATATAAAAGCGGTCACCAAAACAGCATTCTATCATCTAAAAAATATAGCCAGAATCAAAGGCTTTGTGTCCCAAAAAGACCAAGAGAAATTCTTCAATGCTTTGCAGGACTCTTAGATCCATGAACACAGGTCTGCTAGTAGAGCCCAGAGTCCAAACTAAACATGGAGAAGCTGCATTTAGCCCTAATGCTATACAAATCTGGAATAAACTATCAGAAGATCTTAGATGTGCGCCAAACGTATACATTTTTTAATCCTGGTTAAAAACACTTCTCACGTGCCTTTGACTGAGCACTTAAACTTAACCACACTGTTTAGCCTTATAGTCAGGTTTCCTATGTTTTTATCAAATTTTTTTATCTTTATAAGTTTTCTTATTGTATTTTTTTATTATTATGATGTATTCATTTGTTTTGATGTTTTCATTTGAGTATTTGTTTTTATGTTATTGTACTTTCATATATTTTTCTTTGCAAAGCACATTGAATTGTTTTGATGTATGAATTGTGCTATATAAATAAACTTGCTTGCTTGCTACTTGCCAACATTGAGCACTCTCATTTTAAGCAACTAATAAAAGGATAACATATCCTCCAATAATAGACCTCTGCTAAAATCATATCTCTAAATCACATTTAAATGCAAATGGATTACCTGAGGTTGAAAGAGAATTTGACTTCTCGATCTCTATCACTGATGTTCCCACTGTGTTTCTCTTCGTCCTCTTGGTCTTAAAAGACAATACAGTAAATTACATATTCTTTAAAGACATTTCAATATAACTCTTTTAGGAGAGCAGTAAGATTGATTTAATTCATACAGTATGGACAATTTACTGCCCTCAGAACAATTTGTAGAAACTGAAGACATCATAAAATATCAACATCACTCCCAATCTACACTGAACAAAATTATAAATGCAACACTTTTTGCCCCCATTTATCATGAGCTGAACTCAATTATCTAAGACTTTCTCTATGTACACAAAAGGCATATTTCTCTCAAATATTGTTCACAAATCTGTCTAAATCTGTGTTAGTGAGCACTTCTCCTTTGCCGAGATAATCCATCCACCTCACTGGTGTGGCATATCAAGAGGCTGATTAGACAGCATGATTATTGCATAGGTGTGCCTTAGGCTGGCCACAATAAAAGGCCACTCTAAAATGTGGAGTTTCACTGTATTGGGGGGGGTCCGGGGAGGGTCCGAAAACCAGTCAGTATCTGGTTTGACCACCATTTGCCTCACGCAGTGCAACACATCTCCTTCGCATAGAGTTGATCAGGTTGCTAATTGTGGCCTGTGGAATGTTGGTCCACTCCTCTTCAATGGCTGTGGGAAGTTGCTGGATATTGGCAGGACTTGGAACATGCTGTCGTATACGCCGATCCAGAGCGTCCCAAACATGTTCAGTGGGTGACATGTCTGGTGAGTATGCTGGCCATGCAAGAACTGGGATGTTTTCAGATTCCAGGAATTGTGTACAGATCCTTGCAACATGGGGCCGTGCATTATCATGCTGCAACATGAGGTGATGGTTGTGGATGAATGGCACAATAATGGGCCTCAGGATCTCATTACGGTATCTCTGTGCATTCAAAATGCCATCAATAAAATGGATCTGTGTTCGTTGTCCATAACACACGACTGCCCATACAATAACCCCACCGCCACCATAGGCCACTCGATCCACAACGTTGAAATCAGCAAACCGCTCACCCACACGACACCATACACACTGTCTGCCATCTGCCCTGTACAGAGAAAACGCAAAGTGTTGCGTTTATAATTTTGTTCAGTTTATGTTCTCACCTTGACTTTCTTCCTCTTATCAGACTCCTGCTCAGTCTGAGGCAGGAGAACATTCTTGGATTTACTTTGAAAATGAGTGCCCCCTGCTGGTCCTCCCACACTGCTTCCCACAGCATCGGATCTTCCATCCTTGGGCCGAACAACACCAAACAGGCTTAGTGTCAGCGGCCAGCCAGCAGGATGTATGGTTCAATGCTGCAATATAGTTAATGACATTGATCATTCAAAATGAAGCCATGGATTCAAATCACTGATGTTCCTTTGATTTAAACTTATAATAAAAAAAGCATAATTGCACTACACAGTTATGCCAATATTCAGTTTAGGCCTATTTGTTTGTCATCATATTGATGAAATTAGTCCAATAGGTAAGTTATGTAAGCAGTAAGGCACAAGAGGGTATGGTACATGGCTAATATACCATGAGCTGTTCTTGGGCACAATACTTCACATTATGCATGGTATATTGGAAATATATCACAAACCACGAGGTAGCTGATTGCACTTATAAACCATTTACTCACACAACTAAAATATTAAGAAGTGATGTGATGGCATACCCGTGGTAAACCATCTCATACGCCAGAATATCAGCATTCAGGATTCAAGTGTATACATGCTTTAAAATATTTATATATGCGCAACTGCGCCATGCCCATTCTCCTGATATCCAGCTGTAGCATGGCATGTTACTGAAACCTGAAGCTATGAAACTACAAAAAAAAAGTTTGGCTAAGAAAGTAAGGACATAATTGACCCTGTGCATTGACCCCAGTCATTAGCAGGACTTGTGCTGCATTGAGCTTCTTCTACTTCTAAAAGCATATTATTTCTACGCTTACCTATGAAGGTGCATTTGTGTCTTTTTTCGAGGGCAAAACTTTTTCCTTTTCAATCAAAAACAATTGTTCTCAAATATTTTGTAATAGAGTGCAAAACATAATGCATTTAATTCTCCAAACATATTTTGAGAACCTAAAATTAATTCCAAAAAAAAAAAAACTTTGCCTGAAGTGCTTTCTTTGCTTTTGAAACGTTTTATTATTACACTAGTTCTTCATTTGCACTTTTGCCCCTACAGTTGTGGGTGGGCCTCCATTGGTCAGCTGTTTTTTGAGTATCAGTTTGGCTGCAACTGATCAACCTTCCTTTCCAACGAAAAGGGAGTCTTGGGACACTTACCTACGAACTTGTACCTATGAGCATCTCAGGTAAGCAGCACTGAGGTTTCTTACGTCCAATTTCTACATAGCTTGTTGTTAAGCTCCTACGATTCAGTTCATTACATTCCACTATACTGCATACATTCCTTAGAAGACAATAAGATTATATACAGTAGGGCAAAAAAGTATTTAGTCTGCCACCAATTGTGCAAGTTCTCCCACTTAAAAAGATGAGAGAGGCCTGTACTTTTCATCATAGGTACACTTCAACTATCCATCCATCCATCATCTTCCGCTTATCCGGGGCCGGGGGCAGCAGTCTAAGCAGGGATGCCCAGACTTCCCTCTCCCCAGACACTTCCTCTAGCTCCACCGAGGTGTTCCCAGGCCAGCCGGAAGACATAGTCCCTCCAGCGTGTCCTAGGTCTTCCCCGGGGTCTCCTCCCTCCAACTATGAGAGACAAAATGAAAATCACATTGTAGGATTTTTAATGAATTTATTGGTAAATTATGGTGGAAAATAAGTATTTGGTCAATAACAAAAGTTCATCACAATACTTTGTTATATACCCTTTGTTGGCAATGATAGAGGTCAAACGTTTTCTGTAAGTCTTCACAAGGTTTTCACACACTGTTGCTGGTATTTTGGCCCATTCCTCCATGCAGATCTCCTCTAGAGCAATGATGTTTTGAGGCTGTCGCTGGGCAACACAGACTTTCAACTCCCTCCAAAGATTTTCTATGGGGTTGAGATCTGGTGACTGGCTAGGCCACTACAGGACCTTGAAATGCTTCTTACGAAACTACTCCTACTCATTCTTTCTCCTTCAAACAAGTTTTTACCAAAAAGTCTTATTTTGGTTTAATCTGACCATATGACATTCTCCCAATCCTCTTCTGGACCATCCAAATGCTCTCTAGCAAACCTCAGACGGGCCTGGACATGTACTGGCTTAAGCAGGGGGACACGTCTGGCACTGCAGGATTTGAGTCCCTGACGGCATAGTGTGTTACTGATGGTAGCATTTGTTACTTCGGTCCCAGCTCTCTGCAGGTCATTCACTAGGTCCCCCCGTGTGGTTCTGGGATTTTTGCTCACCGTTCTTTTGATCATTTTGATCCCACGGTGTGAGATCTTGCGTGGAGCCCCGGATCGAGGGAGATTATCAGTGGTCTTGTATGTCTTCCATTTTCTTATAATTGCTCCCACAGTTGATTTCTTCACACCAAGCTGCTTACCTATTGCAGATTCAGTCTTCCCAGCCTGGTGCAGGTCTACAGTTTTGTATCTGGTGTCCTTTGACAGCTCTTTGGTCTTGGCCATAATGGAGTTTGGAGTGTGACTGTTTGAGGTTGTGGGCAGGTGTCTTTTATACTGATAACAAGTTCAAACAGGTGCCATTAATACAGGTAACAAGTGGACTCTGCTGAGAGTGTTGTTAACTGCTCCAGGTTTGCAAATCTTGAATAAAGTAAAGAAAAAGGTTCAGTAGTCTCTTAATTATTTCCGGAGCTGTATATACATTTAATCTTAATATTTATATATATATATATATATATATATATATATATATATATATATATATATATATATATATATATATATACTGTATATATATAAATGCCAATAAATAGTGCAAGTCAGTTTTAAGTAGGCCTATGTATAATTTAGCTTATGGAAATGCTGTCATATTTTTCTGCAAAAAAAGATAACCATTACTGTCATGAAATATGAATATATATCAACTAAGAAACAAATAGGACATGGTCTGCTTATCAGTTGCCCTGAAAGAAAGTTTATTCCACTGAAATGGTGAGAACAGGTGTTTGTAGCTAAATGTTTTTGATTAGCTTGAGAATAATAATTGCATGATTTATCATTCTACGGTATGTATGTATGTAATATATTTGAATGTTTTGAGCCAACACTGAATTGTAGGAGCAAACTAGCTACAGTAGGGAGAACAAGTATTTGATACACTGCCGATTTTGCAGGTTTTCCCACTTACAAAGCATGTAAAAGTCTGTAATTTTTATCATAAGTACTCTTCCACTGTGAATGACGGAATCTAAAACAAAAATCCTTGCTGCAGTGTGTGCAAACCTGGTCAAGAACTACAAGAAACGTATGATCTCTGTAATTGCAAACAAAGTTTTCTGTAACAAATATTAAGTTCTGCTTTTCTGATGTATCAAATACTTATGTCATGCAATAAAATGCTAATTAATTATTTAAAAATCATACAATGTGATTTTCTGGATTTTTTTTTATAGATTCCGTCTCTCACAGTTGAGGTGTACCTATGATCAAAATTACAGACCTCTACATGATTTGTAAGTAAGAAAACCTGCAAAATCGGCAGTGTATCAAATACTTGTTCTCCCCACTGTATATGTTTTGCATGTGTTTTCCGTGTGAGTTGGCTTGGGATTAGTGTTAAGCCAGGGTTAAAGCCTTAACACTCAGATTTAAATGGAAATACATTTCTTCCTTTTGCCATATACCTTCCTCATTCCCCCTTGTCTGTGTTTGCTCATTAATCTCCTTTTATGACTCACTTCTTGTTTTTTTCTTTCTCCTCTTTGTAATTTTTTTATACTGCAAGTGTCAGAAAGCTGTAAATCTGAATGAATCTTGGTGTGATCCTATAAAACGCTAATGCAGTGCGTCAACTGTGGGTAAGGGATTAAAGTGGGGGGTGTTAATTTGTAGGTATGCGTGAATACCAAGTTGTTTGTGAACCAAGTGTGCATGCCTTGACTACTACAGAATGCGTTTTCCTGTGTGTGTCTCGGTATCCCAAAAACTGACCAAATGGTATTCTTGATTTCTTTGTTGGACATTGAGAGATTCATTCATGGTCATTCCTTGTTTTGTATAGACAACGGTTGTGTCTGGTGGGGATTATTGTGGACATATTTTTGGATTTGCTGCTTTTCAGAGACCAGGCCATGTCCAAGAAACAGAAGTAAGAGATCTGAAAATGTGTATAAAGTTTTAAGAATGATGAAGGATTTAGGAATGAGAATTGCACTCTTGTAGTTTTGAGTAAAGTTAGTTTGAGAGCTATAATGGTTTTGGATGGTGTTATTAGTTGTTCGTTCATAAGTTGGAACAGAACATCTTATTTTTTAATGTTTAATATGCATGGAGAACTGGATATGAATAGAGCATTTGTTATTGTGAACAGCAGGGCAGTCTAAATATCAATGACAGTGTCTTTCATTAGGGACTCGCAGCTACTGAATCTTTGACTTAAACTTTTATGTCTGGCATATGTACCTTTAAGTGACTATTAAAATATTGTGAAAATCAAAGGACTTTGCAAACATAATTATTTGTTTGAATCTTGTTAACGTCTACATAATACTTAAAATTGTTTGATTTGGTGTGTTGAACTCATTTTAAAGCCTTAATGGGATTAAGTCCTAATTAAGTTCTATACATAATACTGCACTGTATTCCAATCTGTACAGCACCCATTTGTTAGGACAGCAGGGCTTTCTTAAATGCCATTGTCATTTAAGGCTTTATCATTACCATTGAATCAAAGGTTTTACCTCAAAACTGACTGTTGCTTTGAGGGTTGTGCTAAACCTGACGTTAACCTTTGGAAGATCCCCAAATTGCAAACTGCATATTATCAAGCTTGCTTGTAACCAAGCACACCTTTTAAGTGTATGCTTTGGTTAAAAAAAGACAGTGAAATCTGAATGTGTCCCCTCCTGCCCATATCCACCACCAGTGTAGGAAGCTAGATCTCATGAATTGAATTCTAGGTGGCTTGCACTTCCCTCTCGCCAAAGGCTGTTTCCTAATCCACTGGTTAACTACTGAAGTTGTCCTTTAAACTTGGAAAATAAAATAAACCAGTTAGACACAAAAATTACAAATAGACAACATCGGAAAACAGATCAACCATGCTTAACGTACTTTTGTGTGTGTGTGTGTGTGTATGTGACTGTGTGTGTGTGTGTGTGTATGTAACTGTGTGTGTGGGTGTGTGTATGTGGTTAGTGTGACTGTGTGCTTTGTGTCTGTATTTTTTATTATAGTTTTTTACCGCTACTTTATCGGGTAAGTTCAATGAGAACACATTTTTTATTTACAGTGAAATCCTGGGGAATAGATACAGGGGATGAGTGAGCCAGTTGGAAGCTGAGGGTGATTAAGGAACCATGCTGGTAAAGGGCCAGATTGGAAAACCAGGCCTAACACCCCTATCCTTCATTGTGATCTTTAGTAACCACACAGTCAGAAACTCCATTAATCCTCCCACTTTAAAGACTGCACCCTAAGCATAACAATGTCCTGGGGTATAGAGATTTGATCTTTAGACCAGAGGGAAGATTGCCCCCAACTGGCCCTCCAACATCTCTTCCAGCAGTATTTGGTCTCCCATCACCCCCACCCTGTTTAGATTCCACTAAAATCCTTCCCAGACCCATTGTTTGAGAAAGCTTGTCTTGTAATTCATGGATTGCACTTGCATTTTAACTTGACCGCTAATTACCTTTTAAACAGGAACTAATTGATGTTTCATCTAACTTACACTAGGGCTGGGAAATATGCTGACATTGCTAATTTGGGTGAAAAAACATTGCCTTTATGTCAATGCAATTTAGTCCAATGGCAGTGTTGTCATTACCTACCCAAACAAACGTTTCCAGCAATGATGGAGCCATTGAAATACCTTCCTAGACCAGCGAGATGCACATCTGCCACATTTTAAAGGGGGTTGCTAGTCTTTCATCTTGGTGAGGCTTGATTTCCAAATTACGTAGCTGGAAAGCAGGGCATATTTCTTTCTCTGTCATAAGTCACAGGGAAAGCATTTGTTAGGACACACAACCAGTCACAAATGAAATGACAAAAAAGTTTGTAAAGTTCATCCCACAATGCCAACTTTAAATGTAAGGTGTTCTAGGCTCGTATGTGCTGTGCCTTGGGATACGTTTATACTTTCACTACAAAGTAGGGTTGCAGGGTTCTGTTGGTGGTGGATCAAAGTTGCTTCCTGTTTGGTTGTCTGTCCATTAGCCTGTTTGCACAAATATAAGTACTATGTGACTGAATATAAATATATTTTAAAATTCTAAGTAATAATAAAAACGCTATAATAATTAAAGTAATATAATACAAGTATTTTTGTCAAGCAGGTGGCAGGAGACCCTCGTTGTTCACCCCAAAACCAACAAACTGACCGAGAAGAAGAGGAAAGGTGACACAGTTACTTCGCAGGTAGTGTAGCCTTGCCTCCATTTACTCCATTTGTCATGATGGCTACATGGCTCAGTTGATAGAGTACGATGCTTGCAATTCTAGTGTTGTGGGTTTGATTTACCATGGGGTCCTGGATGCAGAAAGTATGCATATGTATGCTCTCACAGCTGTATGCTGCTCCAGATAAGAGTATATGGTAAAAGTGCTGTTATATCCTATGTTCTGATGAATTCCTTTCCAATTCAGACAACTGCATTTTACACAATGGAAATGTGGGATGTAGACACACCCTGGTCTGGAAAGGTACAGAAAACATTGATTTCGGAGTGAACTATCACTTTAAAGCGAAGTTTATGACTGTGTGATTTGCAGAGTCAGGACTTTCCTGGCCGGAGGCTCAACCAATCGATTGTACCCTTCTTTCTAAATGGTGCAGCCACTGATAAATGGCCTAATTGATTGATTCTAGATTGGAAAGGTTGTAACTCTCATGATTACACATCTGCCGACGGAGCCAAGTCTCCCTTAGAATATCTGTCTGATGGAATTCTATGCTTGTGTATATAAGCTTTGGTCAGATGAGTGAATACAGTGTATGTGACTGTTGATCAGAGGTGTGTGTATGTTTGAGATACATGTGATTAAAGGCCCGGTCAGATGGCCACATTAACAGAATTAGCTGTAGTGATCTGAGCAGGATTAAAGAGCACACCCCTCCTAGGCTGATGGGATTGAGAGAAAAAGCAGCTGCCATGTCTCAAATGGCACCCCATTCCAGATAAAGTGCACTTCTGACCAGGATCAAAATGTCTGTTCAAAATGAGTGTACTAGTGAACATGTTACCATTTGGGGCCTACCCAGAAGAGGTGGTGCCTCTGTAGGATTACAGGAGGGAGAGGAGCTGACAGGACTTTTTGGAGGATGGGGCGTGTGATTTGACTAGATGGAGGGTGTGTGTGATTGGAAGAGACTGGAGATTGGGTGTGGTCAATTTAAATGAAGTGGCTTGATGGGAGTAAATGAGGGATGGGGAGTGTGGTCAGTAGACATTGGAAATAGCTTGCTTTGGTGGTCTAGGATTTGCAGCTGCGTACCCCACAGATTTCACAGAAATGTAACAAGCTTTACATTACTGCTGTTTGCGCATTCTTTGTCCTCTCTTTTCATTCTTTGCCTTGATCTTATGCCTCACATTATTTCAGTCTGTCAACAATTTGTGCTTGCTCTCTCTCATTCTCATGTTTTCTCTCAATTTCCTCCCCTTCTTTCCAGGAACCCGAACCAGCTAAGGTAGCAGTGACCAGTGGCGTTGACCAGCTGGACAGGAAAAATAGCTTTAGTAGTAAAAGTAGTGTTGACAGTGCTGGCAGTGTTAGCAGTAGCTACAGCAGTTGTCCTAGCTGTACCATTAGCAGAAGTGCTAGCAGCAGTGTTAGCAACAGTGTCAGTGATAGCGCTAGCCGGCGTTGTACTAGCAAAGCCACGGTGGAGAAGACTCTGACCTCTCGGCCCTGGCGGTACCAGGAGGAGATGCAGCCACAAAGGATCGAAGGTGGCAGAGCAAGAACTCTCTCCAGCAGCCGGAGCAGCCCATCCATCAGCTCCTACTCCACTGTCAGCGCCTCGTCTCCCTCTATAAGCAGCAGCGCCTCCCTCAGCCAGCTCAGCAAAACCAACTCCAGAGATAGTAAGAGTTCGTTTTTATTAGTAGACCCATCCTTTGATCATACGCATGCATCATGACATCGTTGATTGTTTGAGTTGCTTTGTGCACTCTATGCTAGTGACTGCTGTGAGTGTTTGAGTTTGTTTTTCAGAATTTGTGTCTTTATCTGGTCAGGTTATTGCCACTTAGAAATCCCAGAAAAAATAAGATGCGTACCTTGACAATCCTTTACTTTCTCAATATTTCAGTTTGAGTACATTTTAGAATGGAATAATCAGTGTTTTTGTTTCTTTCACATCACTGTACAAGAAATAAAGAGGTTGCATTTCACAACAGTGTTAATTGGCTAGACAGGTAGTAATGCATTTGGGCAGTATTTCAATTCGCTCTTAGAGGTTTTTCTTGCTTTATGTGAGACTATTTCCTGTGAGATGTGGATGGAGGGAAGGAATACTTCTACACATGCACATTGCATACCTTGTCGCCTAAACAACGGAATGGCTGTAGTATTGGCGGTGTACAAAAGACCTTGGACTTGGGCAGAGGTTTAGCCTTGAGCAAGACAATGACCTTAAACAGAATGAAGCCGATTTTTCTCTAGTACTATATTTGGTTCCATCCATTTTGCCCTTGAATCTGACATGTCTTCTGGTCACTGCTGATGAAGAGCATCTCCCTAATGTAATACGGCCTCTACCATGCTTTACCATGAAGATGGTGTTCTCAGGGAGATGAGCAGTGTTGGCTTTGTGCAATCCAGTGTTTTTGTTTTTTTAAACAATATATTTATTAGTTTTTTGTTTGCATATCACAACAAAGTATGCAATGAATACTAATTATGGTAAAATACAGCAAACATATTTTACCCTGTATTCCCTCCCATCGTCCCTTCCTCTTCAACAGGCATAAAAAGTAAAATAAATACAAAAAAATAAAAATATAAAAAAACATTTTAATAAAAGTTGAAAAAGGAACCTTGAAATCCAATCCAAATCTGTAGTGTTTTGTTTCTAAGCAAAGTAAAAATTCTCATTTGATCAGCAAAACCTTTGCTACAGTACAGCTTCCACATGGCCTATAGTAAAATGCATACAGGATTGCTTCCATAAAGCCTAGGCTTGTGGATCACCTGGGTAATCCCATACTGGCTGTGAAACTCCAGAGTTACCATTAGGCTCTTGATGACATCTCTAGCCATGCTGTCTTTGCCTGGTGATGCCGTTTTGGTGAATGACCTCCTTTAGGCAGAGTTGCACACTGCATGCATTATTATTAGGTGAGTATTCGGATCGTATTATTATTTCTATATCCATTTTCCAACTTCAAATCATATCAACTTGAATGCTCATTGGATTGAATCATTTTCAGGTAAAATGTATTGGTGTAATGAGGGAGGGTGTGGCAACAGTGAATAACACCTAATATCAAGGTGTGCATAATAATTAGGCAGCTTCATGTCCTCAGGTAAAATGGGCCAAAAAATGTTTTTACTGACACTGAAAAGTAAACATTTTTAAAATGCTTTTCAGACGGATACAACACTCTTATACAAACCCGATTCCAAAAAAGTTGGGACATTGTACAAATTGTGAGTAAAAAAGGAATGGAATAATAAAAAATAGAATATAGATAACATATCAAATGTTAAAAGTTAGACATTTTTTTATGTCATGCCAAATATTGACTCATTTTGGATTTCATGAGAGCTACACATTCCAAAAAAGTTGGGACAGGTAGCAATAAGAGGCCGGAAAAGTTAAATGTATAGATAAGGAACAGCTGGAGGACCAATTTGCAACTTATTATGTCAACTGGCAACATGATTGGGTAAAAAAAGAGCCTCTCAGAGTGGCAGTGTCTCTCAAAAGTCAAGATGGGCAGAGGATCATCAATTCCCCCAATGCTTCAGCGAAACATAGTGGAGCAATATCAGAAAGGAGTTTCTCAGAGAAAAATTGCAAAGAGTTTGAAGTTATCATCATCTACAGTACTTCATATCATCCAAAGATTCTGAGAATCTGGAACAATCTCTGTGCGTAAGGGTCAAGGCCGGAAACCCATACTGGATGGCACTGCATCACATATAGGAATGATACTGTAATGGAAATCACAACATGGGCTCAGGAATACTTCCAGAAAACGTTGTCGGTGAACACAATCCACCGTGCCATTCGCCGTTGCCGGCTAAAACTCTATAGATCAAAAAAGAAGCCATATCTAAACAGGCATTTCTCTGGGCCAAGGATAATTTAAAATGGACTGTGGCAAAGTGGAAAAGTGTTCTGTGGTCAGACAAATCAAAATTTGAAGTTCATTTTGGAAAACTGGAACGCCATGTCATCCGGACTAAAGAGGACAAGGACAACCCAAGTTGTTATCAGCGCTCAGTTCAGAAGCCTGCATCTCTGATGGTATGGGGTTGCATGAGTGTGTGTGGCATGGGCAGCCTACACATCTGGAAAGGCACCATCAATGCTGACAGTTATATCCAAGTTGTAGAAGAACATATGCTCCCATCCAGACGTTGTTTCTTTCAGGGAAGACCTTGCATTTGCCAACATACCAATGCCAGAACACATACTGCATCAATTACAATGTCATGGCTGCATAGAAGAAGGATCCGGGTACTGAAATGGCCAGCCTGCAGTCCAGACCTTTCACCCATAGAAACATTTGGCGCATCATAAAGAGGAAGGTGCGACAAAGAAGACCTAAGACAGTTGAGCAACTAGAAGCCTGTATTAGTCAAGAATGGGACAACATTCCTATTAATTAACTTGAGCAATTTGTCTCCTCAGTCCCCAGACGTTTGCAGTCTGTTATAAAAAGAAGAGGGGATGCCACACAGTGGTAAACATGGCCTTGTCCCAACTTTTTTGAGATGTGTTGATGCCATGAAATTTAAAATCAACTAATTTTTCCCTTAGATATGTCATCTATGTTGTATTCTGAATAAAATATTTAAATTTGAAACTTCCACATCATTGCATTCTGTTTTTATTCACAATAGTACAATATCCCAACTTTTTGTATAATAACCAAACTTGAGGCATGAACGCTAACAATCAAAGGTTTTGTTGTGAATAGTCAATTGGGGTGCAAAAAACGCATGGAGAGAAATGTGAAGCTACCAGGAACCTATTATACTCCAGTGCCATCATATAATGGCAACCTACCTGGAGTGTCCAGGAGTACAAGATGTCAAGTGCTCAGAGACATGGCCAAGGTCAAGAAGGCTGAAACACGACCATCACTGGCTGGATCACCGTGGCTGGATCACTAATGGACACATGGCACCACTTCAGTCAGGCGCCAGCCAGGTGAAGGAGGGATACTGACATGGGCTGCTATCATTAAGGATGAGGTAGTTGGACCTTTTCGAGGTTGAAACTGAACTCCCAAACCTACTGCCAGTTTCTGGAAGATACTTTCTTCAAACAATGGTACAGGTAAAAGTCCTCAGCATTCAAAAAGGCCATGATATTCATGCAGGACAATGATCCATCACATACATCCAAGTACTCCACTGCTTGGCTAGACAGCAAGGGCCACATACACTCACCTAAAGGATTATTAGGAACACCATACTAATACTGAGTTTGACCCCCTTTCGCCTTCAGAACTGCCTTAATTCTATGTGGCATTGATTCAACAAGGTGCTGAAAGCATTCTTTAGAAATGTTGGCCCATATTGATAGGATAGCATCTTGCAGTTGATGAAGATTTGTGGGATGCACATCCAGGGCACAAAGCTCCCATTCCACCACATCCCAAAGATGCTCTATTGCAGCACTTCTTAATGTCCGCACTCCCGTCCGGATCCGGAGGGAATTCAATCCGGACCCGCCTCCATTTCGTATTTCAACCATAGACTGTAAAAAAAATATGGACGTAGTGTCCGTGACGTCACCCGTAGGTTTGTGAAGAGCAGTTTTGAACATAGACAAATATGTCTATTATTATGTCTATGGTTTTGAAGCCTTAAGTGGGCGGAGCAGCAGCGCGTCAACGCATGTCACTCCCGGATAAACAGAAATGGGTAAAGAGACGGGATGAGCTCAGCGAGGAGCCTGGATGCTGAAACCTAGCTCGACGTGAACGAGTTTGCTCAGGCTAAACTAATGCTATATGCTACTGGCCTCCCACTAAGTGACTAACAACAGCTGACTTGAAGTAAAGCCATGTAAAGTTAAAGGCTATAATATAAACTTTATAAAGTAAAATTCATGTTTTTGCCCTTCGAAATACTATTAAGACATAGCTTAAAGTGAGACTGTGTATCGTGATGCTGTATTATTCTGCTAGTTAAAGTGTATTAACTTACAGTATTGCTGTGAGCTTGTGTTTCATGCACAAGCATGTCATATCAGCCAGCGCGGCATTGCACATCAAGTTCAGAGAGAGCTTTATTCAGTCCATTTTAACATTTTATTTTGGCTGCCTCTCAAATCGGTCAAACCATATTAAATACCTAAGAAGTTCAAGTAAATGCGCTAGAATCCGTGCTCATTCAGGTGTGCATTAGTTTATTGCATGGACGGAAAGCACTGACACCTCCAGGAATTTGCATCTGACGGCATATCTGTTCATAACGTTAGTTTGTTCAGTGAGAGCTACTGTACCGCAGAACGAGTGTAGCCTCTATATCTATAGACGTTTTACACGTTTTTAAATCTGGAATCTCCACCCAAAAGCAACAAAATTGTCAGACATCCATGAGTGCATGTTCACAGAGGAAAACAACAGAAAAACAGCCTTGGTTGTTCTCTTGATATTCGACAACGACGGAATACAAAGGCGTGGGCGAAGGTATAATGCGTGTATGAAATTGTATGAAATAATCCAGAAAAAAAAGCAAGAACACGGCCGATATGTCCAGTTCAGCACCTGGAATTAGCTGAGGAAGAAACGTGACGGCTGGCTAACAGCTAACAGCAGACAAACAGCTAGTGAGAGCGAGTGAGAGACCAACAGCAGCGGCAATCCACCTGTCAGTCAACGGAGTGGACCATGCCCTTATGCAGACATTTAAATATTAATCAACTAAACGGATGAGTTATAAAAAAAAAAGAAATCATAAAATGATTATTAATTTGTTATACATGTTTATTAAAAACTAATTTTGTAATTACCAATAGTTCCGAACCTTTGTCAAAATTCTGATTTGGACCTTTGAATGTAGACTTTGAGAACCCCTGCTCTATTGGGTTGAGATCTGGTGACTGTTGGGGCTATTTCAGTACAGTGAACTCATTGTCATGTTCAAGAAACCAATTTGAAATGATTCGAGCTTTGTGACATGGTGCATTATCCTTCTGGAAGTAGCCGTCAGAGGATGGGTACATGGTGGTCATAAAGGGATGGACATGGTCAGAAACAATGCTCAGGTAGGCCGTGGCATTTAAAGGATGCCCAATTGGCACTAAGGGGCCTAAAGTGTGCCAAGAAAACATCCCCCACACCATTACACCACCACCAACAAGGCATGATGGATCCATGTTCTCATTCTGTTTACGCCAAATTCTGACTCTACCATCTGAATGTCTCAACAGACATCGAGACTCATCAGACCAGGCAACATTCTTCCAGTCTTCAACTGTCCAATTTTGGTGAGCTCGTGCAAATTGTAGCCTCTTTTTCCTATTTGTAGTGGAGATGAGTGGTACCCGGTGGGGTCTTCTGCTGTTGTAGCCCATCCACCTCAAGGTTGTGCATGTTGTGGCTTCACAAATGCTTTGCTGCATACCTCGGTTGTAACCAGTGGTTATTTCAGTCAAATTTGCTCTTCTATCAGCTTGAATCAGTTGGCCCATTCTCCTCTGACCTCTAGCATCAACAAGGCATTTTCACCCACAGGACTGCCGCGTACTAGATGTTTTTCCCTTTTCACACCATTCTTTGTAAACCCTAGAAATGGTTGTGCGTGAAAATCCCAGTAACTGAGCAGATTGTGAAAATACTCAGACCGGCCCGTCTGGCACCAACCACCATGCCACGCTCAAAATTGCTTATATCACCTTTCTTTCCCATTCTGACATTCAGTTTGGAGTTTAGGAGATGACCAGGACCACACCCCTAAATGCATTGAAGCAACTGCCATGTGATTGGTTGATTAGATAATTGCATTAATGAAAAATTGAACAGGTGTTCCTAATAATCCTTTAGGTGAGTGTAGATTCCTGAATAATGACTTGACCCCCTTTGTCTCCTGACTTAAATCCTATTGAGAATTTGTGGGCCCTTCTCAAACGTGAGATTTACAGTCAGGGAAGACAATACACAACTGACAGACTGAATGGATGGAAGGCTCATGGCAGGTATTGAAAAGGAGGGTGGTTATATTGGTCAAAAAGTTTAATTGTCATTGTTCTGTTAATTATTTATTACACTTACTTAAAATGTTGAATAAACATGTGAGTTGGGAGAAATTATTTTTTAATTAGTTGCCAAATAATTCAGCACACCAATTGTTGCCTAATAATTCTACACTGTGTATTCCCCTGAGACAGATCAAAATTCACTTTTCCTTCAGGTTTTAGATTCAATTATATTTTGGATTGACTGAGAGCATTGTGTTTGTTCAACAATAAAATAAATCTTGAGGAATAAGATTTGCACGCAGTGTGGTTGTGCTGTTGTCTATATTTTTTTTATAATGGAGTTGGCTATTTATCATGGATGTTCTGAGCTTAGGATATTTGTTTTATAGCTGGACTAGGGCGGCACGATATGGACAAAAAAATCCTATTGTGATTTTTTTGCTAGATAAGGCGATTTTACTTTCGATATGATAAACAACAATTAACATGTCCTTTTGATGAGGTTTACAGCATGTCTTTGGCTATATAATGTGATTGGCTCTGTTATTTCTTTGTCTCTGTGAGCTTTTCTCATATGGATTTATGCTTGGAACAAGCATGGTGGAAGCAGGGGTGTGTATGGGGTGTGACAGTATACCTGCCTCAGCTCCTCCAAATATTTTTCTCAATATTTTTATTTTGAAGTAATGTCGGAAGTACACTGCTCAAAAAAATTAAGGGAACACTTAAATCACACATTGGGTCTTGATGAACGAAATATATTAAAGATCAAAAACTTTACTATACAATGTGTAATAAGTTGATCACAATGACGTCACGATGGTCAATGGAAACAAAATTCAGCAACCAACTGACAGCTGGATTCAAACTCACACTGAAAATCAAAGTAATCAATTAAAATCACAGGCTGTTCCAACTTGTGAATTTCATAACAGCATCTCATAATGTGACTCAGTAGTGGGTATGGCCCCCATGTGCCTGTATGCACTCCCTATAATGTCTGGGTGTGCTCCTGATGAGTTGGTGGATGGTGTCCTAGGGGTTCATTTGTAAGCCTTTTTCTTCTGTGTTCTATAGAAATTTTTTCCACTTGTGCTATAGACTAATAAATAAAAAAATTACTTGATGTTGATAAATTCATCATTTATTGGTATGATTGCATTTTTTGAATAAAATTACATCTATAGTAACATGGCCATGAAAATGGGAGATCCGGCACCACGGTCATAGTAAAGTCCTGCCATACCTGATTATTGATGATTGTTTTGCTGGTCTGGGTTTGCGATGCGTTTTTGGTTTGGGATATTTTTAGAATACAATAGTTATCCAATCATTTTCATCTATTTTTCCCTGTTGGAGAGAATTCCTCAAAAATAGTCTGTTTTCGGTTGTCAGTTTAACTCACTTTTAATACATTGGGAAGAGTGGTGCAAAGAAGGGGGGCATTCATTTGTCTTCCACTGTTGGTGGACTGGTGGGTGCATGCACATGCACAATTCATCTGGGATGCTGGTTTTAAGTAGTCACAGAGCCCCAGCTCAGGCCAGATCATGACTGACTGACTGAGCCTAGTGACTGTGGATTGAATTCTTGTGTATGCACACTTAGAGGTCTTTGATTGTATTAACTTTTCAGTGTGTAGCTTGTACATATCCTTGCACAATTGACATGTTGTTAGCATGGATCTACAGTGCTGTGCAAAAATATTTGCCCACTTTCTGATATTCTCAATTTTCATATTTTTAAGCTTAAGTTATCAGACCTTCAATCAACACTTAATATTATACATAGGAAACCGGAGTGATCAAATACTTTTGCTTATCTATTGTTAGATTTAAATTTAACAACCCTGTCTGAAATGTAACTGCTCATACTAACTAAATGGCACCTTAACATACACATTTTTTGTTGTAGTTTTTGAAATTTTTTGAATTTAGTTGCATTTATCATGATTGAATATTATTGATTGAATTTACAAATGTTCTTAACGCTAGATTGTTTTTATGAGACTCTTGGTCAACTTGAAATATGTAACGAACACACATTAAGATGTATTCAGTAGAAATGAAATACATTTGTACTGAATACAAATAGCTAATAGAAATTTGCCTCATCTGAATGATTGATGGAATAATCTGTCTTGAATGTCTTGGCGCCACTCCTCTGACTTCATCTGTGTCCTGTGATTGTAAATCCACTTCTATAATTTTTTTTTGCTCATGACTGAAATGTAGCAGGATCAATGTTATTTTTTTTTCTTTTCAATGATGTCAAGGAAAGCATCCTTAAAAAATCCTTTAATGAGACCATTTTATATGGGGTAAATACTGTGGAGTGCAACTTGTGATATTATCTTTGACAATAGATAATATCTTATATTGCAGTAAGTTTTTTTTTTACATCCCTTTAAACTGTTATTTCTCCATATTTTTATAAAATAGGTCTTCAATCAAAAATAGTTTTGTCATGGCACATTTAAAAACAACCAATGCATAACATAGTTCTCCACAACGTTATGCAAAAAACTAAACATACCACAATGAATAGAAACAAGAAACACACAAGACAGTGAAGCACAGGTGTCCCTAAACTGACTCGAATGCCAAAGAACAAAAACAAAATTGTTGTTCCATCCAGATTTTTTTAAATGAAATAATTAAAAACAAGAAACGAACATGTAGGAAGCAACCCACAGTTTGGCAACCTCTGGTCTACAATGTTGCTGATGTCATCTGAGGATGATTATCTAATATATTAACAAACTAGCTTACTATGATTTCCTTAATACTTTTTCTTATTCTCCCTCTTCTGAAACTTCCTTCCCAGATGCCAAACAAGTACATCTGTTTTCCGGACCCAAGTCTCGGACAGAGAGCGGTTACTCCTCCCTCGAGAAGAAAGCGCCAGCACTCGACACCCACCAGCCATCTTCATCCATGTCCAATTTGTCTCCCAGAGACCCCACAAGGTTTGTTTTCCTTCCCATCAGATGTCCACTTCCACCTCAAGTCTCTTCCTGTTCCGCTTCCTCCTCCTCTGGTCCACAGGCCCGGACTGGCCGGTCCCCAACTGGATTGGATAGTTTCTGGATCGGGCACCAAACGGCTTCCAGCATGTCCTTTGGCTGGCTGAGTGGTGAGACTACCAGTGGCTTGGTTAAAGTGGCCAAAGGGAAGATTGAGGAACAGAATCAAGGTCCTCAATGTCCCACTGTGTGGAAAGCAAATTGGTTGGCGGATGTGCCCAAAATGAGACCAAACCATGACAGGAGGGCAGTGGGGACTTTCCAGACAAGCGACAAGCACGACAGAGCGTTTAATTTGCAATATAGGTTAGATTTCTTAATCAGTTGTTTTATGTCATCATTACTTCATGTTTTTAAAGTTGTTGATTACTGACAGGGCAAGTACTCAACATACACATTTGTTTTCCATGTCTTTCTAGGTGTTGACATGTGAGACCCACCCCACATGTTGCTTAGCTCTGCTAGGACTGCCCCTTCATGCCTGCTTTCCTTTTTCCATTGGCAAACCACAACATCCAACTCCACTCATCCTCTCTATCATTTGGTTGCCATGCTCATATTGCACTAAATGCTAAACATTGACTGTTTTAAAGGAATATGTTTATTTGAGTTTGGTGTTGGTATATGGTTGTTCTGTGTGTGAATTATTATCTTTTTCTTTAGGTATTTCAGCTAAGCTATTTTATAAAATATTTATATATATATATATATATATATATATATATATTTGATACTGAGTACTCTGTGTTGGCATCAGGAGGTCACAGGTAATGGACCAGTTAGAGGGAGATCACGTTGACAACATGGACACTAGCTCTTCATCTGAATCTGCCTCCTCTTCTGCCTCATTTTCCAAAACCAACTCCACACGTCAGACCCGCAGCAGCAGACTCCCAATAAACAAAAAACAGGTAGGGATTTGAGGAAACCTCCTAATACTGCAATAAACTGTATAGTCTAATTAAGAGTAAAGTCATAACATTTGCTTTGTTTTGTGATACCTAGTCCTGTGAGAATAATGCTGTTGAAACTGGAGATTAATCATTTGTTTTACCTTTATTAAACTAGATTTAAACAATTCTAGACAACACAGATCAAAAAATATGTAAAATGTAATTAACCAAAGATTATATTAAATGGAGTAGACAAATTACAATAAAGCAAGTGCTCTGATAGCTGCAAAGGTATCAATCTTGAAAGTTGTTTTGCATTTAATTCCGACCGTGGTTGGTGAATGGAAATTAATGATGAACAAAGGAAGTTAAGGTTTTAGCTGTGTACCAGGTACCATAGTACCAGAGTGGTACCTTCAAGACTGCAAGTAACAATTGGAGTAGCAGATGTTAAGGCGGCATTTACCTATACGTGTAAAGAAGTTACTACCAGTGAATCTGGCATTGTTTATGTTGTGAGGGGTCCCTTATCAATTACTTTCATGCTCTTGTCGAAGGCTTGTTGGATTTTTAAGTGGGTGGCCAGGATGGTGTTGTCTGCATAAAGATGGCTGTGGGAGGTTACTGGCAGTAAGTGCAACATCATTAATATATAGAGACTATGGTCATCAATGAATGAAACCTTGAGGAACAACAATAGATACTACCAGAAGTGTATAAAGCAGGCCCTTCAGATTGAAAACTATTTCTCAACCAGAAACAAACCATGCTAGACAGTCTCCTGAGAACCCTGGGTTGCTGAGTCTATTTATTAGGATGTGATGTTGACGTTAATAATAATAACAACTGCACAGCACTGCTTTTTCTAAAGCACATACAGTATATGTCAAGGATGATTAGAGATGCTGAGATACACCCATGGCCAGCTCTGGAGGCTAACAGAACCTCAGTGAAAACACTGTAGGCTCAAGATGGCGGGTTAATTGTTTGTTTACCAGGCATTAAAATGCTTTACACAGGAATGGTAGGATTGGATATACATCTATAACAATCAGTCTAGCAAAACAGATGTCAATGTTCTGACGCTGACAGTTTAGCTTCCTGTACTGACAGGTTGCCAAATCCCACACTTGGAGTGAACCCGTAGGGCTCTTTCTCAACATCCAACTTGACAACCTTTTGAGATACACAAAAGTTAACCGGCTGGTGAAGGGGTGAAATAATAGAGGTAGTCAGCCTAAAAAAGGTGTCTGTATTATCGAGTTCAGATGATTTGTAGCCATACAGATGTCCTTCCATACTTCATTCGCCTTTACTGAATAAAAGGAGAAATGGGGAGAGCACTGAAAGAAAATTCTAAAGGGAAATGGGCAGAACAAATAAGCAGAGTAGATACAAATACATGGCCAGCTCTGAAAAAGTAACTGTTGAAGCTCTCAACAATTTTAGCTGTCTGTGAAGCCTGTTTTCATATGTTATTTGAATGTGTCCAAAGTTATCTCCACAGAAAACGAAGGCTATTGCATGAGTGCACTGATTTCTTGGTTGCCTGAAGACAATTGCCTATCAGTGGTTTTTAGAGGCCAAAGATATGCACAAAATCAGGTGTTTATGTTGAACTAGCACAGAGAATTCAGGACATATGCTAACAAAATGCCTTATAACCAGGAATGAGAACCTCAGAAAAACCAGCAGTTTTTCTGAGCAAAGATAGCTGCCCATTTGTCTTGGCAAAATGCCTTCAGGTCACGCAAAGTCTTTGGTCGTCCTGCATGAATCGCACGTTTAAGATCTCCCCAAAATGGCTTGATGATATTAAGGTCAGGAGATTGTGATGGCCACTCCAGAACCTTCAATTTTTTCTGCTGTAACCACTAGAAGTTCAACCTGGCCTTGTGCTTATGGTCATTCTCGTGCTGGAAAGTCCAAGAATGTCCCATGCACAGCTTTTGTGCAGAAGAATGCAAATTGTCTGCCAGTATTTTCCCTAACCCTTAAGTCTGGAGACCATCCATCCATCCATCCATCATCTTCCGCTTATCCGGGGCCGGGTCGCGGGGGCAGCAGTCTAAGCAGGGATGCCCAGACTAATTTCGGCCGCCTGTATCCAGGATCTTGTCCTTTCGGTCATGACCCAAAGCTCATGACCATAGGTGAGAGTAGGAACGTAGATTGACCGGTAAATCGAGAGCTTCGCCTTGCGGCTCAGCTCTTTCTTCACCACGATAGACCGATACATTGACTGCATTACTGCAGAAGCTGCACCGATCCGTCTGTCAATCTCCCGTTCCATCCTTCCCTCACTCGTTAACAAGACCCCTAGATACTTAAACTCCTCCACTTGAGGCAGGCACTCTCCACTAACCTGAAGTGGGCAAGCCACCCTTTTCCGACTGAGGACCATGGCCTCGGATTTGGAGGTACTGATTTTCATCCCCACCGCTTCACACTCTGCTGCAAACCGTCCCAGTGCATGCTGAAGGTCCTGGTTAGAAGGGGCCAACACGACAACATCATCCGCAAAGAGCAGAGACGAAATCGTGTGGTCCCCAAACCTGACACCCTCCGGCCCCTGGCTGCGCCTAGAAATTCTGTCCATAAAAATTACGAACAGAACCGGCGACAAAGGGCAGCCCTGCCGGAGTCCAACATGCACTGGGAACAAGTCTGACTTACTGCCGGCAATGCGGACCAAGCTCCTGCTTTGGTCGTACAGGGACCTGACAGCCCTTAGCAAAGGACCCAGGACCCCATATTCCCGAAGCACTCTCCACAGGATGCCGCGAGGGACACAGTCGAATGCCTTCTCCAAATCCACAAAACACATGTGGACTGGTTGGGCAAACTCCCATGAACCCTCCAACACCCCGTAGAGGGTATAGAGCTGGTCCAGTGTTCCACGGCCTGGACGAAAACCACACTGTTTCTTACTGAATCCGAGGTTCTACTATCGGCCGTATTCTCCTCTCCAGAACCCTAGCATAGACTTTCCCGGGGAGGCTGAGAAGTGTGATCCCCCTATAGTTGGAACACACCCTCCAGTCCCCCTTCTTAAAAAGAGGGACCACCACCCCGGGAGACCATTCAACGGTTATTTTTCTTCTAAGGTAGTTCTGACAGCCTGGAGGTGTTCTGGGTCATTATGTTGCTCTAGGATGAACCCCTGACCAACTAGACGTACACCAGAGGTTATTGCAGGGCGCTGCAAAATGCTGTGGTAGCTGTTTTGATTCAGGGTGCCACTCACTCTGATGACTCTGGATCCAGCAAAAGAGCCCCAGACATCATGCTTCCTCCTCCATGTTTGACAGTTGGTGTCACACACTGAGGAACCATCCTTTTGCCTACTCGATGGCATACAAAAACCCTGCGATTTAGCATTTTTATTAATTGGTTCATATGACCTTCCAGTCTTCAGTAATCCATTGGCAGTTATTCAGGACCCAGAAAAACAACTTTTCCTATTTTTGCCATTATGCAAAGGCTTACTTACTGCCACTTGACCTGTCAAACCTGCAGCTGGAAGTCTTCTCTTCACAGTTAAAACTGAGACCTGCTTACCTGTCTCTGTAAAGCACTTTGTGACAACTGCTGTTGTAAAAAGGGCTTTATAAATACATTTGATTGATTGACCTTGTCCAGTGTTTACCTGTGCTGGAAGCTGTTATCCTGTGAGTTGCCCATCACACATGCTGTTGACTCTCAGAAACTTGTCTTATGATACTGTTGAGGCTTTGGGTCTGCCAGACCTCTTCCTGTCCGGGTTTCATCCAGTTTCGATGTGTCATTTGTTGGTGTAGGGAACTACTCACTGACACTTTGGCTTTTTTTGCTTTGTCTATAAAGAAAAGACCTACACGTTTAATGTTTATAATGGTATGCCTGTCATTCATTTGTTGATTTGTTATTGTCACCATTATGATAGCAGTATACTACTTCCAGCAGTACAGGACTGTCCAAATAATGCTTAAGAGGGTATAATAACGCAGTCTGTTTCAACACTACTTTTATAAAGATGGAGGGTTTGTAAGAAATCAAAAAAGTTGTGACTCCTGTAGGAATTGTTTGCGTCAATCTTCAAAGCTTAATTTACTTACATTGGTGCAGAACAGCTGCAACAGCTGCAACAGAACAACCTTTTGATAACTCTGAAATTTACCTTATTTTTCAGTTTTTGGTAAACTTACCTTTTTTAAATCCCTGTCAAACCTCTGTTTATCACTTACCTTTGTACCATTTCAGATTATTCACTAGAATTAAACTGCTTGAACAAAAAAATTTGGATGTTCGAAGTAATTTTTTACCAATATTATAAATTAAAACGATGCAAATCTGGATAACACACTAGTAGTTAGCTTTAATATCAGTAGTATTTTGGGTTCAAAATGCATGCATTTACTATTTTGACTCTGTATAAGAGTGTCTGCTGAATTACTTGTTATTACCTTGGTAGGAGCAGTCCCTGGACTCAGCTGTGAGGCGTTCTACCACAGATGTCTCCAAATCATCCATGCCTCGCTACCGCCGCTCCAAGTCCCTGGACCGAAGAGCTGCGGATGCCACGGTGTGTCAGATCACTTGGGATATCTACTTTCTTAAACTGTACCTAGCCAAATCCCGATAACAAATGTGCTGGTTTGCCAAAAAACAATCTTGCCAATTAGATTAACTAACACTACTCCAGTGAACAATATATAGAGTTGTGTGGTAAAGTACGGTGGGATGGGGAAGAGTGGAAGAATCATTGGATAGAAAAGGACATTGGATGTAGATTTTGTTTGGTTCACTCATTTGAGTTTGTAGAATTGCTTAATTAATTTCAGAGAACCGAGTTTGCATTTCAAACAAGCTGAATGTTAAGTGGGCAATCAGAGTTAGTACATGTCTGTGACATCACATACCGGCTCTCACCCTCCACAACAACACCAATCTGGCGAATGCAACTCACTCCCTTAATCACAACACCAACCCGGCAATTGCAACTCACCCCACAGATCACAATCACTGGAATTCTAGTCACCTGTTCACTCACCTGTTATCAATCAGCACCGCTATTTTGTTCCATTCAAACCACACTGTCATTGTGAGGTATTGGTTTGCAGTTCAGCAACTGTCATTGAGTATAGTCATTTATAGATTGTCTACCGTGAACCGAATCGCCTTTCGTCTTCCCTCACTGACAACGTTTGTGCCTAATCCTCTTGTACCTTCGCTCCAGAGATCCTGACCTTGACCTACTGCCTGTTCCGTGAACTCGACCATCAGTTTTGACTATTGCCAGTTCTTACTGACCATTCTCCTGGATTCACACTCTGTACCGTTGCCTCAATTCAACTAGCGATCTATGCTTGAATCTGTATCTGCCTCCTGGGATTCATTACAGAATACCTCACCACGATGGATTCAGCAGAGCTCCCCGCCACCTGTCCCAAGATCCTACATGGAGATACCAAAGAAATATGATGAAATGCTAGGGCAATGTCAGGGGTTCCTTCTCCAGTCCTTCCTCTTCATGTCCCACCATGCGGATTACCTCATCACAGACAAGGTGCACTTTCTTATCTCCCTGCTCACTGGCAGAACTTTGGAGTGGGCTACAGCCCTTTGGTCCTCCAACCATCCAGTACTAACGACGGAGGCAGGCTTCTGCACAAGTGTTCAACCACTCAGTGACCGGATGCAGTGTGGGTGATCTCTTGTGCAAGATTCAGCAGGGCAAGAGATCAGCCGCCGAATATGCCCTAGAGTTCCGGACCCTGGCTTCCTCTGTATAGGGCCACAATGTCACTAGACCACCCTGTCTCAGACCCAAGGTCTTACGCTGCTATATTATTGTGCTGGGGGAGTAGGGTCAGTTCTCCTCCTTCTCCACTACAGATCCTTGTAGATCTAAGGAATGCATTTTCTACATTTTCCCTGTCTCCTGCCATTTTAAACTTAGGAGGACATGTGGTCTTGGCCCATACCTGAGGAGTACCAGGCTTGAAAGACCCGTTGCTGTCCCTGTCCAAAGTCCTCCTGGTTGTGTTGCAGATCAAGACGATACCTGACGATTTCAGCTGCCACTGTGCTGTGCTGGTGGTGTACATTGACGATATCCTCATTTACTCTGACAATCGGTCTGACCAATCGGTCCAGCATGTCAAACAGGTACTACAACGCCTAAGAGAACCCTTGACTTACGTGATGGGGGAAAAGAGCGAGTTCCACATTACCACCGTGGCCTTCCTCGGGTTTGTCCTCATACCTGGGGGTGTTGGCATGGCTGACAGTAAAGTAACCGTGGTAGTCAACTGGCCCAGGCCTCGTACTGTGAAGGATCTTCAGCGGTTCCTGGGGTTTGCCAATTTCTATTGACGTTTCATACGTAACTTTCCCATGTGCTTTCTTCTTGTCCAAGCTGTCCCCCGCAGAACGCATTTACGACGTGTGTAACCGGGAACTGTTGGCCATCAAACTGGTGCTAGAAGAGTGGAGGCATTGGTTAGAAGGGGCCAGGCATCCCTTCTTGGTGTTAACAGATCACCACCTGCATTGTTGCTCCCATTCGATGGGAATTCATGGATGCCATCCAAGGGGCTTGATCGAGGATCCCACTCCTGTGGATACTCTGCCCGGGAAGACGTACAAGCCTGCCGCGATGCATCCCCAACTACTCCAATGGACCCACATGTCTTTGACCTCCAGACACCCTGGGGTTACATGCACCATCGAACTGCTGTCCCATCGGTTCTGGTAGTCCTCCTTCTGGGATGATGTCCGCAATTTCATTTTATCCTGTCCAATCTAAGACACCTTGTCACACACCTGTTGGCAAACTCAAGCCCCTTCCTGTGCCACACCGACCATGGTCACACATAGCCATGGACTTCATTACTGATCTCCCTGAGTCCTCTGGGCATACCACTATTCTGGTCATGGTTGACCGGTTTTCTAAAATGTGCCGTCTTGTACCTCTTCCCAAGCTTCCCACCGCCACAGAGACGGCTGACTGCGTCTTCGACCAGGTGTTCCACTTCTATGGGATTCCAGAGCAGATTGTGTTTGATCGGGGTCCACTGTTCACATCCAGGGTCTGGAGGGCTTTCTGTGACCGTCTGGGGATCACGGTCAACCTCTCCTTGGGCTACCACCCGGAATCAAATGGCCAGACAGAACGTCTCAACCAGGAGAAAGGGAAATATCTGCAGCAGTACAGCTCCTCTAACCAGACCGACTGGAGTCGTTACCTACCGTGGGCAGTGTACGCCCAAAGCTTGCTCTTCCATACTTCTCTCCGTCTGACCCCGTTCCAGTGCATGTTGGGCTACTAACCTCTATTGTTCCCTTGGGAGGCCACACCCAGTCATGTGGACACGGTGGACAAATTGTTCAGACGCAGCATGCAGGTGTGGGAGTCTGCTCATGTCCATCCCTAAGCAGAAGTCCTTTGCTGACTGTTGCCACCCCCCTATTCCAGGTGGGGCAACATGTGTGGCTGTCCACCAAGGACATCCGTCTCCGTCTCCCCTCCAGGAAGCTGAGTCCCAGGTACATCGGTCCGTTCAAGATCCTGAAGCATATTAACCCTGTCACTTATCGCCTGCAGCTCCCTAAGTCGTCCCGGATTTCGCCCACGTTCCATGTGTCACTCCTTAAGCCTGTTCACTATAGCCCTGTGCATCAGCCCCTCTCTTGCTATGGGTTTCCCCCTCTGCTGGATGTCAGGGGCAAGCGGGTGTACTCTGTTCATGCTCTGCTGGGCTCCAGGAGGCGTAGGGGTTTCCTTCAGTACCTGGTTGAGTGGGAGGGGTATATCCCGGAGAGACGCTCCTGGGTTCCAGCCAGGACATCCTGGATCTGTCTCTGAATGTGGCATTTCATCGGTACCATCCTGATTGCCCTGCGCCCTGGAAGCGGGGCAGGCCTCGTGGTAGGTCCATTGGGGCGTCGGAAGACGCCTGTGGACGGGGGTACTGTGACATCACGTACTGGCTCACACCCTCCACAACAACAGATCACAAACACCGGAATTCTAGTCACCTGTTCACTCAACTGTTATCAATCAGCACCACTAATTAGTTCCATTCAGACCACTCTGTCCTTATGAGTTACTGTTTTGCAGGTCAGCAACCGTCATTGAGTATAGTCGTTTATAGTTTGTCAACCTTGTTCCGCCTTTTGTTTTCCCTCACTGACAACGTCTGTGCCTACTCCACTTCTACCTTCGCCTGCACTGGTTGGATACTCACGGTTTTGACTATTGCCAGTTCTTACTAACCATTCTTCAGGATTCACGCTCTGTACCGTTGCCTCTATTAAACTAGCGCTCTGTGCTTGAATCTGTATCTGCCTCCTGGGATTCATTACAATGTTCCAGTAATAATAATATTGTAATATTACTGATTATTATAATTTTTAATGTACCTTATGAAGTAATTAATTCATTATATAACCTACTATTGATAATCTAACTCTTTTAACTGTTTGTCTGGCTTGTAACTAGTAGAGGTCACTTTTTTCAAGTGAATCCGGTATGAAAATGATATAAATCCTGGCAGATTTTTAACCCATGCTATGCCAGCGGACGTGACTTAGACCACTAGACACCCCCCACAGCTTGGTTGACCTCAATCAGCTTACAATGTTTTAAAATGATAACATATCGTGTCCCTTCCCAGCCTGACCTTCTCAACTTCAAAAAGGGCTGGATGACTAAATTGGCTGAAAATGGCCAGGTGAGTTGTTTATAATCATTGTGTGTGTAACTGTATGTGTTTGTGCATTCAAATGACCTTTTTTAATTGAGTGTTCATCGATCTTTAGTGGAAGAAGCACTGGTTTGTTCTGACTGATCACACACTGAGGTTCTACAGAGATGCTGTTGCTGAAGAGGTATAGATGATGTTATTCTTAATATCTATATAAAAAAAAAAAATTCTGCCAAAGTTGTTTGAGAATTTCATTGTATGCATGTGAGGGGGAGCATTTTGTTCTCTGCATGTCCAAAATTGTCTTTTTGTATAATTTTATTTCAGGCTGCTGATATGCTTGGTGAGGTTAACCTGTCAACTTGTTTTGACATCACAGACTACCCAGTTCAAAGGAACTATGGTTTCCAGATCCATGTAAGTAGATATACTTAACCTTCTGTCAAAAAATGAAAGCAGAAATCACATTGAGGCTCTCCTCCCCACCACCCAGACGGCAGATGGAGTGATCACCCTTTGTGCCGTGACTTCTGGGACCCGGAGGAACTGGGTCCAGGCTGTCATGAAAAACATCAGGCCCACAGTGGCCCCAGATGTCACAAGGTAAAGGTCATTTCTCCAGAAGAGAAATTGAGGTAGGCTTTATTGATTTACTTTAAATCCAATAAAAGGCAGACAATACAAAACAACTGTTTGTAATGAAAAATGGCATCTATCACAGAACCCCTCAATCTCCTGATTGTCAAAAAAGTCTTTTTTTTATTTTCCTGCTCTGTCCTCCATGCTGCCCTGTAGGAAAAACATGATACTGATACTGTCCTCTCTCAGAGCCAGGTTAAAACCTCTGGGGTTAAAACCTCTTCAACCTTAGACATGACTGTCTCTACGTACAATGACCAGACCTGGGTCAAAATCATTACAATAAATGTTTATTTGCTTAATTGGGACCAATTCCTTCTGTACCTCTGGCACTCCAGGAACAGAGTTCTCTACTTTTGATGCTAGGTCTGATGTACATTAAATGTAGATATTGTTTTTCTAGAACAAGACTAGTTTATTTTGTCATAGCAAGCTGTCATAGTGTTATGTGATGATTTGACAAGGATAAATTCTCTTCTATATCTTTGGTATTTCAGTTCTTTTTCAGAGCAGAATGTGCCACCAGTGCTACAAGATCAAACCCCTAATGAGATGCGCTCAGCAGAGGAAGATGGGGATACAGATCAAAGAAAGAACAGCAAAATCCGTGATCGTCGTCGCGAGGGGCGCTACAAAACCTTTGATTGGGCTGATTTCAGTCGCCAAAAGAGCAAAGAAGAGGCGGAGCCCCGTAGACAGACACTTCCTCTGGCAGGATGGGACAACAAAGCCAGCGGTAGCCCCTACCCTAGCTCCTCCTCCCCTGCATCCTCTCCGGTAGCCTCATGCTATTCCTCCATGGCATCATCCTCGGCCTCTCAGTGCCTCAGAGAGACTGCGACTTATCAAGAGGTGGAGGGGAAAGATGAGAAAACCGCTCCACCCATGCTTACCCAGGCAACATCCACGGTTACTTCTTTAAAGGAGACAAGCGACGCTGAGACCAAAACTCCCACAAGAACCCCAACACTTCATACTCAAAATAAGTATTTTCAAAGAAGTGCTTCGGAGTTGGACAGCGGCTCCACCTTTCCTACACCAGATATGTCGGTTGGGCATGGCGATGCTGTCTACATCCCTACAGACGCTCCTGTGAATGTCCCTAGCGTTGACCTTAGCGATTGCCTTGTAAACAGAACTAGCGTCAATCCTGGTGAAGGCCTTGGCAATGTACAGATGGAGACCACACCGGTGAGACAAGAGGGGCAGTCAGTTAATCCCATCAGTTACTCAGACCAATCCCCTGAAGAGATGGAACAGTCATCTGATCCTCAGACTTTACCACTGGTCAAAGAGGTGTGTACTGTGGTCAGAGTGTGATTTTGGCTAGCAATAGGCTTGTGTTTGCTTGAGTGTGTTTGAGCATTGTTTGTGGTGGTTTGTGCTTTAAGAGTGTTGTCAGTTTTTTTTTTTTTAGCAAGTTTTTGTGTCTTTAGCTGGAGCGGACACTGAGAGAGTTGTCCAGACTCCAGCAGGTGAACATCAGTTTGGAGGAACAGCTGCAGCAGGAGAAGGAACACAATGCCAGGGAGAGCCACTTATTGCAGGTCTGACAAAATGTGAATTCTTAAAGAAGCACTTCACCCTGGGGTCTCCTTAGGTGGCATCATGTCTGAGAGATTTCCTGGGCAGAGAGATTTGTGCCACACAATTGGCTAGAAGGAGCAAAGTTTGTTTTATGTGCATCAAAAATCCTGGAGTATTATATCACTGTGTGGACAAAGATGAAAGCGATCTGAAAGTATCATGAAGCCATGTTTTGTTTCAGTTTGGTAAGACTCAATCACAAGTTGATAGAGCCATCTGATGTATTTCAGCAATGTTACTATGAGCAGATATATTGCTAAATTTACGAGGTGTCTACATTATTCCTCCTTTTAAGATACAAAAATTTGAGGCCATTATTTCCTGCCCTGCCATAGTCCCTCCCATCCACAGGTTATTTTAAACATCAAACCTGGATACTGCTAGCCAGCTAACTTTACAATAACAGCACAATGACTTGTTGTCATGATTTGAAGGATTACCTTTTGGAAATGATATGGGCCATACATGTTTGAAGTTTGCTACTGTGCTGCGGATTTGAAAGACAGTGGTAGCTGGATATTATTGAGATTATCTTTTCCAGTGAAACTTTTTCAAATATGTTCAACAATAATTTAGACCTCAAAGGTTTAACAGAACCAAAACAGCAAATGTCTATTAATTTGTGCCTTGCTTAAATAAAAAGTAGGAAACAAACAGTGGGAAATTACTGCTTATTTTGGCTACGTTATGAAGATACAGTAACCATTTGTATTTGGCTAGTAATCTACTGTAAAACATTTAGTCTGCTCTTTTTACATATGGCTTGTTACTGTCGTTATGATGGCAAATTATTTGAGCCTTGCTTATTGAAAACCCTGTCTGTGGAATTAACTATTGAGGTCTGTGGCCAGCATTTTACTGTTTAATGTATTAACAAATGCAAATGCAGTTACTATTGCAGATATTTGAGCTACTGATTTAATGGAAAGTTGAGAAAGCATGAATTCTTAACTATTTCTACGGGTAAATGTGTGTTCAACTGCACCAGCCAATCACACAAAGGTATAGCATCCTCTTTTTAGATATGGCAAGTTAAAATACAAATTGATTTGAGTCTCACTTATTAAAAACTGTGGCTATGAGAGTTGAGTCACAAGCAATCTTCTGTACAATGCCTACTATTTGAAACATTGCTATACTTGCAACAAACGTTGATATACATTGATACATTCATATATATTCATATACATTCATATAACAACCAGATTTAGTGGAAATTAGAGTGAGTGGGAATTCTAAATTCTAGTGGAAAATGTGTGTTAATCTTAGTGTTTCTTGCCAAGTAACTGGAAAGGAAGAAATTGCTTGTTAAAAGGAAATTGTTAATGGAATTGTTGGTGACCATCATATAACGACCAGATTTGGTGTATAGTTGAGTGCATGAATTCTCATTGCTATTGGTAAATGTGTTTTATTGTTAATGTTAGTTGGTATGTTAAATAAGCAGTGTAAATGCAAACAGTGTGTTTACCACGATCTGTTTACTTATGGGTGCACACTTCTGCGTTGGCTTGTAATAATCAGCGTTGATGTTTAAAAAAAAAAGGTATTCTAAAAAGTACTGACTAATCTGATCACTGTTTTGTTAGGGAAGAATTGCTATGAATTTTATATATATATTTCACGAACAGATCGATAAAGAGGAAGTAGATTCTACAGCAACATTTTAATGTAATTATCATTGCTGGTTATAGCACTTCCAAACTTTGTATAACTACAGATACCTCTTTAGAAAAGTAATTCATTTTAATTAATAGACAGTTAAGGGTGCAATACAGGAATCAGAAAGGCATATGCAAAAAACTTCCCATTCCAAACAGAAAGAGAGGAGAGACATTTTGAAATAAACTTGCCTAATTGAAATAAATGTTCCTTTCTTTCAGAATGGGCTGCTGATTTCTTCTAACCCATCCTCTTCAGCACAGGCATGTGCTTGGCAGCGCCTTCAGAAGCTGAACCAGGACCTGCGGTTTGAGCTAGAGGCACAGAGGAGTAGCCAAGAGGAGGCGCAAGAGACTGAGCTGCAGCGTAGAGCTGAGCTTATTGCCTTACAAGCGCGGGCTTTGAGTGCAGGAGAGGCTGCATCTCTTGCATGTGCTGAGCTAGAGCAGGAGCGTCAGCGTTTCCGGGAGATGCAAGAAGAGGGGGAGCGTGACCGCAGACAGGAAGTGGAGCGTCTGCGTCAGCGGTTACAGGAGGTGACAACCCGGCTGCGAGCCACACTGGAGGCGCAATCCATAAAGGAGGAGCGCTTGCAAAAGCACCTGGGCCTCCTGCAGGAGAGTCAGGAAAGGGAGAGGGGGAGACTGGGGGCAAGCCTGGCCCACTCTGAGTGCCGGATGCAGGACCTGCAGGAGCGCCTACAGAGGGCTGAGCAGCAAGTGGAGACATTGCAGAAGGGCCAGGTGCAGGATCAGCCGTGGGCTAAGAAAGGTGAGGTGGCGGAGGCTCAGCAGCAGCTGCAAGAAGAGCTGGCCCGGACTTTGGCGGCTGTTGAGCGGCTGCAGAGGGAGGGAGAGCAGCTGGAGACACGGTGCCAGGAGCTGCAGAACCAACTGGCCGAGGCGGACGGGGAGGTTGGTCGGCTGAGGAGCCGTCTGCAGACTGAAGAGACTGACTACTACAACCTGGAACACTCCTACGAGAGGGTGTGTGAGGAACTGCAGCAAGCTTTAGGACAGGCGCAGGACAGGGAGACAGCAGCCCGGGAGAGCTACAACAGGCTACTGGAGAGAAAGGAACAAGAGCTGAGTGAAGCCTTGGTTAAGATGGCTGCCCTAGGAAGCAGCTTGGAGGAGACAGAGCTGAAACTTAATGAGGCAAAGGAAGCTTGCACCTCTGCCACTCTTCCGCTCTCTGACGTAACTCACAATGAACTTAAAATAATCTACAGTGGTCTCGAGACCCCGACCATTGAACATTCCAATGACAATGCAATAAGTGGCTGCGTCTCTGATGTAAACCAGGCAGGAGCTTGCTTATGTTCAGTTAACCCAGCCTACCAGTACATTGTTGCAGCCGGAGACAACACAGACAGGTTAGTGTCAGTGATCCAGGTCCTGGAGAACAAGCTGCATGTGACCGAGGAGAAACTAAGAGACATTACCCAGAGACTGGGGGAACCACAGGGTCAGTGGAGCAGCAGTGCTGCTGCCGACCCCCATATTCGCTCCCAACTAACCCAGAGTCGGGCTGCAACCCAACGACTCAGCCTTTTGCTCCACAACCAGGCCAAGCAGAGCAGGCGCTTTGCCCTGGAGACGGAAGGCCGAACCAAGGTGCTGGGTAGGCAGTGTCAAGCAGCTCTAGCCACTATTGAAGCCTGCAGAGAGAGGATCCAAGCACTGCTGAGGAAACCTGTAGGTAACAGCAGGCCTGACTTAGAAGCAGTGCTCTGTGCCCTGGAGATGCAGATGATCACCGCTGCAGCCTGCCTTAGGCAAGGAGAAAGAACTGCAGATGACCAACTGCGTGAATGCCGCCAAGCTCAAAAGGAGGAGGAAGGCTTGATTGAAGCCAAGACAGATGAGAGGGAGGAGCAAATGTGTGCCATGGATGATGAAGCTGGACAGGGAATGTTTAGCAGGGTGTTAACCCTGGAAGCATCTGTGTTAGAGAAAATTGCATCAATCCTGCAAATCCAAGACAACATATTTTGCCAGACCAGTGACCTGCTTAGTTTAGATGGTGATGCAGCACATGCTTACACTGATGTGCTTTCTAAATGGATGGCACTCGAAACAGAGCATGGCAAACCAGTAAGTGGTGACACTGTGACAGAGGAGAGTACCATTGCCAGGGTCTGTGTCAGAGCCGAGCTGGCCTACATTGCTCTGACCTTACAGCGTCGCTACCAGGGGGAGCCTCTCCCTTCAGACTCCAATAACCCAACCAGGCTGGGTTCTCAGCCAGAGGAACTGTTTGGTGGTGCTGGGGATAACAAACTGAGCTTTGGTTGGGCCAGGTGTCTGGCTGATGTCAGTCCACCAGAACTGGCTCCTTATGAGGAACAACTGCAGCTGGAGTCCAGAGACCTTGTAGACAACTTGCTGCAAAGGGATCAGTCAGTCCAGAGTGGGAACAAGGCTGAGATACAACCTGACCAGACCGAAAGACTTGCAGCCAATCTACAGAAAAGGGCCAATTTCTTGCGCCAACTGAGCCAGGAGATCTCCAGCAGCAGTCCCACAGAGGGGGAGAGTAGTGCTGTGACACAGAGATGTTGGTTGAATAGCTTGGAATTTTTTACAACACTGCTGGCCCGAACCGAGATGACCTACGTGGTCTTGCGTTTGCAGGTGGATTATGACCAGGAGCTACAGCGATACAAGGAGGCATGTGACAACCTGCAGACAATGTGTCAGGAGCAGGAGGCAACGCTGACCAAGGAGCGCTGCGCATTTAGTCACAACCTGTCACGACTGGAGGAAGACTGCCAAGCCATCAAGGAGAAGCTGGAGCAAGCTGAGCAAATGAGAGCTGCTTCAGAGAGTGAGTCCCAAAGGAAGGTGGGTGCACTCTTAGCAGACATCGAGAGCATTGAGTATTGCCACGAGGAGCAGGTGGAGAAGCTGGAGAAAGTGTTCCAAGGGAAGATACAGGAGCTCCAAAATATCCATGAGGAGGAAATGATACGTCTTCATAGCCACCATGCTTGTTCCACCTGTGTTGTAACCGATACACAACATGAGTCCCGCTCATCACAGACAACCCCTCTTCCTGAGAAAGCCACTTCCTACCTGGACTTTAAAATAGATTCTGCCATATTGACAGAGGGACTAAATCTGGATGGAGACAGTGAAATGGACCCGGTGTCCATGGCAACAATGAAGGAGCGTATACATGAGCTTGAGACGCAGGTGAACACAATGGAAGAAGAGGCAGGAAGCAGGAATTTGCAAAGGCATGAAGTTGCCATGAGGGAAGCTTACCAGAGAGACCTGGAAAACTTCAAGGTATAACACAGACCACACAGAATTATCAACATGTATACACATTATTATGTAAATACCAATGCTTTAATATGCATCACTTCAAATGTCATTCCAAATACATTTATAATAAAAATAGATGTTGGAATGTAAATGGGTATACCTTATGGAAGCGTGTGAAAACCATTCCTTACAGGCATCTTGTGAGCGAGGCTTCACTGCCATGGAAGCAGTACATCAGAAGCTGGTGGAGGACCTCCAGCGGCAGCACCAGAGGGAGGTGACCACACTTCTGCAGGAGAGAGACCGTCTATTGGAAGAGGAGACTGCTGCCACCGTTGCAGGTAAAACCACTGGGCCATACATCCCCATTTCCATAAAAGTTGGGACGCTGCGTAAAATGCAAATAAAAACAGAATGCAATGATGTGCAAATCATTAATCCCTTTATTTAATTCAAAATAGTACAAAGACAACATATCAAATGTTGAAATTGAGAAAAGTTGTTGTTTTTGAAAAAAGAATGCCAATTTTGAATTTGATGCTTTTTCAAAAAAAGTTGGGACGGCATGTTTACCATTGTGTTGCATCACCTCTTTTAACAATACTCTGTAAGCATTTGGGAAGTGCATTTCATAATGCAGCAAATGTTTTCAAAATGGGACAGGTGCAGTCCTAGACTGCAGGTGGGCCAGTTTAGCACCCAGACTCTTTTACAACAGAACCATGCTGTTGTGATATGTGCAGAATGTGGTTTGACATTGTCTTGCTGAAATAAGCAAGGTCTTCCCTGAAAAATACATCTGAATGGCAGCATATGATGCTCCAAAACCTGTATACATTGTTCAGCATTAATGGTGCCTTCACAGATGTGCAAGTAACCCATGCCATGTGAACTAATGCACCCCCATTGCCCCCCCATTCTGGCTTTTGAACTGTGCGCGGCTAACAAGCCAGATGGTCCCACTCTTCTTTAGTCCGGAGGACGCAGTGTCAATGATTCCCAAAAATAATTTCAAATAATAGATTTTTTAGACCACAGGACAGTTTTCCACTTCGCCTTAGTCCATCTTAACTGATATTGGCCCGGAGAAGGCGGCGACGGTTCTGGATCTTGTGTGTATATATATATATATATATATATATATATATATATGGTTTATTTTCGATGGTAGAGTTTTAACTTGCATTTGTGGGTGCAGCAACGTACAGTGTTCACAGACAATGGTTTTCGGAAGTGTTCCTGAGCCCATGCAGTGATTTCCACTACAGAATTGTGTATGTTTTTAATGCAGTGCTGCCTGATGGCCCAAAGATAACGGCCATCCAATATTGGTTTTCGGCCTTGTCCGTTGTGTACTTAATGATATTATGTAGTGTAGATGATATCTCCAAACTCTATCCAATTTTACATTGAGAACTCTTATTCTTAAATAGTTGCACTATTTGCCCACGCAGTCTTTCACAGAGTGGTGAATGCCTCCCAATCCTCACTTCTGACAGAGCCATCCTCTGGAATGATCTTTTTATACCCAATCATGTTACTGACCTGTTGCCAACTGACCTTATTAGTTGTGTGATAATTCCACCAGGTTTAGTTTTTCAGCATTACACAACTGTTCCAGTCTTTTGTTGCCTTTGTACCAACTTTTGCTGGCATCAAATTAAATGTTTTTTCTATTGAATATGGGGTTTGAATGATTTTACATTTTACACATATTTATGATTGTTCTACAAACAGTGGGGAACCATCAGGGCCCTCTACGCCCTCAGAGAGGGTCTATGGATAGATACATATCATATACATTTTTATAATAATTTAAACTTTTTTTTTTCATTGATTTAATCATTTTGTCTTAATTGTAATGATTTTCCTAATGGATTTCTTCAGCTGGTTTGAAAAAGGGCAAATATCCAAAAAATATTTGGTACTATCTTGGTAGATATTATCTAGCTGTGCTCAACGCTCTTTGGCTAGGGCCTCAGGCTTTGAATAGAAGGCTCCAGCCAATGACAATTACTTCAATTAGAGCAGCATTTTGGAATGACAGTAGAATAAACTAATCGCAAATTGTCTTGTAATAAGTGGGACAATTCTATGACTTGTCAAGGCCCACTAGAGGGCCTAAGTATACGTCCCTAATTCGGAGCCAATAGCGAGCCTTATCTTGTTTTCTCATGCTTCAGCCTAGCTAGCAGGCTTGATTTTTGAAGTGAGTGTATGTAAGGATGGCGATGGCTGGCTGTCAGCCCTGGCTTTGATCTCCATCGAAAAATTACTTAATTCGGATTAAAAATCTAAAGAAAAGCTACATGAACCTGCCATTATCCTTTTCATAAAGAAGGACAGGAGAATGGACTATCTTGTTCATATAATGAATACAGCGCAACTATTTTTCTCTCTGACAGCTTATATTGTCCGTGGTCTTGGTCTTGTCCAATGTGAGTAGTAGTATGGTTGAATTTATTCTGCCACTATTTGAGTGACTGTTTTAGCAAATATTTATTTGAAACCACACAACCTTTTTTTCTTCTAATGTGACTTCGGCTATCTATATTTACTTCCGTTACATGTAAGTTTGCTGCTTCTGTGAGCCACAGCTGAGGCGTGGCTTAGGACCGTTCCACTCTGTCATCAAGGAATTGCTTCTATTACATAGGTCTGCAACAGAAAGGTCTTGATATGATATGCAGTGTATACACAGGCATCCGTGTTCTCTTTCTAAATGTATGATGTCAACCGCAGTATTCACACCTTTGACTACTCCCATGAAATCCAACACTACTGTTGTTTACTCCTTGGGGTTTAAGGCCGGGTGTCTCTGTAAAGCACTTTGTGACAACTGCTGTTGTAAAAAGGGCTTTATAAATAAATTTGATGTACCGGTAAAACTGTCATTGGTCTCCTGACCGCAGAGTACCAAGAATCAGACAAGGCTGAATCAACGTGCCAGAGAAAGGACATTTAGGGAACGATGGCTTTTCATAATACAGTTAGTAGCTAATGACTTTAAATAGATAGAATTATAGATAGAATTTCATCTCAAATTTTACCACTATAGTCTACATGACATTGTCCAAGAGTGTCAACCTAGATATTTTTTTACTAATATAAAAAAAAAAATAATTATAGCTTTTTCAGATTTTGAGTTATTCATCCCAAATGCATCCATATATTGATAATTACATCATCTAAGAGTCTCAGCTTAAATGTTTCAAAAATTATGAGGTACACAATCTTTATGAATATTTCAATTTCTTTTTGAAAAAGCTTTTTCAGATTTTGAGATATCCCAAATCGCATCCATATATTCCCCATTACATTATCTAAGAGATTCAACATAGATTCTTCCAAAATAATTATGTCAAAAACTCTGAGCTTCATTATTTGTGAACAGTACAGCAAAGTCTAGCTATGACAACATAGGTTTACTTACATAATTTCCCTTGTTTTTGTGGTTTGTGTAGCGATTGAGGTGATGAGGAATGCTCATCAGGAAGAACTGGAAAGGAGCCAGAGGTCTCAGCTGAGTAGAGGAAGCTCTGAGATTACAGCCCTCCGATCTGAGTATGAGTGAGTGTCTACTCTGTTTAAAAGCATGGCTATTGCCATTTTGTTTGTAAACCTTTTATAGGGAAATCTAATTGAAACCAAGGTCTTATTTACAGTATTACAGCAATATAAAGTGTGTAAAAATGTTGTAATATATAGATGACTAATAGTATCATTCTATCATCTAGAGCCCAAGACAATCAAAATGTATGTACGTTTGCACCATTAATAATAGACTGAATCTAGAGGTTTCAATGCTAAAGCATTCATATATAGCACATCTCCAAACAGTCCTTTTGGAGGTTTTTGATTCTGATCAACCTGAAAAGTCCACAATGTCAAAGTAAAAACAAAATCTGGATTTTTTTCTAAATTAATTAAAAATAAAGATTTATTTTATTGCATATGTATTTGTTGCACCTCTGAATCCCTGGCTGTTCAGACAGTGCTACATACTTGAGATAAATAAGGACTATGTTTCTCTTTTAATGTCCTTTATTCTGCAATAAACTTCAACTGTGAGAGACGGAATCTAAAACAAAAATCCTGAAAATCACATTGTATGATTTTTAAATAATTAATTTGCATTTTATTGCATGACATAAGTATTTGATCACCTACCAACCAGTAAGAATTCCGGCTCACACAGAGCTGTTAATTTTTCTTTAAGAAGCCCTCCTGTTCTCCACTCATTACCTGTATTAACTGCAACTGTTTGAACTCAATACCTGTATAAAAGACACCTGATCATGAGGAAGGTGAGTGATCAGCCCAGAACTAAACGGCAGGACCTGGTCAATGACCTGAAGAGAGCTGGGACTACAGTCTCAAAGAAAACCATTAGTAACACACTACACCGTCATGGATTAAAATCCTGCTGCGCACGCAAGGTCCCCCTGCTCAAGCCAGCGCATGTCCAGGGCCGTCTGAAGTTTGCCAATGACCATCTGGATGATCCAGAGGAGGAATGGGAGAGGTCGTGTGGTCTGAGGAGACAAAAATGTTGCCTTTTGGTCTAAACTTCACTCGCCGTGTTTGGAGGAAGAAGAAGGATGAGTACAACCCCAAGAATACCATCCCAACCGTGAAGCATGGAGGTGGAAACATCATTCTTTGGGGATGCAAAGGGGACAGGACGACTGTACCGTATTGAGGGGAGGATGGATGGGGCCATGTATCGCGAGATCTTGGCCAACAACCTCCTTCCCTCAGTAAGAGCATTGAAGATGGGTCGTGGCTGGGTCTTCCAGCATGACAACGACCCGAAACACACAGCCAGGGCAACTAATGACTGGCTTCGTAAGAAGCATCTCAAGGTCCTGGAGTGGCCTATCCAGTCTCCAGACCTGAACCCAATAGAAAGTCTTTGGAGGGAGCTGAAAGTCTGTATTGCCCAGCGACACCCCCGAAACTTTAAGGATCTGGAGGTCTGTATGGAGGAGTGGGCCAAAATCCCTGCTGCAGTGTGTGAAAACCTGGTCAAGAATTACAGGAAACGTACAGTGGGGCAAAAAAGTATTTAGTCAGCCACCAATTGTGCAAATTCTCCCACTTAAAAAGATGAGAAAGGCCTGTCATTTTTCTCATAGGTACACTTCAACTATGAGAGACAAAATGAGAAAATAAAATCCAGAAAATCACATTGTAGGATTTTTTATGAATTTATTGGTAAATTCCTCTGTAAAATAAGTATTTGGTCACCTACAAACAAGATTTCTGGCTCTCACATACGTGTAACTTCTTCTTTAAGAGGCCGCTCTGTCCTCCACTCGTTACCTGTATTAATGGCACCTGTTTGAACTTGTTATCAGTATAAAGGACACCTGTCCACAACCTCAAACAGTCACACTCCAAACTCCACTATGGCCAAGACCAAAGAGCTGTCAAAGGACACCAGAAACAAATTTGTAGACCTGCACCAGGCTGGGAAGACTGAATCTGCAATAGGTAAGCAGCTTGGTGTGAAGAAATCAACTGTGGGAGCAATTATAAGAAAATGGAAGACCACTGATAATCTCCCTCGATCCGGGGCTCCACGCAAGATCTCACCGCGTGGGGTCAAAATGATCACAAGAACAATGAGCAAAAATCCAAGAACCACACAGGGGGACCTAGTGAATGACCTGCAGAGAACTGGGACCAAAGTAACAAAGGTTACCATCAGTAACACACTACGCCGCCAAGGACTCAAATCCTGCAGTGCCAGACGTGTCCCCCTGCTTAAGCCAGTACATGTCTAGGCCCGTCTGAGGTTTGCTAGAGAGCATTTGGATGGTCCAGAAGAGGATTGGGAGAATGTAATATGGTCAGATGAAACCAAAATAGAACTTTTTGGTAAAAACTCAACTCGTCGTGTTTGGAGGAGAAAGAATGCTGAGTTGCATCCAAGGAACACCATACTTACTGTGAAGCATGGGGGTGGAAACATCATGCTTTGGGGCTGGTTTTTTGCAAAGGGACCGGGACGACTGATGGTTTTTGGCATGGATACGAAGGATCCCTGATGATGCCACACATTCTGTGCAGACACCACTTGTGCTGTGGGCCTACGATGGCTGGGAGCTGGGTACCAGTGATGTGCTGGGATGTTTCCACCACCCATTGCAGGGCCTTCCAGTTGGTTACGGAGCAAATGCCAAACCATGCTGTAGTCAGAAACATTACCAGTCATAAACATGTCATAGCAGGCCTGAATATCAAACTTGAAGAAACTATTTAGCTTTATGTGTTAGCATTAAACACAACTTTCATATGTGGTTGGTTTTCACATTGGTTGTCATGATACCATTATAATTGTCATTAATATTTTTCTTGACCTTTGGACTTGACGTGTTAGATGTCATGAAGTGTTATAACACTGTCAAATGCATTCATAAGCATCATGAATATTTTTCTTCACCAGAAGTACCGTGGTACAATTTGGACTTGTCATGAAGATGTCATGACGTGTTATAACACTGTCAAATACATTCACAAGTGTCATGAATATTTTCTTGACTTTAAGTACAATGGTAGTGGTACAATTTGGACATACACTCACCTAAAGGATTATTAGGAACACCATACTAATACTGTGTTTGACCCCCTTTCGCCTTCAGAACTGCCTTAATTCTACGTGGCATTGATTCAACAAGGTGCTGAAAGCATTTTTTTGAAATGTTGGCCCATATTGATAGGATAGCATCTTGCAGTTGATGGAGATTTGTGGGATGCACATCCAGGGCACGAAGCTCCTGTTCCACCACATCCCAAAGATGCTCTATTGGGTTGAGATCTGGTGACTGTGGGGGCCATTTCAGTACAGTGAACTCATTGTAATTTTCAAGAAACCAATTTGAAATGATTCGAGCTTTGTGACATGGTGCATTATCCTGCTGGAAGTAGCCATCAGAGGATGGGTACATGGTGGTCATAAAGGGATAGACATGGTCAGAAACAATGCTCAGGTAGGCCGTGGCATTTAAACGATGCCCAATTGGCACTAAGGGGCCTAAAGTGTGCCAAGAAAACATCCCCCACACCATTACACCACCACCAGCAGCCTGCACAGTGGCAACAAGGCATGATGGATCCATGTTCTCATTCTGTTTACACCAAATTCTGACTCCAGTCTTCCAGTCTTCAACTGTCCAATTTTGGTGAGCTCGTGAAAATTGTAGCCTCTTTTTCCTATTTGTAGTGGAGATGAGTGGTACCCGATGGGGTCTTCTGCTGTTGTAGCCCATCCGCCTCAAGTTTGTGCGTGTTGTGGCTTCACAAATGCTTTGCTGCATACCTCGGTTGTAACGAGTGGTTATTTCAGTCAATGTTGCTCTTCTATCAGCTTGAATCAGTTGGCCCATTCTCCTCTGACCTCTAGCATCAACAAGGCATTTTTGCCCACAGGACCGCCGCATACTGGATGTTTTTCCCTTTTCACCCTAGAAATGGTTATGCGTGAAAATCCCAGTAACTGAGCGGATTGTGAAATACTCAGACCCGTCTGGCCCGTCTGGCACAAACAACCATGCCACGCTCAAAATTGCTTAAATCACCTTTCTTTCCCATTCTGACATTCAGTTTGGAGTTCAGGAGATTGTCTTGACCAGGACCACACCCCTAAATGCATTGAAGCAACTGCCATGTGATTGGTTGATTAGATAATTGCATTAATGAGAAATTGAACAGGTGTTCTTAATAATCCTTTAGGTGAGTGTAAAGATGTCATTAAGTTTGTCAAATACTGTCAAAAATTTCATTAAGTCTGTCAAATGCTGTTAAATACCTTAATAGAAGCAATACATTTCCTTTTTTTTGTACAGCAAATGTTGCCTAAAAAAATAAAAAAATAAATAAGGAACACAATTTGTTAAGGTTGATACAGGACAACCACTCATGTACAGTACCTAGTTCTTTGCATGGACAATAGCCCAAGTAATATAAACTATTCATAATATAATCACATTGAAAACATTAAGTATAAAGGAGGCTATATAGTGATAGTTACATTAATGTTAATACAAATAGAACACGGCTGAGCATGTTAGCAAAGTGCTACCCGGAAACTGACAAGCACTGGAGCTAGCATACAGCTAACTAGAGCCAGTTAATAACCAACCGAAGCCAGCTAACAACAAATAACAAGGAACTAGCTAATCGCTAACCCTTACAGTGCAACAATTCCAAAGTTTCTAAACCATACAGTTACAAAATTCAATTATATTAATCCTAGGGAATATTGTCAGGAGTGTTGTTTTCGGGGGAAAAAAGAAAATTCAGTGCAGTACAGTAACAAATTAGTTTCTTCCAAAGGAATGCACCACCGTCACGGCATTTTACAAAGACATGGGTCTCTATCATAGTTATACAATTACCATGCATTTCCAAGCCTCTACATACTCTTTAACAGGCATGTTATCAAACTGTATCAAAAGGTCCAGTGTACTTTTGTACTAACAGGATAAATTATGAGAAAGACAAGGCTTTTCCTTGAAGAGTTACTAGAACACACAGGTTTTTTGATCGTTAACAGGCCCAACGCAACACGACCACGTCAAACTGCCCCCTACCGGCCAACCGTAGTAAGTGTCCTTCAATATAAAAGAGTCCTTAAAAATTCTTTATCAACCCCAAATGCGACCATACCTTTTGTATGTCACCTATCTGAAGAAGCAAGTAGCCATTCTACCTTTTAATAATGGTTGCCGCACTGTAAACGTATTAACATATTGGATTATGTATATTACTTAGCCTATTGTTCATGCAAACCACTAGTTACATGAATGGATGTCCTGCATCAACATTAACAAAATTACAGTACAAACTATGTTCCTGGAAAAAACTTTGATACTAACTTGACTTGTTTTTTCACATCATGGAAAAGTCTGCCCAAGACACCATTATAATGGCATATGGCTAACCAGTGGTGCCACTATCATTTTGAGGTGAATCTTCAGTGACCAATTTGTGTTTCTGTCATGAATGCTCAATATGCTGAGTATGAGCACCAGTCTCAGGATCAGCAAAGTTCCTTTTATGGCTGACAGAATACTGGCTAAATAGTTTCTTCAAGTTTGATAATTAGGCCCATGTTTAGGACAGGTTATGATGTCCTGGTTACTGTCATGTTGTTATAAAAAAAGACACTGACAGGTTCAAAACCCCTTAATGATGTGAAACATTTTGAGATCCGTGACGTCACCCGGTATGGCGCAGCCGGGGCCCCACCCTGGAGCCAAGCCCGGGGTTGGGGCTCGTACGCGAGCGCCTGGTGGCCGGGCCTTTCCCCATGGGGCCCGGCAGGGCTCAGCCGGAACGAGCTACGTGGGGCGGCCTTCCCATGGGCTCACCACCCACAGGAGGGACCATAAGGGGCCGGTGCGGAGAGGATCGGGCGGCAGTCAAAGGCGGGGGCCTCGACAACCCGATCCCTGGACACAGAAACTAGCTCTATGGACGTGGAACGTCACCTCGCTGGCGGGGAAGGAGCCTGAGATTGTGCGTGAGGTTGATAGGTTCCGACTACAGGTAGTTGGGATCACCTCTACGCACGGCTTGGGCTCTGGAACCACACTCCTTGAGAGAGGATGGACTCTTCACCACTCTGGAGTTGCCCATGGTGAGAGGCGGTGGGCTGGTGTGGGTTTGCTTATAGCTCCCCAGCTCTGCCGCCATGTGTTGGAGTTTACCCTGGTGAACGAGAGGGTCGTTTCCCTGCGCCTACGGGTCAGGGATAGGTCTCTCACTGTTGATTGTGCCTACGGGCCGAACGGCAGTGCAGAGTACCCAACCTTCTTGGAGTCTCTGGGAGGGATGCTGGAAAGTGCTCTGACTGGGGACTCTATCGTTCTACTGGGGGACTTCAACGCCCACGTGGGCAACAACAGTGACACCTGGAGGGGCGTGATTGGGAGGAACGGCCCCCCTGATCTGAACCCGAGCAGTGTTCAGTTATTGGACTTCTGTGCTAGTCACAGTTTGTCCATAACGAACACCATGTTCAAGCATAAGGGTGTCCATCAGTGCACGTGGCACCAGGACACCCTAGGTCGCAGATCGATGATCGACTTTGTTGTCGTTTCATCTGACCTGCGGCCGTATGTCTTGGACACTCGGGTGAAGAGAGGGGCGGAGCTGTCAGCTGATCACCACCTGGTGGTGAGTTGGATCCGATGGCGGGGGAGGAAGCTGGACAGACTCGGCAGGTCCAAGCGTACTGTAAGGGTCTGCTGGGAACGTCTGGCCGAGTCTCCTGTCAGAGAGATCTTTAACTCCCACCTCCGGCAGAGCTTCGACTGGATCCTGAGGGAGGCTGGAGATATTGAGTCCGAGTGGACCATGTTCTCCACCGCCATTGTCGAAGCGGCCGCTCGGAGCTGTGGCCGTAAGGTCTCCGGTGCCTGTCGAAGCGGCAATCCCCGAACCCGGTGGTGGACACCGGAAGTAAGAGATGCCGTCAAGCTGAAGAAGGAGTCCTTTCAGGCCTGGTTGGCTTGTGGGACTCCTGAGGCAGCTGACTGGTACCGGCAGGCCAAGCGGACTGCAGCCCGGGTGGTTGTGGAGGCAAAATCTCGGGCCTGGGAGGAGTTCGGTGAGGCCATGGAGAAGGACTATCAGCTGGACTCGAAGAGATTCTGGCAAACTGTCCGGCGCCTCAGTAGAGGGAAACAGTGCCCTACCAACGCTGTTTACAGTAGAGGTGGGCAGCTGTTGACCTCAACTGGGGATGTCGTCGGGCGGTGGAAGGAGTACTTCGAGGATCTCCTCAATCCCTCCGTCATGTCTTCCATTGAGGAAGCAGAGGATGAGGGCTCAGAGGTGGACTCGTCTGAAGGCTGAAGTCACAGAGGTAGTCAAGAAACTCCTCGGTGGCAAGGCACCGGGGGTGGATGAGATCCGCCCTGAGTACCTCAAGTCTCTGGATGTCTTGGAGGACAGTACCTCTGGGATGGCAGACCGGGGTGGTGGTCCCTCTTTTTAAGAAAGGGGACCGGAGGATGTGTTCCAACTATAGGGGGATCACACTTCTCAGCCTCCCCGGGAGAGTCTATGCCAGGGTTCTGGAGAGGAGAATATGGCCGATAGTAGAACCTCGGATCCAGGAGGAACAGTGTGGTTTTCATCCGGGCCATGGAACACTGGACCAGCTCTATACCCTCTACGGGGTGTTGGAGGGTTCATGGGAGTTTGCCCAACCAATCCACATGTGTTTTGTGGATTTGGAGAAGGCATTCGACTGTGTCCAACGCGGCTTCCTGTGGAGAGTTCTTCGGGAATATGGCGTCCTTGTTCCTTTGCTAAGGGCTGTCAGGTCCCTGTACGACCGAAGCAGGAGCTTGGTCCGCATTGCCGGCAGTAAGTCAGACTTGTTCCCAGTGCATGTTGGACTCCTGCAGGGCTGCCCTTTGTCGCCGGTTCTGTTCATAATTTTTATGGACAGAATTTCTAGGCGCAGCCAGGGGCCGGAGGGTGTCAGGTTTGGGGACCACACGATTTCGTCTCTGCTCTTTGCGGATGATGTTGTCGTGTTGGCCCCTTCAAACCAGGATCTTCAGCACGGTTTGCAGCCGTCCCAGTGCGAAGCAGTGGGGATGAGAATCCGTACCTCCAAATCCGAGGCCTTGGTCCTCATTCGGAAAAGGGTGGCTTGCCCACTTCAGGTTAGTGGAGAGTGCCTGCCTCAAGTGGAGGAGTTTAAGTATCTAGGGGTCTTGTTCACGAATGAGGGACGGATGGAACGGGAGATTGACAGACGGATCGGTGCAGCTTCTGCAGTAATGCGGTCGATGTATCGGTTTGTCGTGGTGAAGAAAGAGCTGAGACACAAGGCGAAGCTCTCGATTTACCGGTCAATCTACGTTCCTACTCTCACCTATGAGCTTTGGGTCATGACCGAAAGGACAAGATCCCGGATACAGGCGGCCGAAATGAGCTTTCTCCGCAGGGTGGCTGGGCGATCCCTTAGAGATAGGGTGAGAAGCTCGGTCACCCGGGAAGAGCTCAGAGTAGTAGATGTACTCCTCCACATCGAGAGGGGTCAGCTGAGGTGGATTGGGCATCTGTTTCGGATGCCTCCAAAACGCCTTCCCGGGAAGGTGTTTCCGGGCCCACCAGGAGGAGACCCCGGGGAAGACCTAGGACACGCTGGAGGGATGTCTTTCGGCTGGCCTGGGAACGCCTCGGTGTCCCCCTGGAAGAGCTGGAGGAAGTGTCTAGGGAGAGGGCATCTCTGCTTAGACAGCTGCCCCCGTGTTCCGGCCCCGGATAAGCGGAAGATGATGATGATGATGAGGTTATGTTGTCTCAGTTAATGTCTAGTTGTCATAAAAAAAAACATTGACAGGATATGTTGTCCCAGTTAATGTCTAGTTGTCATAACAAAGACTTCCAAAACAATGTCAACCTTGCATTAAAAAATGACATAATCAACAGAAAGACACCTAATGACATTCATAAATGTTCAAAATGTGTCATGTGTCATGTCATGGTTATTACAATATCAAGACAGTGTCATGTCTCTCTTATGCACACCCCTTCAAATAAAGTGTTACCGAAAAAAGCTTTCTATACATTACATTTTTTCCGACCAGCACAATAACACTTCTGAACTGCAATCTGACCCGCGGGTTGAAATGATTTTATTCCACCGGCTCAATTATTCATTTGCGGCTTACCCGTGGGAATCTTCGGGAAACCAAACAGGTGTGAAATTTGTGTTTAGGTCCTTAATATAGTCTGTACACTTGTTTAACCACCCCTTCTTTCTCTAATGTGCAGGGTTGAGTTGCAGTCACTGCACAGGGAGCTTGAGGTACTGTCAGACCAGTACTCCCAGAAGTGCCTAGAGAGTGCCCAACAGAATCAGGCCTTTGAGGCTCAGAGACAAGCCCTGCTGAAGTGCCAGAAGGAGAAACAGGAGCTCAGCACCCACAAGCAGGCAAGGCACTATGGGACACTAGACTGTACACTCTGTTTTCACTCATTGTGACTGTTGAACTTGCAAACAAAAGTCCTAGCTTGTGTTCATTTTGGCAAACCACAGTTCAAATAACCAGACTTCTGTATTCAATGTCTGTAGCAACACTTACTTGACCAAGATCCTGATCTGTCTTCTGATCCGTTCTGGCCCATTGACACCAGGCACCAGTCTACGAATCAGGAAGCATTTCGACCACCTAACGTGGGTACAGTCGTGGCAAAGCGGTGAAATGTTTTAGCATATGTGCGCAGACCACAAACCTGGCATGGGATTTTAGGCTGTGGATTTTAGGCTTTACCAAGCCCCCAATCACACTGGCTCCAGAAAACTTTGACCATACATAGCATATCGTTCCCTCTTCGTTATGTCTGAGCTACCCAAAAACATATTTAGCCATTGAGCATCAGAACCACTGGCTTTGTTAATTAGAGGAAGTTTAACAAACTGGGAATTTGTTCTGGTCCGTTAGTGCTGCAGTTTTGTACAAAAGAAATAAAGACAAATAAGAATAGTGGACTGGGCACAAAAACAGTAGACTGAGCATTAATAAATTACAAAAAAAATATACACAAAAATCTGTGAGGTGCAAGAATTGTCCAGTTGAGGGTTGTGTGTATGTGGGGTTATAGATTTGTCCAGTTGAGGGTTGTGTGTGTGTGTGGGGAGCGGGCTATAGTCAGTTTGGCTCCAGGGGCATGTTCATGAGGCCTACTGTTGCAGGAAAGAAACTGTTCTTGTGGCAAAAGGTTTTGGTCCTGATAGATCTCAGCCTTGTGTCAATTTCCAGGGTGAGAGGGATCAGCCCCAATCATTGCCGCTCACCTCCGTGTCCTGGAATTGTGTAGGTTGTATAGAGATGGCAGATTACAGCTAATCACCCTCTCTACAGCGCAGGCTGCATCAATGGCTGCAGCGTGCCAGACTGTGATGGAGGTCAGGATGGACTATGATGGCAGTGTAGAAATGCACCATCATAGTCTTTGCCATGTTTAACTTTTTCAGCTACCGCAGGAAGTACATCCTCTGCTGAGCTTTCTTTGTATTTGAGGTGATGTTCAGCTCCCACTTAAGGTCTTTGGCGATTACAGTGCACAGAAAGCAAAAGGACTCCACAGAATTGACTGGGTAGCCACCCAGGTTAATGGGGGGAGGGCTGCTGGGTTTCTCCTGAAGTCCACTGTTATCTCCCCTGTCTTTCGGGCGTTGAGCACCAAGTTGTTCTGACTGCATCAGGACACCAGATGGTCAAACTCCCACCTATAGGCGAATTCATCTCTATTAGAAATAAGTCCGATGAAGGGGGTGTCATCAACAAATTTCAGGAGCAGCCTATACTCCAGCTTGAGTGATGACTTGAGGTGCTGCTGTTGGTGTACAGGGAGATGAGTAGGGGGGACAGGACACAGCCTTGAGGGGAGCTGTTGCTGATGGTCAGGGGGTCAGACCACTGCTTTCCCAGACTCATGTGCTGCCTCCTGTTGGACAAGATGGTTGGGATCCACCTGCATGTGGACTCGAGGACTCCCAGTTGGACAGTGGCGAACTGTGACTACTGGAGCTAGGTCCTCAGTAGTGGAAAAAATACCTGACGTCAAACATATAGATAGAGAACACGGATGCCTGTGTTTACAGAGCATGTCTTGAGACCTTTCTTTTGTAGACCTATATAGGAGAAGCAATTTTTTTATGACAAAGTCAAACGGTCCTAAGCCATGCCTCATCTTTGTTTCTTTTTGTTGTTTCAAAGAAACATTTGCCAAAACATTCAATCGAATAGTGGCAAAATAAATTAAACAACACAAATACTCACATTGTTTCAATACCACGGATAGTATATGTACAGGAAGGCTGTGATCCACCTGCATGTGAACTCGGGCACTCGGAGTTGGGATAGCTTGTCTTTATGGTGCCATCAGGCCCTGCTGCTTTTCGGTGGTTCTGTCTCTTGAATAGTCTGTTAACGTGCCCCTCCAGGATTGAAAGTTCCATTGTAGTGGCAGGGGTGGGGATGTTTGTGATGGGTGTTTGTGAATGGGTCCCGATGGTGGGGAGTTTAAATTTGAGGGTATTCACATCCAAATTGGGGAAGGGTTTAGGAATTACAGCTCTTTTAATATGTAGCCCCCTCTTTTTCAAGGGACCAAAAGTAAATGGACAATTGACTCAAAAGCTGTTTCATGGAAAGTTGGGGGCTATTCCTTTGTTATTTCTTAATCAATTATGCAGGTAAAAGGTCTGGAGTTGATTCCAGGTGTGGCATTCGCGTTTGGAAGATGTGAACCCACAACATGCGGTCAAAGGAGCTCTCAATGCAAGTGAAACAGTCCATCCTTAGGCTACAAAAAAAATCCATCAGAGAGATAGCAGGAACATTAAGATTGGCCAAATCAACAGTTTGGTACATTCTGAGAAAAAAACAAAGCACTGGTGAGGTCTGCAACACAAACAGGCCTGGACGTTCACAGCAGACAACAGAAGTGGATCTAAAATCCTTTCCATGGTAAAGAAAACCCTTTCACAACATCCAGCCAAGTGAAGAACACTCTCCAGGAGATAGGCATATCATTGTCCAAGTTTACCATAAATAGAAGACTTCACGAGAGCAAATAGAGAGGGCTCACCACAAGGTGCAAAGCATTCACAAGCCTCAAGAATAGAAAGGCCAGATTAGACTTTGCTAAAAAACATCTAAAAAGCCAGCCTAGTTCTGGAACAGTATTCTTTGGACAGATGAAACTAAGACCAACCTGTAGCAGAATGGTCGTAGAAAAAAAAGTATGGAGAAGGTTTGGAACGGCTCATGATCTGAAGCATACCACATCATCTGTAAAACACGGTGGAGGCAGTGTGATGGCATGGGCATGCATGGATTCCAATGGCACTGGATCACTAGTGTTAATTGATGAAGACAGAAGCACCTGGATGAATTCTGAAGTGTATAGGGATTTATTGTCTGCTCAGATTATGTCAATCAATCAATCAGGTTTATGTATAAAGCCCTTTTTACATCAGCAGTTGTCACAAAGTGCTTTTACAAAACACCCAGCCTGAAACCCCAAGGAGCAATCAACAACAATGTTGAAGCAAAGTGGCTAGGAAAAACTCCCTAAGAGGGGCTGTAATTTAGGAAGAAACCTAGAGAGGAACCAGGCTCGGAGGGGTGATCTGTCCTCTTCTGGCTATGCCGGGTGAACATTTTAAGAGTTATGGAATTTCTGGCAGCTGGAATTGTTGGGCATCATCTTGATCTGCAACACAGGCAGAAGGACTTTGGACAGTGGCAGCAACGAGTCTTTAGAGCCTGGTACTCGGGAGGTGTGGGCCAAAACCTCATGTGCTCATAAGTTTGAACAGAGCAGGAGAGAACTGACCCTACTCCCCCCAGCACATTAATATAGCAGCATAAAATCTTGGGGCTGAGACAGGGGGGTCCAGTGACACTGTGGCCCAATCCGGAGGAGGCCTCGGACAGGGCCCAACAGGCAAGAAGTCTATCCGCCCACATTGCCAAGCATCAACCAAAGAAACACCAACCAATCGCAACCACCCTGAAATGAGTGCCAAGTATTGCCAACAGAGTTCACTCCAATTGAACAACGGGCGCAACGGAGAGACAACAAGCCAGTGACTCCGCCCCCAAATGGCATTGGAGAACGGGCATCCCAGTGGGAATGAGAGCACACCTGGCAAGACAGCAAGGGTGGATAGTATCAAGCTTTTCCGTTCACCTTCACACCCCTGGGCCAGACTGCACTTAATAATAGACCATGCTGAAGAGATGAGTCTTTAGCAGACACTAGAAAGCTTGCACTGAGTCTGTATTTCGAACCTTAATTAGCAGATCATTCTACAGTAGTGGAGCTCTATGAGAGAAAGCCCTGCCTCCAGCTTTTTGTTTAGAAATTCTAGGTACAGAAGGCCTGCAATCAGATTCAGCCAAATTCAGCAAAGCTTCACTTTACAGATGGACAATGACACAAAACATACAGCGAAAGCAACCCAGGAATTTTTTAAGGCAAAGAAGTCACCTGATCTCAACCCGATCGAGCATGCATTTCACTTGCTGAAGACAAAACTTAATACAGAAAGACCCACGAACAAACAACAACTGAAGACAGCTGCAGTAAAGGCAAAGCATCACAAAGGAGGAAACCTAGCGTTTTAGTGATGTCCATGCATTCCAGACTTCAAGCATTCATTGCTGGCAAAGGATTCTCAACAGTATTAAAAAAATAAATAAAAACCAGCCTATACTCCAAACAGAAGCAGAGTTGTTGGTCAAGAACTGTTGTTTTAGTTTCTCTCCATACAAGCACCTGGCTTCCTTCACTACCTTACCAAAGCAGTATTTAGCCTCTGTACCTGTCTCCTTCCCAGCTCATGAACGCCTTCTTTTCCGAACGTAACCGTCAGAGTTTGGCTGTGGACCAAGGTTGGTCATTATTGTAACTTACCCTGGTCTGTGTTGGTATGCAGCTGCCCTCACAGAAGCTGATGTATGATGTCACAGCATCAGTGTACTCATCCAGACCATTAGTGGCACACATAACATTTTTCCATTCAGTGCATTCCAGACGCATTCCAGACATGCACTCTGTTGTTTCACTGTTCCACATCTTTGACTTTTGCACAACAGGCTTAGAAATCTAGGAATCACAAAAAAATTCAATTTTTTTTATGCTATGTTCTTGTTCTTTTGATTTGCATAAAAAAAAAAACATCAGAGCTGTGTATATTACAGTCTTGTTGCATTTTTTTTCTCCATCCTTGCCTTGACCCTACATAGTTTCTCTCTCAACTTCCTTCAGCTTTACTTGGCTCTGCTACTTGCACTGATCCAGTGTCTTCACTTTCATATATTTATATTGTTATTGACTTAAATATAAAATTAACATACTTAAAATGTTTTACACTGTATATTACACCAGTTATCTTCATCTGTCTCACAAACTCTCTTTAAAAAATAGGCATTACTACGTTTTATGCTTGGGTGTAAAAAAATAAAAAACTGGGATCCACTTGTTTTTCTGGCATTACTCATCTCTGCAATGTCAGGACCGGTTTGGTCTTGTATGCAAGGTTGCCAGATTTCATTCAAATCGAAAATCTCTCACAGACTCACAAAACGCTCAAATGCTATTTTTCTATACAACCCTATCTGTAAATGAACCTGTTCAGGCCCATTTAAAATTGCCCAATTGAATGGGAAACCTTCCCATCTGGAAACACTGCCAAAATGAAACATTACCCCATAACGTCATATTTGCTGCAATATTTCGCTGCTAATTCATATATGAGTGCAAAATAATGTTTTACAATGCTGGCGGTGCGAAGCAGTGCAAGATTTTGGGAAGGTGGTTGCCTTTGCGTTTTATATACAGGAAAAGCCCTGGTATACTGTATTATAACCTCTTTCAATTCTCTTGCCAATTGCACTCAGCTAGGAGAGATAGAGAGATGTGTGTGTTGACACCTACCGACATGACTGCACAACTACAAGCCAGTCGTCCAAGTAGGCTAACACCCTGAGCCCCCTTCACCTCATGGATGCTTGGGCTCCTTCTGCCACCTGGGAAAAGGTGTGAGTAAATTTGAGGTGTCTGAACGTGGATACATTAAATTGAAGTCACAAACCAACTGGGGTGGGCCTGTGGGGTGCCCTTAAACAAAGCATAGTTCCCTCTTCACCTGTTGCAGCCATGCTTTTCCTGAGAGGTAAATCTGCATGTTGAGACATGGAAAATAGTCAGTGATAGCCCAAACATCTAGACTTTTGCATACATACAATCTTTTGACACTCAGAATCTGATTAAGTTATGCCAACTGTTTGGTACACCTGAAGCCTAGTGACGCTATTAAGGGAATGCATCGCTAAGTCCCTCTTGGAGGTGGTCTTTTAGAAAAACAACAATGTGAAATACTGCATTGGTTAGAAATGCATACTACCAAACTGTTGACCTGGGTTTGATCCTCACAACAGACAAAACAAATTAGGTTTTTGTTCAGACAAATCCTTTGCAGGCTAAAAGCTGCAGTAGCTATATTATAGAAAGTCTAAATTAAACTGCTTAAGGGATCTATATCAATGGACAAACTGCACCTACAATGAACATATCCCTTCTGATTTAGATTTACATAGCATAGTTCACATTGCGTTGTTAGTGGTTAGCTATTCAACTGTTATTGTATGGACAACCAGCTACAGTTATCTTTGAACAATAGTACACTTTAGTTCAGTTAATAAATGTTCTATTGCCCATGATATTTCAGCAAAAATGTAATGGCTGGGGTAAAAGTTGCATTTGGAGATGAAACGGAGCTGCCGTACCCTTTGGTCTCATGGGAACATTGCCAACCTTTAACATTTTTACCCCGGTTAAATTCCCCTCACAGATATTCAAATTTTTCTCTCAGAAATATTTATCCACTCTGTACTTTTCAGCCATTGCACAACAATATATTGCCACTCTGTAATACCATGAATCTCATATATTTAAGAGAATAATTGTGTTATGTGACCGTTTTATACAGTTATTATTTTCTAAAGAAACGAACCAGCCATAGAATGATTGGAGTCGTTGTTTTCATTATAGGTAGTGTGATGGTAATTCCATCGATCAACACTCTTAAAGCGTTTGACAGGTTTCGGCTATTTTACCCTCTTTTGCACGCTATGACTATATCGGATGCAAATCCAGGCTACATGGGAAACAGCGTGTGTTTTCTCATTCATTCTACTCCATACAAGGAGAGAGAAACAATATTTTAAACCTTTTGTAATGAAACCACAAGACCAAATTAGGAAAGCATCATTGTACCAATTTCCAATCTATCCCTCTAATTAAATTTAAGACATTATTCTTGTATACAATCGACCACAACCAGATATACACAATTCAATATCCGAAAACCATTATACACAGGAACAATCTCTACTCCATCTTGCAGTCTAACTGCCGCAGTTTAACTTTTTTAAGATCTTGCACAAACCGCCAAACCACAGGTTGTCCTACAACCTTGGCTTTCTTTACTGGGAAAAAAGGAGTGCGACAGGGGCTGTTTGGACATGGAACAATTATGCTGTTCTCTAACAACACTTTAAACACAAGAGCTACCCCTTCAATAGCCTCTGCTTACAGTGGGTATTGAGCCTGGCATGGTCTATGGGGTCCTCTAGGTGTAAGTACAAGAGTCTGTGCATGGTTTATTAGCCCAACATCATAGTTATGTTGTGACCACAGGGAGAGTTGAACATCCGCAAACCTAGGATCTGTAGCAGCCACCTGGACTGCACAGACCTGACGGATCCAGTTGTCATGTGGCATAAGATGTACTTCCCGTTTACCCAAAAAGACCAGAATACATATTCACCTGTCCAAAAAATCTCTTTCACCATTTTCAAACCACACTTACTCAAAACCAACATCCTGACTTAACGAAACCTAGTTTATAAATCCTGAAAAGGTATAAATTCTGTATACTCTAAATATGTCAGAGAAAAACCAGGGTTATGTTAAGCAATGATCTCACCAGTTGATGCTCTCTGGTCCGTCTCCTCTGACCGTCAACACCCTCCCTCAGGCGGTTTAACATTCCTGTGTGCTCCCGTTGGGTTGCACACAGGAACTGTCTCTATTCTTGCGGGAACACTACATCTAAACAGCTCTTGTCTTGATTCCCATGGGTATCTTCCCAAATCCAATGTCCAGTCGAATGTCTAGTGGTAGATTCATAAATTGAAACATAGGGGTTAGCATAGTTTCTTCCTCAACCCCGGGTCTGTAGTCTGCTTTGGTCTTAGACACTGCAAACACCGGCCTGACCAACAGAGATTACGGATCTGGTGTGTACTTCTCCCACGTTTTGGACATTTTCTTGATCCGCGTAGACTCTCTCAGCACTTCCAAAGTGGAGCAAAACGGCCTCCAGACGGCCCACTGCATCACCACGTTCACAACAAAAAGGTCCATAGAGCGAAATTAGTTGGGGGCAATCCCGGTCACCAGCGGGGTAGGCTACGTAGATTTTAGGGACATTTTCTCCACCGATGCAGTGTCGCCGTGCGGGGTGGGACAATGCAAAACTCCAAGGAGTCCCAGCAATCGGTTTGGCGGAACACCGTGGGAGGGAGGGGGCGGTTTAGAGGGAAGATACAACCTGAGGAAAAACAACTACTAAACACAGATCAATAAACCACACACAAGATGTTCTACATACCATAGCCTAGGCCTTCAAAACAAATTAATATCATCACTTCCGTACGTTACCACGGTCATATTCATCCAACCTGCCTGGTAAGCCGGGCATCAGTCTCTGAACGAAACTGTCCAGACACCATAAACTTCACATAGACTTTTTTTTGTTTCGGTCCCTGTAATTATGAGGGACGATCAATGGCTTACTGCCGCACTTACCCATGTTCCCAATTCACCAAGTAAATCCAGTTTCAAAGATCCAACCTTTACTGCAGACCTAAAAAGGTCCAACCTCTTAAAAGGTCCAACCTTTGCTGCAGATTTTATTGATAAGGTCCAACCTCAACGGCAGGTTTTTAACCTTGCGGCCCAACCGTAACTGTGTGGCGCTCTTACCTCCTGAGTTCAACATTTCAGCCCGGGTACCTGTACTGATGAATCCCGAAAATAATTTAAGCCGGGCGCCCTGACTCTCACCTCTTTCGCAGCCAGTCCACGAGCTGGGGAGGATTTGCCATGTGCGGTTGACTCGCTAGGATATGATTTCAAGACACCAGGTTAAGTAACCAAGGACGAGCTCCCAAAATGTGATGGTAATTCCATCGATCAACACTCTTAAAGGAGTAAGTACAGAGACAAAATTCCCTTGGCACAATTAAAAGTTTATTTGCAAATAGGGAGACGCGTCAAACGCTTACGGAATAATAATCTGAGGAGTCTCTGAAGTAGATACATGAACAGTCCGTATTTATTACAGTTAAAAGGGGTGAGGTAAGATGCTGCCTATCTGTCTTGTCAATAAAACACATTCCCTTTGTTCTGTCAATACTTAGGCTTCACACAAGGGGCAAGCTGTCCTTCCCCACATGGGTGACCTCTTGAACTCTAAAGAGCTTTTACAGCATTGGGATAGACAATAGATTAGTTTTACAGATGCGCAGATTAATGAGTAACCTTATAATCTGCCGATACCAGGACAATGTTCAATTGCTGCCTAATATATCCCACCCAGTGTTATTCACTTCACCTGTCGGTGGTCATAATGTTACGGCTGATCAGTGTACATGAATGTGCATTTCACAAAAAAATGCATTACATGAGACAAGCCGTGAACATGCCATGATTTATTTCTAAGGAGAAATTCTCTAACCACTACACCATTAGGAGGTGATAGCGGTGGTCCAGTGGGTGGTTGCTATATATAAGCAGGGGGGGGGAAATTATTTTGTCATCTATAGGTTACAGTAAATGAACATCTACATACATGTTCTGTTTCTAAATGCGATATCGCTGAATTATTTCAAAACAGATTTAGTCTCTGGCCTATTAATCTCACAATGAAGTCAGTAAAAAATTGATTCAACTTAAAAAAAGAAACAAATTATTATTAAATCTCCATTCCTCTGAGCAGGATATGCTGAAATACGTTTAATTCAACCCAAACCAACATGTTTCTGCAGCTGTTTTAGGTTGAAATCAAATAATTTAACATAATTTATCTACTGTTTACAGTCAGAAGTTCGCTTCAGATGAGTGAGTTATGTTCGAAGCATCAAACTCAACCGAACATGGTGGCAAATGAACATGCTTCTATCCCATTTCTATAACATTTGTGGTGGTGACTTGAACATAAGTTACATTTAAGGCCAACACGCCGAGCATCCCCTTCGGAGCAGCAGAGGCATTTAGCGGCTCGTAGGCGTAGTAAAATCTTCAGCCTAATACCTAACTCCAGAGCGGTAAACAGTAACTGCACTTTGATGTGCAGCAATTTGAGCGTTCAGGAGTGCAGTGAAACAAAGACAAATAACTATAACTGATGTTAGGGGGTTCTGCCTTGGCTTCTCTAGGGCTTTTGGAATTTACAGCAAAGACAAGAGTATTTAAAAAAAAAAATGTACTCAAGATATTTGTCCACACAATAAAGCACATATTTCATGTTCCAAAAATGACTAACACATTTTCGACATTTTCGAAGCTGTGGCCTTTTGTCTTTGCATGGCAGTAGACACTTATTGTGTCCAACACGACCAGCTGTTCAAATAGCGTAGTGGTTGAAGACAGTCTGCCCCAAAGAAAAGCCGCTGATCTAAACCAGCCAGCGACAACAACATTCATCCCTTCAAATTGTGGGCCAGCAGAACTTGCCTGGTTCATTTTCTGGCTTCTCCAAAGTAATATATCTGGACTTTGGCTATTGGATAAAAATAGAACAAGAATCCTCAATGGTCTATGATTTGTCAGTTCAATTAGTATTACATGGGATACATACAGAAAAAAACTATTATATATGCCGCAGTGAATCTATTGTAGGAAATGTTCAGGAGAGTTGATAGAGTGACTATATGCAAAAAAATCAAGGGGCACTATGTATTTGCAATTGTTGCTGGCATTTTACTCTGCAAACCATTCTCTGATCCTCCCCCCCCTAAGAGCAGAACAGCAGATCTACAACAGGAAAATATCCTGAGCACGGGAAGTGGTGGAAATGCTATTGGTAGACTAAAGGGGAGGTGGTGTTGCCTCTTGAAACGAAATGACTTTGATGTTAAACTGGTCAAATCTATGGTGCTGACTTTCTGTGCTCTGCATAACCTTTGTGAGAGTCATGGAGAGGCCGATGACAATGGCCCTCATTTATCATTCTTGCGTAGAAACGGGCGTATATGTTGGCGTAAGATTTTGCTTAAACTCCTCTCACCGCCTGATTTATGAAGCTGTGCGTACCTTTAAAATCCAGGTGTACGCAATACCTTCCCTTGATAAATGCCGCGGCTGAAAACGATCGTCATTAGAATAACACGCCCCTATATATTCAAGTCTCCGCTTCCCCCACGTCCTCATTTTACGCCATGGACACACGGAAGACGGCAAAAAAGAGAAACTTCTCTGACGTGGAGATTGAGACGATCACCAGGGAGGTAGAAAGAAATAAAATTGTTTCATTTGGCAGTTTAAAAAGCGGAATAAAAGATGATGATGTGATGTGGAGTACCATTCATTCACATTAATAATTGCATGACAATTTGTAATATTCGTCTTATTATTTCATGATATTTATTATTAATGACGTTTATTGTTATTTAGAAGAAGAATGTCGTTATTATTATTATTTCTATTATTATTTAAAAGAAGAAGAATGTCATTTTTATTATTTTGTCAGTCTGAATTATATTTTGGTAATTTAAAGCCTTTTATTACTGAAACCAGTCCATGCACAACTGCCGGGCCTAACCCTGAAACGTCATGTAAAGCGCACAGGCTCGCATCTGAAGGAATACATATAAGTCAAATGCTTTGGTAAGGTCACACAAATGAAACCTTGAAGTCCATGTTGAACAAAAATAAACACTGAAGTTTGTAATTATGTTGTTGTTTTTTTTACAGTGGGTCATAATATATCATATCTTTTAGTTTGTCAGTGCGTTAGGATTTTTTTTTCTGCGCATTTCCGCACTAACTCAACACGTGCGTACACCACCTCCTGAGCTGGCGTAGGATTTGAGAGTGCCGTACGCCAACGTCCATATTGATAAATCTCAAAGTCACTGTGGTTTTGGGTGTACGCCAGGTGTACGCTGGAAATTTGGTGTACGCACTTTTGATAAATGAGGGCCAATGAGTGGGGGTTGTAGCTGTACCAGCAGAGCATATGGTGGCACTGACACTGACACATGGTGTAGAGGAGGAAAGCAGGGATGCCCCAAAACATAACTGCTCTAGAGGAGATCTGCATGGAGGAATGGGCCAAAATACCAGCAACAGTGTGTGAAAATCTTGTGAAGACTTACAGAAAACGTTTGACCTCTGTCATTGCCAACAAAGGGTATACAGGTGCTGGTCATATAATTAGAATATCATCAAAAAGTTGATTTATTTCAGTAATTCCATTCAAAAAGTGAAATTGTATAATCTATACATTCATTCCACACAGACTGATATATTTCAAGTGTTTATTTCCTAAAATCTTGATGATTAGACATGACAACTAATGAAAACCCCAAATTCAGAAAATTAGAATATTGTGAAAAGATTCAATATTGAAGACACTTGGTGCCATACTCTAATCAGCTAATTAACCCAAAACACCTGCAAAGGCCTTTAAATGGTCTCTCAGTCTAGTTCTATAGGCTACACAACCATGGGGAAGACTGCTGACTTGACAGCTGTCCAAAAGACGACCATTGACACCTTGCACAAGGAGGGCAAGACATAAAAGGTCATAGCTAAAGAGGCTGGCTGTTCCAAGCACATTAATAGAGAGGTGAAGGGAAGGAAAAGATGTGGTAGAAAAAAAGTGTACAAGCAATAGGGATAACCGCACCCTGGAGAGGATTGTGAAACAAAACCCATTCAAAAATGTGGGGGAGATTCACAAAGAGTGGACTGCAGCTGGAGTCAGTGCTTCAAGAACCACCACGCACAGACGTATGCAAGACATGGGTTTCAGCTGTCGTAATTCCTTGTGTCAAGCCACTCTGGAACAAGACACAGCGTCAGACTGGGCTAAAGACAAAAAGGACTGGACTGCTGCAGAGTTATGTTCTCTGATGAAAGTACATTTTGCATTTCCTTTGGAAATCAAGGTCCCAGAGTCTGGAGGAAGAGAGGAGAGGCACAGAATCCACATTGCTTGAAGTCCAGTGTAAAGTTTCCACAGTCAGTGATGGTTTGGGGTGTCATCTGCTGGTGTTGGTCCACTGTGTTTCCTGAGGTCCAAGGTCAATGGAGCCGTCTACCAGGAAGTTTTAGAGCACTTCATGCTTCCTGCTGCTGACCAACTTTATGGAGATGCAGATTTCATTTTCCAACAGGACTTGGCACCTGCACACAGTGCCAAAGCTACCAGTACCTGGTTTAAGGACCATGGTATACCTGTTCTTAATTGGCCAGCAAACTCCCCTGACCTATAGAAAATCTATGGGATATTGTGAAGAGGAAGATACGATACGCCAGACCTGAAGGCCACTGTCAGAGCAATCTGGGCTCTCATAACACCTGAGCAGTGCCACAGACTGATTGACTCCATGCCACGCCGCATTGCTGCAGTAATTCAGGCAAAAGGAGCCCCAACTAAGTATTGAGTGCTGTACATGCTCATACTTTTCCTGTATAACAAAGTATTGAGATTAACTTTTGTTATTGACCAAATACTTATTTTCCATCATAATTTACCAATAAATTCATTAAAAATCCTACAATGTGATTTTCTGGATTTTTTTCCTAATTTTGTCTCTCATAGTTGAAGTGTACCTATGATGAAAATTACAGGCCTCTCTCATCTTTTTAAGTGGGAGAACTTGCACAATTGGTGGCTGACTAAATACTTTTGCCCCACTTACTTATATCACTTTTATGCATGTAATCCAATCCCATTAATTACAGTACATTTCAGTGTTTTAATCCAATCCTAAAGTCAAAATCCAAAGGGATTATTTTTGAAAAACTGGTCTTTGCAGTTGGTTAAAAAGAAGCTTATTTGATGTTGGTGTCTGATGACAGTCATTCTTCCTAACTTCTTAATTTAGGAGTTGACACAGAAGTTAACCGAGGAGATCTCTCAAATGCATTCCCGTTTCAGCGGGGAACTGTCCACCACTGCCTTTCAGGGAAAAGACCTCTACGAACTTGAGGTACTCTCATTATAGCAAACTTTATATTATACATACTCAGTCACTTAAAAGATTATTCAACAATAGATAGTTCCTTCTAAATGTTATTTATAAAAAAAAAGTTGTTATGGCTTATGGTACATCATAACTTTTACAGCCACTACTGACAAATTATCCTAATGCTCATGTGATTTTAATCCTCTGTGTTGTGTTAAAGGTGATCCTACGGGTAAGGGACACAGAGCTGCAGTGGCTCAAACAGGAGACTCAGTCTTTGAAGGAGGAACTGAAAGCTGCTCTGAGGGTACATTTACCTCCAATCATTTCAGAAAAAACTCAGACTCCCATTTATACCAGACACTTCCTTGCCCTCCCCACTGTAAAATACTTTTGACCAGTTAAAAGGTGTCTGGAATTAAAGGTTATTGTCACTTAAGGGATCACGTAATCTTTTTCTTTAATATAAAGGGATAAAAGGGATATTTTTCTTTCTTTTTCTTTCTAGCTTGTTAGACCTAATTTTCCATTTAGTGTTGAAGCATCTTCCAGACATTAGTTTTGATCAAAGTTCCATTTTTGTAATGAATTTGGCTTTCTAGTTGTGTGCACAAGCCATATACTGTAGTCGCCAGACACAGCAAAAAAATACTTCAAAAGGTCCCCACAAACTACATAACCCACTACACAACCCTTCCATGTCTTTGAGGTATATAAAGGCATGTCAATGCAAAAACATCTATTTCCACTATTATGATCGTAAATGTGTCACTTGAACTTCACTTCCTGCTTTGCCCTTGTCTTGGAACTCATTTCTAAATCCATGCAGTACTAGTCTCGTGTAGCCACATTCACCACCAAAATTCCTCAGAGCCTTGTTGTTAAGCCTAATACAGTGTTGATGCCTCTTTCATCACTACACTATTTAATCTGTATTTCAGTATGTCTACGCAGCCTGTGTTGACATGCAAAGGATGATGCCTACTCCATTTCAACAGGGAGGGGAACAACATTGAACATACCACAGCTGAAGTAGCTACATGACTCTGTTTTCTTAAAATGCAGAACTACGTTATTTTGGGGGAAAGAAAAACACCTAGAAATAAGAATCTAAACAGGCCCCGCAAAGATGGACAAATATATTTTAGAAATGGAACTTTGACTTAAACAACTGTTTGGATGACACTTCAAAAATAAAAGTGAAAAATGAGGTGTAACATAGTAAAAACAGAAATATATCTTTCAGTAGGTGATGTCCCATCCTATAAGTTTCTGAAATAGTGTGTATTTGCTAAAATGTACCTGGATTATATCAATAGTCTGGTCATCAAACAAGGTGTCAATCCTTCCTGTGCGTATGCAGGACAAGGAATACACCACAGACAAGCTCAAAGCCTTGTATGCAGAGTTTGATGTCAGCCGGTTCAAGGTCCAATGTGACATCACCAAATCGCAAGATGAGGTCCGGACTGCAACCGGTTCTCCTAGTGATGAAGAATGTAGTGTCAACAGCCCCACTGCTGCTCCGGCATACGGTGAGAAGTGCACGCTACCAACCCCACAAAGTGTAGGTCACACGCACACATGCAAAATATCACTTGACGTAAAGCCTTGTTTTTCAATGTATACATAATAGGAATAGGGACGTCGACAAACAACCCTGATTTCTTGAAGGAGAGGTCGACCCTTACCAGGCAGATCAGAGTGGGCCGGTCAAAGGTGAGAGGTCATCTGCAAACACAGTTGTAACTCACCCAACACAATTTGAATAGTATTCTATGCAGTAACTAAAAAAGAAATAATTTTGTAACTTATTTTTCCCCTACATATCCACCTGCCAGAGCCTGAAGGAAGGTCTTTCTGTACAAGAGAGAATGAAGCTGTTTGAGCCCATGGACTGATCTGATATCTGGTCCTTTTGATAATTCTTCTGAATGTGTGTAATGTTTGTCTATAAACAAATATGCAATGTGTGTATTGTGTGCAACAATGCTTGACTTGCCTATAAGCTGTAAAGTTTACCGTTGGGAGTGTTTTTAGAGCATTGATGTTGGTAGGAAGTATTGTGATTAACCGTTTATCTATGTATTATTCCACAGATCAAAACAATGCACATGTGCTAGCTAGTAAAAAGCCATTGCATGGCTCAATGCACATGTATTATTTTCGTAGTCCATTTCACCACAGCCAGACAGTCATATGAACTGTTTCATCTGTCAGAACATTCTTAAATCTAACTGCTGATAATGTAACACTGCATGGCTTAATTTAAAAAAAATTGTCCCGTGTTTTAGTAATCCATATAATGAAAACATTTATTTGAAGGTTAGTAAGTGTAAATATCTGAACACATTTTCCCCCAATCTAATCCTGACCACAAGATGTCTCTCTTAGCAGTCAGAGCATATTCATTGGCATTCTTATTTCCTTTGAGCCATTTGATTTCTACCTCTGTTATAAAGCAATAAAAGCAAAAATAACTGACTTCCATTCTAATGTACACCACTGAAGACCAACATGTCATAACCCATTTTGTGTGACAAGGTTTTTGTAGATCATGTCCTTCCAGTTGGCTTGATCTGAATTTAAGTTAGTTTCATTCTTATTTAAAACAAAATAGATCATTGAACTTGGTGGAATTAATTTTTAAAAATGGCATGTTCATTTAATAGAAATAGAGAAAATAATACATAGTCCTCATTGGTTAAAATGGAACTGCTTCTGTGTGCCCTTCCTTTCTTCTGAAATACACTGTTAGTGCCTGCAGCTATTTAGGAAACCTGAATGAAGATTTGTGAGTTGTTAAATTCCTTGTTTCAATGCAGAACAACAATGGATGGTAATGAGATCAGAGGCCGAAGGGTACTGTTAGGTTTTAGGTGTGAAAAAAGCACATTACTGTTTTAACAAATTGACATAGACAACATAACTAAATGCACATAAATATAACCCACATCACTGTTGCTGATATTGCACCACTGTATTTCTTGCTTTAGTGGAAAGAAAATAAAGACTCATGAGCTGTCTATTAAAGAAAAAGCAAGTGATTTGGATGCTAAAAGAAAACAGGAACTCAGAACCATAGCATAAAAAATGGGCAGAGCCAAATCAACAGTTTGGGATAACCCAAAACAGCCAGAAACCGTTCAGCAATCTGCAACAACCGGTCCACCAAAGAAAACTACAGGAGTTGACAGACCAGTGCAGAGAAAATGACCAGGGGCCGTATTCACAAAACATTTGACCTTACCTCTTACATGCCTGGCAGCTCATAAAGAGATGTGCATTCATCTTTTGATGGAGCAATAATTCATTCATGGTCGAGCTATGACCATGAAGTCTGCTTAGTTTTTTTGTAGTTGGTGAATATCATGAGGAAACCGAATAATTTGTCACACAATATGGGGTCTGTGGAGAGCATTTATTGTTTGATGTAATATTCTACTGACATGTGACTGAGATATACATCGTTTTTCTGGGCTGCATAGCTGCATTTTCCCTGTGGCTAAGTAGAGTTGTCCCATATGTCCGATATTATTGGGTTGTTTCTGTTTGTTGATGAAGTGACAGCATCCCTGACTAGCTCTACTATGATCATAATACCCTCGCGATTAAGGCAATACCTTGTTCAAAGCTCAGTATCAATAAGTGTTACAATAATTTTAACCTGATTACGAGACGGATTTATGGCAGCAGCCCTTTTAGGATTGTTTGTGACTTGGTCTTAGTGACTTAGGAGTCCTTGAATTCTATTAACTTTACCCAGATTTAGGAGCTGGTTTTAGTGTTAAAACGCTCTGTGAAATACTCTTAGACCAAAAATGTAGGAGTCCTAAAATTAGGACTGACACGCCCATAAAAAAAAAAAGTACTCCTAAATCAGCAAGTTAGGAGCTGCTTTTAGCCTTTAGATGTTTCTTGAGTTTTGTAGTTGTAAAAAACACAATGCAACGCATAATTACAAAAACATGCTGCAAATACAACCAAGGAGTTTATTTGGAGGACTGTCTCCTGATTTAAATCTCATTGAATATGCATTTCACTTGCTGAAGAGGGAGACTAAAGTCAGAAACTTTCAAAGCAACAGCTCATTATGGGTGCATAAATATGGAGGACCAAAAATAAATGTCTCAATAAACATATTTACACATAATAAATCAAGATCTATATGCAACTAAATATAAATGTAAACATAAATAAATATTAGTAACACATTTGTAAAACCTAACATGAATTTGTACTTAAATATTTTCCTAATTATTATTTTCAGTATATATTTCCCTGTTAATTCATTCCCTTAATCTTTTATTTCTGTATTCATTTCTGTATTTCCTTGTCATTAAGCTAATGGGAGTGCAAGACATTAACTGTCTGACTTAGCAATCATAGCAGAATCAGACTGTGAAGATGGTGAGTGTTATTTTATGGTGCGTTCCAGATGTGCATTCCACTTGGAGGTCGGAATTTCCGTTTCCAAGTCGGATGTTTCAACTGGAATGATCCCTCAAGTCGGATTCCACTAGAAACCAACTAGCCCCAAATTCTTAATCCAAGATGAGAGGACTACATTCATTGATTCAACAAGGTGCTGAAAGCATTCTTTAGAAATGTTGGCCCATATTGATAGGATAGCATCTTGCAGTAATGGAGATTTGTGGGATGCACATCCAGGGCATGAAGCTCCCGTTCCACCACATCCCAAAGATGCTCTATTGGGTTGAGATCTGGTGACTGTGGGGGCCATTTCAGTACAGTGAACTCATTGTCATGTTCAAGAAACCAATTTGAAATGATTCGAGCTTTGTGACATGGTGCATTATCCTGCTGAAAATAGCCACCTGAGGATGGGTACATGGTGGTCATAAAGGGATGGACATGGTCAGAAACAATGCTCAGGTAGGCCGAGGCATTTAAACGATGTCCAATTGGCACTAAGGGGCCTAAAGTGTGCCCAGAAAACATCCCCCACACCATTACACCACCACCACCAGCCTGCACAGTGGTAACAAGGCATGATGGATCCATGTTCTCATTCTGTTTACACCAAATTCTGACTCTACCATTTGAATGTCTCAACAGAAATCGAGACTCATCAGACCAGGCAACATTCTTCCAGTCTTCAACTATCCAATTTTGGTGAGCTCGTGCAAATTGTAGCCTCTTTTCCTATTTGTAGTGGAGAGGAGTGGTACCCGGTGGGGTCTTCTGCTGTTGTAGCCCATCCGCCTCAAGGTTGTGCGTGTTGTGGCTTCACAAATGCTTTGCTGCATACCTCGGTTGTAATAAGTAGTTATTTCAGTCAAAGTTGCTCTTCTATCAGCTTGAATCAGTCTGCCCATTCTCCTCTGACCTCTAGCATCAACAAGGCATTTTCGCCCACAGGACTGCCGCATACTGGATGTTTTTCCCTTTTCACACCACTCTTTGTAAATCCTAGAAATGGTTGTGCGTGAAAATCCCAGTAACTGAGCAGATTGTGAAATACTCAGACCGGCCCGTCTGGCACCAACAACCATACCACGCTCAAAATTGCTTAAATCACCTTTCTTTCCCATTCTGACATTCAGTTTGGAGTTCAGGAGATTGTCTTGACCAGGACCACACCCCTAAATGCATTGAAGCAACTGCCATGTGATTGGTTGATTAGATAATTGCATTAATGAGAAATTGGACAGGTGTTTCTTATAATCCTTTAGGTGAGTGTATGTTCAACACCAAACCCATGCACATGTTCATTGGTCAACAGCGGCCATGTTTTTTACCACACTTGCCTGGCTAATAGTGTGTTTGAAGAAATCGGTCAATACAGGTCCAGCTGCAGGATGAAATGACTGAGGGGGCATTTTTCATAAATTAGGGTACATATCTAATTCATATACCATTTGCAGTGTTTATGGGGAAACAAAACTGAGGGGGCACAGATTCTGTCTGGAGGGGCTATGGATCAATTTACTGTTCTGATGTCAACAAGTCAGGGCAAATTACTGAGTAAGCACCAATCAGAAGCAGCATTTATATGATGTCATCAAGAAGACATCTCACAAAGTATTTTACAGTAATTTTTAAATACAAAATATGAAGCTATTTTCATCAACCCTATCAAATACAAATTACAAAATACAATTTTGTATTTGAGATACATATTTGAAGTACATGTATCATAAATACTGTCCATCCCTGTCACTAGCTAACTAGTTAGTTAGCAAACTCTGGGTACCAATGTTAAATTTAATTTGCAAACGTATATACTACATTTCAGATTTAATCTGAAATGTAGTATTTAGAGGAGTTGTATATACAATTTTACAAAGAAAACAAATATATCAACATTTTCAGACATGACGTCTGGGCTTCAGTGATAGTAAGTGTTATGGAAATTTTGAACTAAGGTGCAGTTGAGAAATGTCTGCTTTTCTATTGCCTGGTATGTAACTATTTTCTTTGATTGTGATCCACATCTGTATAAATATCAGAGCATCACTAGGTACTCTGACCATGTGCCTCAGCTTAAACCAAGAAGGGTATCTGTCCTTTGTTCCTTAGGAATGTAGGAGAGGGGGATCTGGTATTTGCCTAGGGGGCATCATTGACTGGTATCGGCAGATTATAAGGTTACTCAATAATCTGAACATCTGTAAAACTCATTAGAGTCCATCTATTGTCTGTCCCGATGCTGTAAAAGCTCTTTAGCGTTCAAGAGGTTACCCATGGGGGGAAGGACAGCTTGCCCCTTGTGTGAAGGCTAGGTATTGACAGAACAAAGGGAATGTGTTTTATTGACAAGACAGATGGGCAGCATCTTACCTCACCCCTTTTAACTGTAATAAATACAGACTGTTCATGTATCTACTTCAGAGACTCCTCAGATTATTATTCTGTAAGCGTTTGATGCGTCTCTTTTTTTGCAAATAAACTGTTGTGTGCAAAGATCATTTTGTCTCTGTACTTACTCCTTTAAATATTTGATCGATGAAATTGCCATCACACTTTGGGGGCTTGTCCTTGGTTAATTAACCTGGTGTCTTGAAATCATATCCTAGCGGGTCAACTGTGCAGCCTAAATCCTCCCCCGTTCGTGGGCTAGCTACGTAAAGTGTGAGAGTCGGGGCGTCTGGCTTAAATTGTTTTTGGGATTCATCAGTACAGGTACCCGGGCTTAAATTTTGAACTCAAAAGGTAAGTGCACAATACGGTCGGGCCTTAAGAGAAAACTGTTAACAGTACGGTGGTTGGACCACTGTATAAAACACCGATGTAAGGAATATCTCACGAAAGGGCTGGCAAGCTTATTAATACATGCTGGGCACATTAATCGAGGTACCAGGGTGACTGATGGTGGGATGACGACACCATGGTGTTCGCTCTGGAATCTGAGTTTTCGCCATGCTTAGGTTGCCTGGGTTTAATGATGCGTTGGTGCGGTGGTACATTTTTAAATAATTGTGGTGTTTGGACATGTGAACAAATGTATCTTTGGGAGTTATTAGGTTTTCCGGTTAATGACGTTTCATTCGGTGGTGGATGCATGGCCTACTGAGCAGATTGGAGAAATATGGCTGAGGTAACGTCCGGAAGTTATGATACAAATTTGTTTGGAAGGCGTAGGCTATGGTATGTAGACCGTCTGGAAGCTTTAGGAAAGTTTGTGTGGGGTTTCTTGATCTCTGTGTTGTAGTTCTTTTTCGCTCAGGTTGGATGGATCGTCCCTCTGACCGCCCCCACCCTCCCGTGGTGTTCCACCAGGCCGATCGCTGGGACTCCTTGGAGGTTTGCGTGGTCCCATCCTGCCCTGCGACACTGCATCGGTGGAGAACATTTCCCTACAATCGACGTAGCCTACCCCGCTGGTGACCGTGACAGCCCCTGATTCGTTTCGCTCTATGGACCTTTATTTGAATGTGATGATGTAGTAGGCCGTCTGGAGGCCATTTTGGACGTATGTTTACAGCGGCTAAGACCAATGAAGACTACAGACCCAGGGTTAAGGAAGAGACTATGCTAACTGCTACGTTTAAATTGATGAAGCTACACATTCGACTGGACATTGGGTTTGGGAAGATAACCATGGGAATCAAGACAACGGCTGTTTAGATGTAGTGTTCCCGTCGAATAGAGACCGTTCTGGCTGCCTCTTTGGCCAACGGGAACACGCAGGAATGTTAAACCGCCTGAGGGAGGGATGCTGACGGTCAGAGGAGACGGACCTGAGAGCATCAACAGGTGAGATCATTCCTTAACACAGCCCTGTTTTTTCTCTGACATATTTAGAGTATACAGGATTTATACCTTTTCTGAATTTATAAACAAAGTGGTTGGTTTCGGTATGTCAGGATTGATGAATTTGAGAAAGTATGGTTAATATAATTGTTTTTTTTTAGGGTATTTCAGTTTTAGCAACTGTAGTTAGGAAAACGTATTTTTTCTTTTTGGTTTTCCCTGTTCACGAGCGGTCCGATTGGATGCATTTTGGTATTCCTTGGTGGAATATTTGTATATTTCTTCGAGATTGTTGTTAAACTGGAAGTTTTGCCTTGTTGGGTGTACACTTGGGTGAACGCATTCATTGCGTCATTAATGTGGTTCTTTGGCACGGCCCACTCCAATATAGCCACGGCACATTTATTCCCCAAATAGCCAAGGCCCGTAAAATTAGACATTGTATTTTAAATGTTGATTTGGGTTTGGTTAAATAATGTAGTTTCACTTTGTTGGTATTTACAATGATAACTGGGATAATACTTGTGTTTTAAAACCAACGCCTGATACTCGTTATTGGAGTGTAAATTCTGAAATGGTACACTGATAAACTGACAAATGGGGTAGATTGATGTGACAGTGTTTAGAGCTCTAGATTGAGTGTCCTTGGGATCACTCACTGATTGTACCTTGATTTTAGTGACATCATGCATCTGTTTTCTGTTATAAAAACGTTGCTTTTCTTGAGACATTTTTTCTCCCTGCTGTTACTGTGTTGATAAGTGTAGAATCTGAGCATTAACAATTACAATATGAATGTACATTTCATTGGAAGTGAATGTGCCTAGATAATGAGAACAACAGAAACCTTTCTATTTAGATTATCTCTCTGTAGGTTGTGCTCTAATGACAGGAATGTTTACGATGGCGATATGGCATGGGGGTTGACTTCTAAAAACATGGTCTTAGTTAGAAACACCCTTAATGTATAGACTAGCTGGTAACCAACATTACAGTGAGAAGAGAATGGAACGTTCACCGTATGACATCTGTGCTGCAATTTTCCATTAATGTGAGCGAACTTCTCCCTCGATTTGATACGGGTTCTACATTATTTGACCACTATACGAAACCGCCGATTTCTAACATAAGATAAGCATTTCTTTACAAACAGCAATGATATTAGCTGAGTACGGTAATAACTGGACCTTCAGTTAACATGGGATATCAGCTAAGTTGAAAGCATGATGTATTTTTCTACAGACAGTGTGAAGACCATGTCAAGTTTTTGTGTGGAATCTTTCATTAATGTTTCATTAACATTTTAAGCAATGCATTTGGAATTTATGGCCTGTCAGTCCTGGGTGAAGTCCTGGGCTCCAGGAAGTATAGTATATTCAGTTTTGGGTTAATCAGACGTTAAGTGCAAGCTAAATATATTATCCTCTCAATAGCTTTCATGTCAAAATATATGGTTTTGAAACCTACTGGTAGTGAGGGTAGAGACCTGAAGTCATCCCCCATTTTTAAGGATTAGTACACTCTTGTCGATGCGTGAAATATGCATGAAAGTTGTGATTTTGGTTTTGACTGACCGCCACTATTTGGTGTAACATAGACATGCATCAAAGTTGGAAAAATTCCCTAAACTTTAGGAGGTTACTTGAGTCATGATGTTTGGGTTGTCACAATGTAGTTTGGCCAATGCTAATTTTAGTTATGGTTCATATGCCAATTTGGGAGTTGTTTCACTGAGCAAGACAACTTTGTCCATAAGTTTAATTTGGTTTATAATTCCTCCACACAAGTGACTGTGTGACACATTTCAAATCAATTAAATCAATCAAAATGTATTTATAAAGCGCTTTTTACAACAGCAGTTGTCACAAAGTGCTTTACAGAGACACCCGGCCTTAAACCCCAAGGAGCAAACAACAGTAGTGTTGAATTTCAGTGGCTAGGAAAAACTCCCTAAGAAGGTCGAATTTTAGGAAGAAACCTAGAGAGGACCCAGGCTCAGAGGGGTGACCAGTCCTCTTCTGGCTGTGCCGGGTGAGATATTAAGAGTCCAATTGGAATAATAAATACATTTCTCTTGGCTAAATCCAGAGTATATTTGATTTTAGAATAGGTCAGAAGTATGACCAGTTGGACAAGGACAGGAACAGCAACGGTCCCCCCAAACCAGGTAATCCGCAGGTGTGGACCAGGACCTCATCTCCTTCTAAAATTTAAAATTGGAGGAAACTGAGAAAAGTTAGTAGTACATCCCTCATGTCCCCCAGCACAATAATATAGCAGCGTAACACCTTGGAAACTGAGACGGGGGGGTCCGGTGACACTGTGGCCCTACCCGGGGGAGGCCCCGGACAGGGCCCAACAGGCAGGAAATCAATCCACCCACATTGCCAGGCATCAACCAAAGGGACACCCACCAACCGCAACCCCCCTGAATGAGGGCCGAGTATTGCTTGCAGCGTACAGCCCAACTGCACAAGTGCGCAATAGAGAGTCAACAACAAGCCAGTGACTCTTCCCCCGAAGGGCATTGGAGGGAGGGCATCCCAGTGGCGACGAGAGCCCACCTGGCAAGACAGCAAGGGTGGACAGTATCAAGCCTACTGGTCACCTTCACGCCCCCGGGCCAGGCTACACCTAATTATAAACCGTGCTGTAGAGATGAGTTTTTAGTAGACACTTGAAAGTTTGCACTGAGTTTGCATTTCTAACCTTAATTGGCAGATCATTCCACAGGAGTGGAGCTCTATGAGAAAAGGCCCTGCCGCCAATTGTTTGTTTAGAAATTCTAGGTACAATTAAAAGGCCTGCGTCTTGCGATCTAAGGTTACGTGTAGGTATGTATGGCTGGATCATTTCAGCAAGGTAAGTAGGAGCAAGTCCATGTATTGATTTATAGGTTAAGGCAATTTTGGCAAGGCAATTTTATTTATATAGCACATTTCATACACAATGGTCATTCAAAGTGCTTTACATAAATATCCATTTGAAATAAGAAAGAATAAAAACCATTAAGAATATAAAATCAAATACAGAACAGTGAAGAAATAAGAAAAATTTATACCGTTAAGAATATAAAGTCAAATTCAGTTTAGAATAAAAAATATAATAAAATAAAGGACAGTGAAAACAGTCGGACGGACAGTGGCACAGTGCTCATTCATTAAATGCAAAGTAAAATAGATGTGTTTTGAGTCTGGATTTGAATGGATTTCCATTACAATAATCCACCCTGCTGGTGATGAAAGCATGCACTAGTTTTTCTAAGTCTTGACTAGAAACAAAGCATCTAATTCTAGCAATATTTTTCAGATGATAGTATGCTGATTTAGTTATTGCTTTGACATGACTACTGAAGTTAAGGTCTGACTCAAGAGACACACCGAGATTCCTGACTTGATTTTTAGTTGTTTGACCTTTAGAGTGAAGGTACGCGTTCACCTTGAGAACTTCATCTTTATTTCCAAACGCAAAAACTTCAGTTTTATCTTTGTTTAACTGAAGAAAGTTTTGGCACATCCAACTATTTATTTCATCAATGCATTGGAGCAGGGAGTCAATTGGGCTGTAATCGTTTGGCGATAGGGCTAAGTAGATCTGTGTGTCATCTGCATAGCTGTGATAAGAGATTTGGTTCTTTCTCATTATTTGGCTCATTGGGAGCATGTACAGGTTGAATAGGAGTGGCGCAAGTATTGAGCCTTGAGGAACTCCGCATGTCATGGATGTCCACTCAGACCTATGGTCTCCTATACTCACATAATACCCTCTTGCTTCTAAGTATGACCTGAACCATTTTAGGACTATCCCAGAGAGCCACACCCAGTTTTCCAGCCTGTCTAGAAGTATGTTGTGATCGAATGTGTCAAATGCAGCACTGAGATCAAGTAGTATCAGCACTGATAATTTGCCTGAGTCAGTATTTAAGCGAATATCGTTTATTATCTTAATGAGCGCTGTCTCTGTGCTGTGATGCGGTCGGAAACCAGATTGAAAATTGTCAAAGTATCCGTTTGAGCTTAAGAATTTGTTCAGCTGATTGAAGACAACTTTTTCAATGATCTTGGTTGAGATCGGTCTATAGTTGTTTAATATGGTCTTATCCAGATTGCTCTTTTTCAGGAGGGGTTTGACAACACCAGTTTTCAGGGAGTTTGGGAAACTTCCAGAGAGAAGTGAGGCATTTACCACTTTTATGAGATCTACTTCTAAACAGTTTAACACACTTTTGAAAAAAGATGTGGGAAGTGCGTCAAGGGCACATGTTGATGTTTTAAGGTGTTGAACAGTTTCTTCCAAAACTTTGCAATCAATTTCTTCGAAATCAGACATAGTAACCACTTTCTCAGGTTGTGGTTGGATCTGTCTGACCCCAGCACTACTCGAGGATGTGCTGATCACCTTTCTGATATTATTGATTTTCTCAGAGAAAAAGAATGCAAACTCACTGCACTTGCTGTCTGAGAGCATTTCACTGGGAATCTGGCTTGGGGGATTTGTTAGTCTATCGACAGTAGCGAAAAGAATGCGAGTATTATTTAGATTTCTGTTTATAATATTTGAGAAAAAAATCTGTCTAGCTTTGCCTAATTCCATGTTGAAAGCATGGATGGTGTCTTTGTAGATGTTGTAATGGACTACAAGTTTTGTCTTTCGCCACATGCGCTCTGCTTTTCTGCATTGTCTTTTCATATTTTGCACTGCTGTCGAGTTTCTCCAAGGTGCTTTTTGTCTACCATTCTTCCTGACTTTCACAGGAGCAATATCATCAATTACACTTTTATCCTTTGAGTTAAAAGAATCAAGGAGAAAATCAACAGAGTCAGCAGATATGCTTGGTGTTAAAGATATGGCCTTCATAAATAGTATACTAGTGTTCTCATTTAAGCATCTCTTCTTGACAGACACAGATCTAACTTCAATGGCAGTAGAGATCAATATATCAAAGAAAATACAGAAATGATCAGACAGTGCTACATCCTTAATAATAATTGATGAAATATTTATACCCTTGCTGATAAGTAAATCTAGAGTGTGTCCACGATAGTGTGTGGGTCCATGTACATGCTGAGTCAGATCAAAAGTTATTAAAACTGTTTTGATTTCTTTTGCCATATTGTTTTCTGCATTATCTATGTGAATGTTAAAATCTCCAGCAATAGCAAAACAGTCAAACTCTGAGGAAACTAATGATAACAGTTCTGTAAAGTCCTCAGTAAAGGCTGGAGAGTATTTAGGAGGTCGGTAAATAGTGATAAGTAAAATGCGAGGAGCACCTTTTAACACAATACCCAGATATTCAAAAGACTGGTAGTTCCCAAATGATATTTGCTTACATTGATAGACATCTTTAAAAAGAGCAGCTACTCCCCCACCTCTCCTCATTGATCTGCAGACACTCATAAAATTAAAATTAGGAGGGGATGCTTCATTGAGAATTGTTGCACTGCAGTTGTCTTCTAGCCAAGTTTCATTTAGAAACATAAAATCCAGGTTGTATCTAGTTATTAATTCGTTGACTAGAAGTGATTTATTTTTAAGTGAGCGGATGTTTAAAAGTGCTAACTTAACAGTCTTACTTTTTGTCCCCACAGTAATTTTAGTTTGACGTGCAATAGGCACTAGATTAGATGGGTTTGTTGTGCGGCTTTTGAAGGCCTTAGACTTTCTATCATGTAATAGAACAGCAATAGAGAAAGATACAGGCACACTGGGTTCCCGCTTGTTCTGTAAACATTTGATAAAGTTGCTGTTGTCACAGCGGGGACCCGACACATATCACTGAGAGCTGGTATCAGTTGTTTTTGGTACACCTCGAACAGAAGGAAGAGGGTGTGGGCCCTGGCGTTGTGAACGAAGAGATCTCACAGGAGGAGGGGGAGCTGGGTCCGCCGGCTTTGGTGGTTGAGGAGCCAGCCGTTTTTTGACCGGTATCTGGGGGCTTGCAAAAGAGTGGGATAATATGGTTCCAGCACACACCAGTTTCTCCATTTTCTCTGGGAAGCATAGATGAGGAGATGCTGGAGAAAGAGATAAAGTATGTGGTGAGAGGGTCTTTTTCTCAGGTGTAATCTGAGGCTGTGATATGTCTGTGACATCTAGTAAGTTGGCAAACCTTGGTGGGCAGGGCTCAGCTGAGATTGTGTCCAAAAACCTTAAAATCAGCCCTAACCCTAACAGGCAGCCAATGTAAGGATGCCAGGACAGGAGTAATGTGTTCAAATGTTTTTGTTCTAGTTAGGATTCTAGCAGCTGTGTGCAGCACTAATTGAAGTTTATTTATTAATTTGTCTGGATAACCAGAGAGAAGAGCATTGCAGTAATCTAATCTAGAAGTAACGAAAGCATGGATTAATTTTTTTCTGCATCAGTTTTTGATAGGAAGTTTCAAATTTTTGCGATGTTTCGAAGATGAAAATAAGCAACTCTTGAGACATATTTTATATGTTCTTCAAAGGAGAGGTCAGGGTCAAGGGTAACGCCAAGGTTTTTTACAGTTTTTTGGGATACGACCATGCAGCCGTCGAGGTTCACAGTGAGATCTGCTAACAACGCTCTTTTTTTACCAAGCACTACCAAGCACTACCTTTTTTTTACCATTTTTATTTGATTTAGCTAAGAAAGAACATATTTCTTGGGATGAATAGTGACTCTCATAATGTGACTGTTCAGTTTGTTTGTGTGATATTTGATTAGAAGTAATCATAATAATCTCATGCATTATGGAATAAGTGGGTAGAATAATTTTTGGTTATTCCTTACATGTTTACTAAGTTTTGCTTTGTTTTAATTGAAACTGAGGAAGAAATTCTGCATCAAGTTCTATTCTAGAAAACAAATTGAGAAGTTTTAGTCTAAATTGTAAAGAGTGGAGTGCACTACTCACTCACACAAATACCATTGTGAGATGGGGGCTGTTTGAAATGGGTTTTTGACCTGTTTGGACTCATTAAAAGAGAAACAGACTTACTGGTGAAATTATCAAAATTGGATATTCTAATCTGGCTACATTGAATACTTTGTGTTCAACCGGAAATGTAAATTTCATGTTTATTTACATATTCAATGACTCTTCATAATTCTTTATAGACATATATACCTGTGTACTTAATTTCTGTCCTAGTAGGCAATCATTGGAATATATCCCTAACTGATAATGGATCTATTCTTCAAGACTAGGGTCCGTTATCCTTAGGTCAGTAAACCATCCCCCCTACTCCAGGGTGAGCTCTGGGGAGATAGGGCATAAAGGGGGTGGTCATGATTTATGACAGGATAACAGAGTGTCATGATGTGCTAGGATAAATAAGAAGACTTGGAAAATTTCCAACTGGGTTTCATCTTGTAGATAAATTGGGCTTAATAACAGTTATGTTAGCTGTCCTTCAAGATGGTGTGAAATGTCTTGATTTGCAATAAGGTATTTGATCATTTATGTGAAGCAAAGGTGAATTTGATTGTTGATCTGAGACAACACAATCAAATGTAATTATATATCAACTGAGATCTTGTTAGATGATGAACCGAGAATTTATTTTTGTTATCTGTTGGTTGTTAAACCAACTATAGAAATTTAAATTGTTATATATGAAATTGTTATTTTGCTACATTAGCAGAGCAGAAGCACCTGAAATGTTAGTGTTTCCACTATACTGTTAAAGCAGAAAGCAGAAAGACATTGGAAATATAGGTTTGAGTTTTTATTAGGACTGGGTTCTAATGCATTAACAATTAGCAACAAGCTAATGTAATGGACATATATTTGATTGTGAACTGTGCAGTTGCAACCAATCTTCTCAAGGAGAATTCCCTGACAGGTACAGGACACTTGAAAGCGATTCAGCAATAAGACTGGTTGGACCCAGAGAGACTGAGTTTGGCTTAAAGTAGAGATGTTCAGATACCATTTTTTACCTCCCGATACCGATTCCGATACACGTCCTGTGGGTATCGGTCGATACCGAGTACCGATACCAGTGTGTTAAAAAAAAAGAGATCATACTACGCCTGCATGACTGTGATATGATTATCATTGTGGTAAGGCCTGGCTCAGGTTAAACCCATTGTAAAACATGAATGAATAGAGCAAATGGAAGAAATTTATTTTTAAATAGAACCGTATAAAACAGTAGTAAAAAAGATACTTAAATATAGGAATAATTATTTTAAAATAATAAAGTGCCGCCACAATATTGTAAAATAAAGGCTTTTAAATGTCTGAATAGAACAGTATAAAACAGTAGTGCAACAGCAACTAAATATAGGAATAATTATTTAAAAAAAGTGCAAAGTGCAGCCACAATTTTATTAAATAAAAAAGGCATTTAAATAGAACAGTATAAAACAGTCAAACAGCAACTTTAATGATTCCTTTAAAAAAAATAAAAATAAGTGCAGCCATTATGTACTAAAATAAAAAGGCATTTCAATCTTTAAATAGTGCAGTATTTAACAATAGTGCAACACCAACCTATAAAGTAAAAATAAAAAAATACAAATCAAAGAGCAGCAGCTACACAATAAACAATACTTTAAAACAAGTAGGCTACACATTGCAGTAGCATTTTAGCAATTTAGTATTGCTCATAATTTCAAGAGAAAAGGCAGATTCTTCTTCAAGAGCATTTCTGCCCTCTCTCCTCCTAGCCTGTTCCTTCTTGCATCAACAATGCTGGACGCTGCACTGAACAGTCTCTCACTGTCAACACTGGTACAAGGAGCACAGAGATACTTTGCAGCAGTGGCAGCCAGGGTCGGAAAACGAATTTGGTTGACTTCCCAGTACTGGAATGGGCTGTCTGAGCATGGGACCGTTTGCTCTGTCAAATATGTCTGTATTTGAACTTGTGTGCTTGTGCTACTTGCCCCACGTTCCTCATCATGCTCCTGCAGGATTTCCTCAAACAGGCATTTCAAGCTGCTCTTTCTGCTGTCTGGCTGTGCTTTATGGGGGTTTTCTGGCACTGTCTCTGCTCCCTCAGGTGTGGTCCTGCTCAGTAACGCCTCCATCTTCTCCACCTCTCGGGTCAGAGCATCCTTGGCATGCTTACTGTTGTCTGCTCCTGTGAAGTATCTAAAAACAATGACAAATAATAAATAAATGTCTTAATGTGTAAAATAGCAACCTCCTCCATAGTAGTTTTTAGTGGTAACATATTAATGCAATAGTAATAAATAATAATGGAATATCTAGTTATCCAAAATACCATTTCAAAATGTTGTTTATAATATAGACTTTGAATTAAAAAAAAAATTAGACATACCTGTCTTTGAATCTTGGGTCTAAAAGAGTGGCAACTGCATACAAGGGCTCGTTCTTGATGGTCTTGAATCTTTTCTGGACAGCCTCAAGAAGGGTTGTTTTCATGGTTTTTATACCTGTGTCCCCCTCGTTCTCCCGAGCAAGCAGGCGTTTCAACACTGTGACTGAGGGGATGACTTCAGCTGCAGAAGAGGTGGAGGAGCTAATCTGTTTGGTCAGTTCTTCAAATGGTGCCAGAACAGTGATTATTTTCTCCAGTAAAGCCCACTGGTTAGCTGTAAGGGTCACTGGCAGGTCGTGGTCAGCTCCATATGCTGAAATTTACCTCTTCTGCTCCAGTAAACTCTCAACCATATAGTAGGTACTGTTCCACCTCGTTGCTACGTCTTGGTGCAGACGTTTGATGGTCATTTGGAGATCTTTTTGAATATTCTGTAGTAGCCAGTGGCGAGTGTTTGAAATGCACGACTATCTTCCTACCATTCGCCAGTGCATCACTCACACTTCTCTGTGACAGTAGCCCTTCATGCACCACCAGCTGGAGAGTGTGGGCGAAGCATCCCAAACTTGGTACATCCATCTCGTCCATGGCTTTCTTCATGATGCTAGCGTTGTCGCACAAAACAACATAAACGTTGGACTTGGGTATTTTCCACTTTACTAGCATCCCCTCAATTGCTTCAGCAATTAATGTGCCAGTATGTGACTGGAACTCGTTGGCGTGCAGCACCGCACTTCGAGGGGTAAATGTTGACTCACTGTCCACCCAGTGTGACGTTAAACTTAGGAAAGACATGGGGCACACGTCGGAGCTCCAAATGTCCGTGGTAAAGCTGATTGCCTGCATGTCTTTCAGCATATACGAAATGTGTTCCCTAACGGCCTCGTATAATTTGGGTAGCGCAGTTTCGGATATATATTTACGACCTGGCAAACAGTACCTTGGCTCCAAATGCTCCATTAAGCGGCAAAATCCCACATTTTCCACAACAGACAGGGGTTGGTCATCCAGGACAATAAACTCCAAAACTTTGTCGTTTATCTTTGTTGCTTTTTGGCTGTCTTTAGGGAATTTATCTCGTCGCTGGAAGGCAGTTTCCAGAGTTTGCTGCTGCAGTTCGTCCTTCTTTATCCCCTTTACTTTGGTAAATTCGTCGTGCACTTTAGCGTGACGCGTCTTCAGATGTTTGATTAAGTTGCTGGTGTTGAAATTTGCAACACTTGTGCCACCCCTCGAAATTGCTTCTTTACATATGTTGCATGTCGCCGTCTTACTGTGGGAACTGCCACTGTAAAGTACTGCCAAACCGCCGACATGATGCGCTAACCTTAGTTCCTTGTTAAGGAGGCGCCAGGTGAACAATTCTTCTTCGCCCCTCTAAAACAGCAGCTGCTGATGGCAGCACAACGCAACTTTTTTAAAAGCGGCGAAGAAGAACTGTGTCAGAGATGTCGGAGCTTTATATATATGTCAATGGAGCTAACCAGTAAATGGATTCCTATTTCTATTAAAATACGTGGTATCGGATCGGTGCCTGGACTCCAGTACTCGCCGATACCGATGCCAGCATTTTCGGCAGTATCGGAGGCATTTCCGATACTTGTATCGGAATCGGAACAACTCTAGCTTAAAGGACAACTGTGAGGTGGGCTGAGAGAAGATGGATCTCACACACACACACACACACACACAGATTGTCCCACAGCTACGAGCGGACTCTACCCTGGGGTGCCGCACGCCTACAGTAATGCCTGGTTCCTGATAGCTGGACTGATTCTAGTCCTGATGATTCTGCCATGAGATGGAGAGGGTAACCTTCAACCGAGAGGATGGAGGCTAAGGAAAGCTCAGGTTCTGGACATCTTTTACTGGGGCACAAAAAGACTAACTGCACGACATCATGCCACGCTGGTTGGGTCCATACCAGGTACATCTCATCTGCTGTCCAAGTAGCTGAGAGAGGAGCCTGGGTTTGACGACGCACGCTATAGGAGAGCTTCAGTGTTTAAAAATTAGGCACAGTGGATTGAAATCACTGAGGGAAAAGTTAGTTTTTAGGTATTTGTAACCATCACTTCAGACCCGGCCTGCAGTTATAGAGTTCTCATTTTAGCATTTACAAAGGAGAGCACACAGATTATCCTAACCTGGCTGATAAAGCAGCTAGAATGGAGACAATTAGAGCTGTGTCATGGTTAACCTGCATTTGAGCTATGAAGGACAACACCTTGGAATATACAGGTGCTGGTCATAAAATTAGAATAGCATCAAAAATTTGATTTATTTCAGTAATTCCATTCAAAAAGTGAAACTTGTATATTATATTCATTCATTACACACAGACTGATATATTTCAAATGTTTATTTATTTTAATTGTGATGATTATAACTGACAACTAATGAAAATCACAAATTCAGTTTTTCTGAAAATTTGAATATTACTTAAGACCAATAAAAAACATTTTTTTTTTTTAAATGTTGGCCAACTGAAAAGTATGAACATGAAAAGTATGAGCATGTACAGCACTCAATACTTAGTTGGGGCTCCTTTTGCCTGAATTACTGCAGCAATGCGGCGTGGCATGGAGTCGATCAGTCTGTGGCACTGCTCAGGTGTTATGAGAGCCCAGGTTGCTCTGATAGTGGCCTTCAGCTCTTCTGCATTGTTGGGTCTGGCGTATCGCATCTTCCTCTTCACAATACCCCATAGATTTTCTATAGGGTTAAGGTCAGGCGAGTTTGCTGGCCAATTAAGAACAGGGATACAATGGTCCTTAAACCAGGTACTGGTAGCTTTGGCACTGTGTGCAGGTGCCAAGTCCTGTTGGAAAATGAAATCTGCAGCAGGAAGCATGAAGTGCTCTAAAACTTCCTGGTAGATGGCTCTGTTGACCTTGGATTTCAGCAGATGACACCCCAAACCATCACTGACTGTGGAAACTTTACACTGGACTTCAAGCAACGTGGATTCTGTGCCTCTCCTCTCTTCCTCCAGACTCTGGGACCTTGATTTCCAAAGGAAATGCAAAATTTACATTCATCAGAGAACATAACTCTGCCAAAAGATGGTTCATAACTGACTGTCTGACGTTTGGAGGAGCAGAACATTTGTGATGACTTTGGAAATACATCTTATTGGAACCACGAGAGGACTTTTCAGTGAATCAAGCAATTGGCATAAGAGGACTTTGTACCAGAAGGATGTATTCAGTGTAATGTGTACTGTACTGTGTAGGTAGAACCAAACTCGATTGGTGGTGCATTGTGGGATTGTTGACATACTGTACGCTGCATGCTGTTACCTAACTGGCTACCTGCCAAACTGGAGGAGAACTATAGTCTTCAGGTAAAGAAATGAGAGTTAGAGGCTTGACTTCAGACACAAATATCAGGCAAGGACTATGTTAGTGTAGAAATAAGAAACTGCGTCTGTGCCGCCAGGAAAAAATGGTGTTGTTAGCCCCCCGGCACAGCTCCTGCAGCCGGGCAAGAACTTTCTCTTGGTTACTGGGAAGAAATGTCATCGACCAGTTAAACCGGAGTTGTTGCAATAGCCAACTGAGATTTTCATCAGGTTTTCCCCACTGGAGTCGGAGTCAAGCAGCCGAGCAGTCTTCGGAGGGGAATGATCGGCCAGCATGTTCTAAAAAAACTTTTAGTCATCGGCGATTCCATTACCCTCAGTATTAAACTAAAGAATCAGCCGGCGATCATACACTGTTTACCGGGGGTCAGAACCACCGACATCGCCACAAATCTAGGGAATAACATATTGTTATTCACGTTGGCACCAACAATGTTAGGATGAAACAGTCAGAGGTTACGAAGCAGAACACAGAACATCAGTGTGTAAACTAGCTAGAAAGATGTGTCGGAATTGAGTAATTGTCTCTGGCCTCCAGCTAGGGGTGGTGACGAGCTCCACAGCAGACTCAGTCGCTGGCTGAAAATTTAGTTCTGCCTGTTGCAGGAGGTAGAGTTTGTAGATAACTGTCTCTCTTTTTAGGACTCTCCCAGAAATGGGGCCATGCCTGATCTGCTGATGAGCGACGGACTCCATCCTAGCTGGAGTGGTGCTCTTCTTTTATCTAGGAACATTGACAGGAGTCTCACTCCTATAGCCTCACTATGAGATAGGGTGCAGGTCAGGCTGCAGGCTGTTAGCCAGCCTGCTAGCATAGTGGAGTCTGTCGATAGCATAGCTAGAGTAGTTAGTACAGTTTTACCTATTGCCACTGTGACTTGTTCCAGGCTGAGAAAAGTTAAACAAGGTAGTGCTAACAATAGCAACCTTATTAAGATAAAGCCTTCCTCCACCTCAGTCACAAATAAAAATGACTGTATTACTTCGCATCTCAAAATGGGACTCCTATATGTTAGATCCATTGCTCCAAAGGCAGTTGCAGTGAATTAATTAATCTCTTATCATAAACTAGATGTTACTGGCTTGTGTGAAATATGGCTAGAGCCGGATTAATTCACTGCCCTAAATGAGGCCTCTCCTCCTGGCAATACTAGTGATCATATCCCTCGTGCATCCCAAAAAGGAGGGGGTGTTGCTAATATTTATGACAGTAAATATAAATGTACTCTCAAACACATCACTGATATTCATTCTTTTGAAGTTTTACTCATGATAGTTAACCAGGATGATAAATCGTTTTACATAGCTACTATTTGCAGGCCCCCCGGGCCATACACAATGTTCCTCAATGAGTTTCCAGAATTCTTGTCTAACCTTGTAGTAATGATAGTATAGCAGTATTCTTATTTTTGGCGATTTCAATATTCATATGGAAAAGTCCAATGATCCTCTTCAAAAAGCCTTTGAAGCCATAATTGACTCAGTGGGTTTTATCCAACATGTCTCAGGTCCAACTGCCATACCTTAGATTTAGTCCTGTCACAAGAAATAGATATTGTAGATCTAATAATTTCCCCCCAAAATCCTGGATTATCAGATCAATGTCTTATTACATTTACCGTTAAAATAAGAAATCAACTTGCTCCGCAAACAATGAGTTTCAAAAGCTGTATTCTCGGACTACAAATAGATTCCTTGATATTCTTACAAGTTCGCTCATCAACGAAATTTGCAAACAATCAAATCTAGGATCTAAACACAAAATACTTTAGATACGGTTGGACCACTAAAAACAAAAGAAATACGCAACAAGATACTTGCTCCTTGTGGTACACAGACAATACTAGAGCACTCAAGCAAGCCTCCAGAAATTTGGAGCGAAAGTGGCGCTCCACCAAGTTGGAAATATTCAGACTTGCCTGGATTGCCGAAAATCACTCAGATTTGCTCAATCAGTTAATTTCTCCAACCTGATGTATATTTGATACAGTTGCAAAGTTAACAAAAAAAGCAACGCTCAACAAGTGAAGTGGGTCTTCACTTTAGATGTAATGAATACATGAACTACTTTGATGAAAAGATCATTATCATTAGAAAACAAATAACTGACTCCTCCTTAAATAGTTATGGTCCTCAAAATCAACACATTTACTAAATTTGTAATGAGTTCTAAACCCACAAACTCTCAGCTAGACCCGATTCCAACAAAATTACTTAAGGAGCTATTTCCTGTGCTAGGTCAGCCAATGCTGAACATAATAAATTGCTCCCTTTCCTCCGGATGTGTGCCAAACTCACTAAAAATAGCGGAAATTAAGACTTTTCTAAAATAATCTTTTAGACTAGATTACTGCAATGCTCTACTTTCCGGTTACCCTGAAAAATCAATAAATAAACTTCAATTAGTGCTGTACACGGCTGTTAGAATCCTAACTAGCACAAAAAAATTGTGAACGCATTACTCCAGTACTAGCCTCTTTACACTGGCTGCCTGTTAGGGTTAGGGCTGATTTTAAGGTTTTATTGTTAACCTATAAATCAATACATGGACTTGCTCCTACTTACCTCGCTGAAATTATCCAGCCATACATACATTACAGGCCAAATGTACACACCTTTTCATTCAATGGGTTTCCTTTATTTTCATGACTATTTACATTGTAGATTCTCACTGAAGGCATCAAAACTATGAATGAACACAAGTAAAAGTGTCTCATAACTGAAAACATTTTCAGTTAACTATGTGCAATTCAATTAATAAATACATTTAGAGTTTTTCCTAGCCACTGAAATTCAACACTACTGTTGTTTGCTCCTTGGGGTTTAAGGCCAGGTGTTTTGTAAAAGCACTTTGTGACATCTGCTGATGTAAAAAGGGCTTTACAAATACATTTGATTGATTGATTGATAGGTGTTTACACACCCACGTGTTGATGCAACTTGCCCCAAACTGTCAGTATATGTGTCACCTGAATTAATTTCCTTTGACCAATGTTTTTAACATAAAACGTTTTCCTGTACTATGTTATACTTCTGTATAATGAAAATGTGTGAACTTGGAGTTAATACACAGGTAATGGTCTAGAAGCATGTAAATAAGGACCCAGACATTTCAGATTTGTCCCGTTCTCTAAGTATAAGGGTAATGACATCGACAGGGTCATGTTGTTAAATAGTACTGTTTTGTTGCAGTCTACATCCTAATGAGTAAACTGTTTAAGGATTGATACCAAGGATTGATTTGGTATCAAAAGGATGGATTGTTATGGAAATTTTGAACTAAGGTGCTCATCAAAGACTATCTATTGTCTGTCCCGATGCTGTAAGAGCTCTTTAGAGTTCAAGAGGTCACCCATGTGGGGAAGGACAGCTTGCCCCTTGTGTGAAACCTAGGTATTGACAGAACAAAGGGAATGTGTTTTATTGACAAGACAGATAGGCAGCATCTTACCTCACCCCTTTTTAACTGTAATAAATACGGACTGTTCATGTATCTACTTCAGAGACTCCTCATATGATTATTCTGTAAGTGTTTGACGCGTCTCTCTATTTGCAAATAAACTGTTAATTGTGCAAAGAGAATTTTGACTCTGTACTTACTCCTTTAAATGTTCTGATCGATGAAATTGCCATCACAGGAGTCACAACTGTTGTTGTGGCTAGCTAGCAATGATGCTTTTGGGTACCAAGCTGACTAGCTCACTATGAATCTTATTCTTACAAGTGTAGAGTAGTTAAATAATGATGCCAGAACAAGCTGTACATATTTATAACCGTTAGTTCTGACTTACAAGTTGAAGCCTGAAATTGAATAATAAAGTGTTTGTAAAAGTGTGAATGAGGCTGTTAACTGGTCGTTGATCATTGGTTATTAAAATTAAAACTGATATTACAGAAGAGGTAAAGGGGTTTGAGATGGATCAGAATGGTGGAATGATTTGGTACTGTATTCACACTCCTTATAGTTTGCGGTTTCCAGGAATGATTGCTAATCAGTACAAATCCAAGTATAGACTACATAAGAATCTCTGCTTCTGGCATTTCTAGTAAGTTTTATGATTTTTTACATTATTATTGTGAATGTATTCAAGTATATGGTTCTAAACATTTTTAAGAAACATTTTTTTCTCTCAATGTTGGTATCACAAAACTCAGGTAGGTGTCTTTCATATCCTTTTCAAAGCCCATTGCATTATGTCAGAGGAGGCCATATAACTTATCCTCCAATTTAGTTTTGCAAAAGATACAAGGAGAAACGACACAAGGATTGTGCAATTAGGGTTAGGGTCTTCCCTGTCTGTCTCTTCTAAAGATAGTGTTCCCACAAATGTTTAGAACAGGTTTTGCTCATTTGGTAGTGCGAGGCACCTGTAACAGTTGCATTGTGGATTTGCTTCTATCAAGGAACCAGTACAAAAAAGTATTAAAGGGAAAAAACAGTTGTCGTGTCATTACAGGAAACCTCATGACATAGGGAACTGAATAAAACATTAACAAAGGTAAAACCATTTATGAACCTACAGTGGATACAAAAAGTCTACACACCCTTGTGAAAATGCCAGGTTTTTGTGATGTAAAAGTATGAGACAAAGTTAAATCATGTCTGACATTTTTCCAGTTTTAATGTGACCTATAATGTGAACAATTAAATTAAAATAAATGGAAAAAAATAAAAGTACAATAACCTGGTTGCATAATTGTGCACACCTCTTATAACTGGGGATGTGGCTGTGTTCAATATTAACCAATCACATTCAAACTCATTTGATTAATCACAAATAAAGTTCAGCTGTTCTAGTAGGATTTACCTGACATTTCCTTAGTTGCATCTCAGAGCAAAAGACATGGTCCGCTGAGAGCATCCAAAGCATCAGAAGGATCTCATTGTTGAAAGATATCAGTCAGGAAAAGGGTACAAAAGAATTTCCAAAGCATTAGATGGAACACAGTGAAGACAGTCATCATCAAGTGGAGAAAATATGGCACAACAGAGACATTACCAAGAACAGGAAGTCCCTCCAAAATTGATGAAAAGACAAGAAGAATACTGGTCAGGGAGGCTTTCAAGAGGCCTACAGCAACATTAAAGGAACTGCAGGAATTTCTGGGATGTACTGGCTGTGTGATACATTCTCCTGTATTCTTCATATGATTGGGCTACGGGGTAAGGTGGCAAGATGGAAGCCTTTTCTAACAAAGAAAAACATCCAAGCCCAGCTGAAGTTTGCAAAAACAAACATCAAGTCCCCCAAAAGTACGTGGGAAAATGTGTTATGGTTTGATGAAACCAAATACCAGGCAATTTTGGCACAAAACCTTCAGGCGTCCATTAGAACGCTGAAGATGAAGTTCACCTTTCAGCACGACAATGACCCAAAGCACACATCCAAATCCACAAAAGCATGGCTTCACCAGAAGAAGATTAACATTTTGGAATGGCCAAGCCAGAGACAAGACCTGAATCACATGGAACATCTGTGGGGTGATCTGAAGAGGGCTGTGCACAGGAGATGTCCTCACAATCTGACAGATTTGGAGCGCTTTTGCAAGGAAGAGTGGTCAAATATTGCCACATCCAGGTGTGCCATGCTAATTGACTCCTACCCAAAAAGACTGAGTGCTGTAATAAAATCAAAAGGTGCTTCAACAAAGTATTAGTTTAAGGGTGTGCACACTTATGCAACCAGGTTATTGTGAGTTTTTTATTTTTCCCCTCAAAAACTTTTGTTTGTTTTTTATTTGAATTGTTTACGTTATAAGTCACATTAAAGGTGGAAAAAGTTCTGACATAATTTATCTCGTTCTCTTACATCACAAGAACCTAGCATTTTAAAAGGGGTGTTTAGACTTCTTATATCCACTGTATATGTTGTGTGGTCATCACACCAGATCTATTATTTCAAATATCAATGAACGAAACTGCCTTAGGTTACATTGTGAGAGTGACTGTGTATTGCCTATCAAATTTGATGATTGTTTTAAAATCCATTTTAGAAATGAAAGATGACATCAAAGGGACAAGAAAGAATGAGATGAAGATGGAAACGGTAATGAAAAGAAGTGTACAAGAGACAAAGAAAAAAGAGTGAGACAGGAAGCGATATCTAAAGAAGAGAGGGTTACAGAAGAAAAAAGGAGTCCAGCCCAAAAAAGAAAAGACTTGAAAAACAAATATATGTGTCACAACCAGTTTTGTAAATACTTTCATTATTACTGATACAAAAAAAAACGATAAAATATATCAAATGTTTGCTATGGTTGTAAGATACCAGCAGATGTGCTTTTGATGACTATGTGCAATTGAATTAATAAATACATTTAGAATCTTTCTTAACTATTGTTTTATAGCTTTATTGATAGTTAGTGGTACACGTTCAGAATATTTCACAGTATTCAGGAGTAACTGAAATGATTTTGTAGTACTTTAAAATCCATTGGTACTTCAGAAATACTACTTTTCCAGGAATTACTCATTAATCCATGCACATAACACCTGTATTGATTTAGGTGTATATTAAGGGGTGTTGGTACTGTAGAAAACAAATAAATATTACACCTTAATTTACAAATCAAGTATACTTCAAAGTAAGGTATAACAAATGGATTTTAGCACAGTAATGGATTTTACCCCTTAACACGTAATCCATTTAATACTATTAACACCTTAATTGCAGTTAATACCCATTAATTACCCACTTGAAAATCCATTAAACACCACCTTAATTATGACTAATAAGGAGTAAAGTAAGTCTACTTTAAGGTACAATTAATTTAATGGATTTTGAAACGCTTTAAAAGTTTTTACCCGTTTATTTTGTCATTGTCATGCTGGAAAGAATACAAATTGTCTGCCAGTAGTTTCTGATAACATGCTGCATTCATCTTGCCATCAGTTTTCACAAGATTCCCTGTGCCTTTAGAGCTCACACACCCCCAAAACATCAGTGAGTCTCCACCATGCTTCACAGTGGGGATGGTATTCTGTTCACTATAGGCCATGTTGACAACCATAAACATAGCGCTTATGGTTGTGACCATAAAGGTGTTGGTGGGCATATTGTAACCAGGCTTTTTTTATAGCATTGGCGCAGTAAAGGTTTCTTTCTAGCAACTCGACCATGCAGCAACTTTTTGTTCAAGTATCATCGTATTGTGCTCCTTGAAACAACCACACCGTCTCTTTCCAGAGCAGCCTGTATTTCTCTTGAGGTTACCAGTGGGTTTTTCTTTGTATCTCGAACAATTCTTCTGGCTGTTTTGGCTGAAATCTTTCTTGGTCTACCTGACCTTGGCTTGGCTTGAGATCCTTGAATTTTCCACAGTACTGACTGGCTTTGGAAATCTTTTTATATTCTTTTCCATCTTAATATAGTTCCATTACCTTGCTACCCAGGTCTTTTGACAGTTCTTTTCTACTCCCTATGGCTCAGTATTTAGCCTGCTCAGTGCATCCACATGAGAGCTAACAAACTCATTGACTATTTATATATAGACACTAACTGCAGTTTAAAAAGCTGCACCTTTAATTGCCATTTTAACCTGTGTGTGTCACCTTGTGTGTCTGTAACAAGGCCAAACATTCAAGGGTATGTCAACTTTTGATCAGGGCCATTTGGGTGATTTCTGTTATCATTATGATTTAAAAAGAATCCAAACAACTATGTGATAAAACATGGCTTCATATGATCACTATCCTTAAATAAAAGGCATTTTTTTGCATGATCAGTCATATTTTCAAAGTTAATACCAACATTTCACAATATCTGCCAGGGTATGCAAACTTATGAGCACAACTGTATGCTTACAAAATAAAAGACTCTTGTACCTGCTCAGAAATAGGGTTGCATTTTATTATTTCAATAATTATTTTGAGATATTTAATTGTTTCATTCTTACTGTGTCCTTATTAGTGTAATAGCATTGTACTATCAGCTTTGTTATTTTATCCTTTTACATTTTTTGTATATGCTCTGTATAACTTGTTAGGTGTTTGTCATCTACTTTTATTTATAGTATTAAACAAAAAAAATGTATATACATTTTTTTTAGGTTGTACTCATGACACTTACTTAAATAAAAGTTGATATCAATCAATTTCCGTCGTCTGCATTTTGAAAAGGGAACTTAAGTACCGAAAGTGAAAGTGTTACTGTTCAGAATCCATTCTGAGAAGACATAATTCTACAAAAAGAACAGTCAAAGGAGGAAACGAAATAACGTGAGTATTTCAGAAACAGATCCCAAAGTACAGAAGAGAGAACAGCTGAAGTTACTAATTGTATTACACAACAGAGAGCTGGTTTAGTTACTGAAAATCCAGCATTTTCTAAGATTAAACGGTTGGGTACGACTATTTAAACAAATTCTGAGCTGGTCTGGGCTGCAGCTGCCAGAGGTTAGCTATTACACTCATGCTAATTTCTCCCAGGTCGTTGCTGTAAATAAGAATCTGTTTTAGCAGACTTACCCAGTTAAAGAAGGTTAAACATACCTACAAATACCTAATATGTCAGTGAGTAAAAGTAGCTGTATCCAAGATCACAATACGTCTCTGAGTAAAAGTGTCTCTGTCCAGGATCATATATTCAGAGCATCTAGAGGGCTCTGAGTAAAAGACTGTCCAGTATCATGTAGAATATATATTTAGAATACGGCTCTGTGCAGAACAGTCTCGGCGTGTATGTACACACTCACTAAGTAGCTCTGTTATCTCAAACATACGACTGTTGATATTAATCAATGGTCTTTAGTTGCCATCTAGTGGTAGGCAAGTCCAACAATTTAATTTCCTTCATTTATGTTTTTAAAATATTTTGAATTTTTTCTATGTGCAGGCTTAAAACTAATGAGGCGATCTAATCTAAAATGAGTTTCTCTGGGGAGAGAGAGCGGGGTACAGCCTCTAAAAGGAGGTACTCTGGGACAGAGGAGGCAACCACTGCCTCGATAAGGAGTATATCTGGGGAGAAAAACATAAAGAGTGAGGTTGCGAGGTAAGAGATTTAAATTGATTAGGTGTTGTTATTAAATGTATCCTTTTAAAATGGACACAAATAAAATGTTCCCAGTGAGAAACAAGGCATATTGAAGTGAATTCCATTAAGAGAGACATTACATTTCTACTAAACAAGAGACTCCTCTAGGTATTTACATGTGTTCTGACTATAAATATGTTTTGCTCAGGGTTTGTAAAGAGAGAGCAGAATCCCTTGCACCCAGCTGTCTGTCCATGAAGAGTGACCGGTCAATGAGTCTACCTGAATACTTCAGAAAAACAGACTTCCCTACTACACAATGGTAGGAACTGAAGGATTAGGTTCTGGGGAAAAAGACACACCTGCAATCCCATGAACAAAATACAAGTATACAGTTGCAACCGTCTCTCTCAGAAACAGTCCATTCTCAGAACAGTCCTTTGTCAGAACATTACTAGACCATGAACTGGTCACACCTCTCATGTTGAATGTATATCTGGCGTAGTGCATCTCTCTGCAGAATTTGTGGATGTTTATAAACAGTTGAACAGTTTAAGTTGGACACACCAAACCCACGTTTACATGTTTAGGATATCCTAACTTCAAACTAATATACCTAAAATTCAGTTTTCACATAGCATCATCTAAAAAGACCTAGAGCTGTGTTCAATATGAATGTAAATATATATATATATTTTTTAAGTTTATCATATCTTGAAGTATCAAATTTCAAGTATATGCTTTAAGATTATTGAAGTGTAATTATATTTTATGATAAGGAGCATTTCTAAGAGTAGACCTGAGTAATGTCTACATTATGGAGTAGTCTCCAAAAGATGGTGAGCCAAAAAACATTTACTCAGTTTTCTTGATACTGTGAAGTAAACATCTCATCACTGCACAAAACTCTGTCTGTATTTGACTGACATCTGCTCTAACTAAGGAGTATGAGGAGGATGAACTACAATCCATGTACTACACTTGAGCATAGGCTTCTGGGTTCTCCATGTGGATGTTATAAGATAAGGTGCACTATACAAATAAAAAAAAGTTTAGTCTGACTAATGTTTACAAACCTTCATCTTCATTATGATTGAGGTCACAGCAACAGTTCTTCAGTTACCACTCTGTGAAAGACTTCACAGGCAAATACTGTAGTGACACAATCAAGAATAACATAGCACAGCCTATTGCAAAGAGTTTGGGGATCTCATCGTGCATGGTACACAATAGCATTAAAATATTCAGAGAATCCGGAGGAATTTCTATACACAAGAGACACAGGCAAAAACCAAAATTTTGATGGATGTGATTTGATTTGATGGATTTCACTGCATGAAAAACTGAAACAATTCTGTAATGGGCTGCATGGATCTGGAACACTTCCCAATACCATTGTCTATGAACACGGCATGTCGCATCCACAAATGCTAGTTAAAACTCTCACATACAAAGGGCCCAAACTCATTTAAGATGGACTCCAGCGAAATGGAAAACTGTCCTTTGGTCTGACAAATCCAAATTGACATTCTTTTTGGGAATGATCTGACGCCATGTCCTCCGGGCTAGAGAGGAGAGAGACCATACGGCTTGTTATCAGCACACAGTGCAAAAGCATCTGTGATGGTATCGGGCTGCATTACTGCAAATGGCATGAGGGACATGCACTTCTGTGAAGGCACTGCAAATGCTGAACACTATATGCAGGTTTTGGAGCAACATATGATGCCATCTAGACAACGCTTTTTACAGGGAAGGCCTTGCTTATTTCAGCAGGACAATGCCAAACCACATTCTGCACGTATCACAATGTAGCACGTCTCCGTAGAAAGATAGGTAAGACCAAATAACAAAAATGTAAATGGCAGCTAACTAGCTAGCTACAGTGGGGGGAACAAGTAAGTGTTCCCACTTACAAAGCATGTAGAGGTCTGTACTCCAGAAAATCACATTGTATTATTTTTAAATAATTAATTTGCATTTTATTGCATGACATAAGTATTTGATCACCTACCAACCAGTAAGAATTCCGGCCCTCACAGACCTGTTAGTTTTTCTTTAAGAAGCCCTCCTGTTCTCCACTCATTACCTGTATTAACTGCACCTGTTTGAACTGGTTACACCTGTCCACACACTCAGTCAAACAGACTCCAACCTCTCTACATTGGCCAAGACCAGAGAGCAGTGTAAGGACATCAGGGATAAAATTGTAGACATGCACAAGGCTGGGATGGGCTACAGGACAATAGTCAAGCAGCTTGGCGAGAAGGCAACAACTGTTGGCGCAATTATTAGAAAATGGAAGAAGTTCAAAATGATGGTCAATCTCCCTCGGTCTGGGGCTCCTTGCAAAATCTCACTTCGTGGGGCATCAATGATCATGAGGAAGGTGAGGGATCAGCCCAGAATTACACGGCAGGACCTGGTGTATGTCCTGAAGAGAGCTGGAACCGCAGTCTCAAAGAAAACCATTAGTAACACACTACGCCGTCATGGATTAAGGTCCTGTCCCCCTGCTCAAGCCAGCGCATGTCTAGGCCCATCTGAAGTTTGCCAATGACCATCTGGATGATCCAGAGGAGGAATGGGAGAAGGTCATGTGGTCTGATGAGACAAAAATAGAGCTTTTTGGTCTAAACTCCACTCGCCGTGTTTGGAGGAAGAAGAAGGATGAGTACAACCCCAAGAACACCATCCCAACCGTGAAGCATGGAGTTGGAAACATCATTCTTTGGGGATGCTTTTCTGCAAAGGGGACAGGACAACTGCTCCGTATTGAGGGGAGGATGGATGGGGCCATGTATTGCGAGATCTTGGCCAACATCCTCCTTCCCTCAGTAAGAGCATTGAAGATGGGTCGTGGCTGGGTCTTCCAGCATGACAACGACCCGAAACACACAGCCAGGGCAACTCAAGGTCCTGGAGTGGCCTAGCCAGTCTCCAGACCTGAACCCAATTGAAATCTTTGGAGGGAGCTGAAAGTCTGTATTGCCCAGCGAGAGCTGGCAATACAGACTTCTGAAACCTGATGCATTCTTACTGTTTAAAGGACTGAGTCCCATTGTTTGGATGTGAAGATGAATGTGTTAGAGAGGGATCTGGTATTTGTCCTAGGGGGCATTCTTGATTGGTAACAAGAAACCTGAATTTAATAGTATTTGAAAGATTCACACTTGCCAGAGAGCTGGTCTTTGTTGATGCCCATTCAGCATAGTTCACACCCTCTTAGGCTTTAATCCCACCCAGCTCTTTAAGTATTCAAATGGGGACACTCTGACCTTGTGCTATATCAAACCAAATACTATTAAATTCAAGTTTTTTCACATACACTTGATACATCAGGTATAAACAGTACAGTGAAAGGTAAAGTGGCTTAGCATCAGGATTCATAATAAATAGCAACAGCAATGTAAGTTTGAGAGTGCAGGTGAACAGCCACTAAGTCGTTTCGCAGTCTTACTGTACTGAAGGACTGGGTTGGCACTTGTCCATGTTTGAAATGTCCAGGATCGCAATGATACTGACCAAGTAGTTGCGCTCTAAGCCGGTGACTTGATAGACCAATCAGAACTTAGTATATCAGCATGTCCAGCCCCTTCATTATCTCAGCCAGTAAAGGAAAAGTTTTGTATTTTCCGCTGGTTAAACAAAGGTTTGAGTTTTACGTTTTATTCATATTTACACTTTGCATACTAGTTAGTTATTAAGTCACATTCAAGTTCACAACTTCAAGAAGGCATTTCTTCAAAAAAGACTAAATGTCCCAGAACACGTCTTTCATATTACAAACGTCTCTCCTGAAAAGTAGTGACATGCAACTTAAGTCCAGTTTCTGGAATTCTGTCACATATTCTGGAAGTTCTTGGAAAACGGAAGCTAATCTTTCGTCACAAGCCAAACATTTAAAGATCATATGTTTCACAGCCTACGTTATCCTCAATGTTCCTGATCAGTCAAGTACAGAAAACAAGGTATTTGTGTAGCAACCCGGAACTCAAGGATGACCAGTCTGGTCACACTGATTTACGTATGCGTGTGTGCCTATATAAGTTATCTTAAGTGCCCATAAGGTGTATGTCATTTAACACAAACCATACAGTAAAATGGCGTGTGTTCCTGAGGCTACACAGAATGTTGCAAAACCCATGACTCAGGGTGACATGTCAGTGGCATGCATTCCTGGGCCTAAGTAGACTGCTTCGATATCCAGGAATCAGAGATGCCAAGTCTGGTTGCTTAGATGCACTTATGTGTGTGTAATTATCATTAGCCCTACAAGCTTGAGTATGGAGATGAATGAGAAATGCCGTAGTAATCTATATTCCAAAGTAATACAGCTTATTCCAATCAAGTAATAAAGTTACAATACAAAACATAGTTACATACATCCTTCCAATTAGTCTAAAAGTCTATCAAGTATATCAACACTATTTAAGACACTATAACACAAAGGTGTGCTAGGAGCTTCTGTTAATGATAGACTCCAGGAACTAAGTCAAGCTTCATTATTTATCCCCACCAGACAGACCGATTCCAAACTCTCCCATTGCATCTATAATAGGAAAACAATGAAAACAAATGAACCAGCATTCACACATTTACATATATTCAATTAGAACCATCCGAAGCTAGACACTTGGTCTTACAGGATTCTTCATCCAGTAAACATTTACCTGTAACAAGCAATGCATAACATGTACAGCATTGAAACCTATTGGAGAGTTTATCCCTCTGTGGGACACACATTAAAAGACCAAACATCAGTGCAGTTGATTTGTTCATCCTCACACCTGGTTTGTGCAAGCAGATGGGGCTACCTTGGCCCCCAACGTGTACGTCTGTTCCTTTCAGGAAGAAAATAGGCCCATTGGTGTGAGATTAGGATGTCCCACTGAGCTGAGACGCCAGACAATACGACACCTTCACAAACCTTCCAAAACACATATTTTATTACACTACATTACTACTAATAACAACATCAACACCATGCAATCCCCACAGGCAATGAGCAAGGTATGCAGTACCTATCCCCCCAATGAAAAGAAAACAACAAATAGGTGGAGTTCTTTTAGGATTTGTTCAGGATAGACAAACACTTTGCTGGCTACACGATTCTCTGGTCTTTTCACTTGACAAAAAAAGTCAGTTATTGTCACCTATAATGATAGTTAATTCATCAATGTCATTCATGAATGGCTAATTAGCGGTTAAAACGGCCAGTGGCAAGAGGATTTGTTCACTGCGGTCAACCTAGTCGGGGACTGCAGCTCCAGCAGGGGACCCCAAACTTCCCTTTCCCGAGCCCATTTGCCGGCTCTGACTGGGGGATCCCAGGGCATCCCAGGCCAGTGTCAAAATATAATCTCTCCAACTAGTCCTGGGTCTACCTCGAGGTGTCCTCCCAGCTGGACGTGCCTGGAACACCTCCCTAGGGAGACGTGTTTCGATGCAAAGGAGCTGCGGCTCTACTCCGAATTCCTCACGGATGACAGCCACCCTTCTGAGAAAACCCATTTCAGCCGCTTGTACTCGCGATGTAGTTCTTTCGGTCTTCCGGCTTAGCTCTCTTTTCGTCACAATGGTGTGGTAAAGCAAATGCAATACCGCCCTCGCTGCACCGATTCTTCGCCCAATCTCCCGCTCCATTGTCCCCTCACTCGCGAACAAGACCCTGAGATACTTGAACTCCTTTACTTGGGTAACGCTTCATTCCCTACCCGGAGAAGGCACTCAATCGGTTTCCTGCTGAGAATCATAGCCTCAGATTTAGAGGTGCTAATTGTCATCCCAACACATCCAGTGAGTGCTCTCGTCGCTACTGGGATGCCCTCCCTCCAATGCCTTTCGGGGGAAGAGTCACTGGCTTGTTGTTGACTCTCTGTTGCGCACTTGTGCAATTGGGCTGTACGTTGCTAGCAATACTCGGCCCTCATTCAGGGGGGTTGCGGTTGGTGTGTGTCCCTTTGGTTGATGCCTGGCAATGTGGGTGTATTGATTTCCTGCCTGTTGGTTCCCTGTCCGGGGCCTCCCCCGGGTAGGGCCACAGTGTCACCGGACCCCCCCTCTCAGTTCCAAGGTGTTACGCTGCTATATTATTGTGCTGGGGGATATGAGGAATGCACTACTAACTTTTCTCAGTCTCCTCCAGTTTTACATTTTAGGAGGAGATGAGGTCCTGGTCCACACCTGCGGATTACCTGGTTTGGGGGGCCCGTTGCTGTCCCTGTCCTAGTCCACCTGGTCAGGCTACACCTAATTATAAACCGTGCTGTAGAGATGAGTTTTTAGTAGACACTTGAAAGTTTGCACTGAGTTTGCATTTCTAACCTTAATTGGCAGATCATTCCACAGGAGTGGAGCTCTCTGAGAAAAGGCCCTGCCGCCAACTGTTTGTTTAGAAATTGTAGGTACAATTAAAAGGCCTGCATCTTGCGATCTAAGGTTACGTGTAGGTATGTATGGCTGGATCATTTCAGCAAGGTAAATAGGAGCAAGTCCATGTATTGATTTATAGGTTAAGAGTAAAACCTTAAAATCAGCCCTAACCCTAACAGGCAGCCAATGTAAGGATGCCAGGACAGGAGTAATGTGTTCAATTTTTTTGTTCTAGTTAGGATTCTAGCAGCTGTGTGCAGCACTAATTGAAGTTTATTTATTAATTTGTCTGGATAACCAGAGAGAAGAGCATTGCAGTAATCTAATCTAGAAGTAACGAAAGCATGGATTAATTTTTCTGCATCAGTTTTTGATAGAAAGTTTCTAATTTTTGCGATGTTAAGAAGATGAAAATAAGCAACTCTTGAGACATATTTTATATGTTCTTCAAAGGAGAGGTCAGGGTCAAGGGTAACGCCAAGGTTTCTTACAGTTTTTTGGGATACGACCATGCAGCCGTCGAGGTTCACAGTGAGATCTGCTAACAACGCTCTTTGTTTTTTGGGTCCTAAAAGGAGCATTTCTGTTTTATTTGAGTTTAAGAGCAAGAAATTCTCTGTCATCCACTTCCTAATATCTGAAACGCATGCTTCCAAAATAGCTAATTTAGGGGCTTCTCCATGCTTCATTGAAATATATAACTGTGTGTCATCAGCATAGCAGTGAAAGTTAATATTGTGATTTCGGATTACATCGCCCAGAGGGAGCATGTATAGTGAGAAAAGTAATGGGCCCAGAACCGAGCCTTGAGGAACTCCAAAGCATACCTTTGACTTGTCAGAGGATATGCCATCCACACTAACGAACTGATATCTTTCAGATAAATAAGATTTAAACCAGGCTAGAACATGTACACGTAGCCCAATATTGGTTTCCAGTCTCTCTAAGAGAAGGGAGTGATCAATAGTGTCAAAAGCAGCACTAAGATCAAGAAGCAACAGGACGGATGCGGAACCTTTGTCTGAGGCCATTAGAAGGTCATTTGTTACCTTCACGAGTGCAGTCTCAGTACTATGATGGGATCTAAAACCGGACTGGAATATTTCATAAATGTTTTTGTCTTTAGGAAGGCATTCAGTTGTTGGGAAACACATTTTTCTAAGATTTTTAAGAGAAACGGGAGGTTTGATATTGGCCTATAATTGTCGGGATCTAGATTAGATTTTTTTAGAAGAGGCTTAATTTCCGCAATTTTTAGTGAGTTTGGTACGCATCCGGAGGAAAGGGAGCAATTTATTATGTTCAGCATTGGCTGACCTAGCACAGGAAAAAACTCCTTAAGTCATTTTGTAGGAATCGGGTCTAGCTGAGAGTTTGTGGGTTTAGAACTCATTACAAATTTTGTAAATGTGTCGAGCGATACGGTATCAAAAAATTCAAGTGTCCCCATTGACACCTGATCAGGGAGGTTCCGGAAATTTTTTGGACAACTGAGATTTTTAGGACCATAACTATTTAAGGATTCAGTTATTTGTTTTCTAATGGTGACGATCTTTTCATCAAAGTAGTTCATGTATTCATTACAACTAAAGTGAAGACCCACTTCACTTGCTAAGCGTTGCTTTTTTGTTAACTTTGCAACTGTATCAAAGAGAAATTTTGGATTGTTTTTGTTCGCCTCAATCAGGTTGGAGAAATAAGCTGATCGAGCAGACGTGAGTGATTTTCGGTATTGTACTGTACTGTCTATCCAGGCTAGTCTAAATACTTCCAACTTGGTGGAGCGCCACTTTCGCTCCAATTTTCTGGCTTGCTTAAGTGCTCTAGTATTGTCGGTGTACCAAGGAGCAAGTTTCTTGTTGCGTATTTCTTTAGTTTTTAGTGGTGCAACTATGTCTAATATATTTCGCAGTATTGAGTTTAGATCCTCGATTTGATCGTTTACAGATTTATTAACTCTGTCATTAATGAGCGAACTAGTAAGAATATCAAGGAATTTATTTGTAATCCGAGAATTTATAGTACGGCTTTTGAAACTCATTGTTTGGGGGGCAAGTGGATTTCTTGTTTTAACGGTAAATGTAATAAGACAGTGATCTGATAATCCAGGATTTTGGGGGTAAATTATTAGATCTACAATATCTATTTCTCGTGACAGGACTAAATCTAAGGTATGGCAGTGTGTTGGACCTGAGACATGTTGGATGAAACCCATTGAGTCAATTATGGCTTGAAAGGCTTTTTGAAGAGGATCATTGGGGTTTTCCATATGGATATTGAAATCGCCAAAAATTAGAATACTATCTGCCATGACTACAAGGTTAGACAAGAATTCTAGAAACTCATTGAGGAACAATGTGTATGGCCCGGGGGGCCTATAAATAGTAGCTATGTAAAATGATTTATCGGCCTGGTTAACTTTCATGAGTAAAACTTTGAAAGAATGAAACTCTGTGATATGTTTGAGAGTAAGTTTATATTTACTGATAATGTCTGTTTCTCTTCTAAAGAGTCCAAACAAGTTAAAATCCATCTCAAACTGTCAGTGAGTGGAGTGCTACAGTGGGTCTGTACCTCTCTTTATGCAATTTAGACTATGTAAGAATTCTCAACTTGGTTTTCCAGAAATATAACTTCATGCAGAATTATTTTCTCAATATCAATTAAAACATGGTAACATTTTGTAAACATGTAAGAAATAACTAAATGTGCTCCCTGCACGTTTTTACCCACTTATTCCATAATGCATGAGATGAATATGATTACTTCTAATCAAATATTAAACTAACTGAACAGTAACACACCCATCAAATTAGTTATTGCTTAGCCAAACCATTTAAAAAATGGCAAGATGTATTCCACTCAACCATAACCATGTTAGATTTCACATAAAACATACATTTCAAAAACCCAATTTGACAAACTAGATTATTCACGTAACTTCTTTAAGTACCTATTTAATTTGCTTTGAACTCTAAGTTCAACTCTTTTTCATTTGAACTCTAAGTTCAACTCTTTTCCACTATAGATAATCATTTCATACAATCCCCCCCCTGCTTTCAAGACAGAAAATGACTTCAAGCTTGAAAGCAGAAACATTACAGGACCGAAATTAAAAAGAAAATCGATAGTTGGGAGGAATCTAACATACATCCAGTAAACGTCGCAAACTGAATATCCAACCAAAACAACCGAAAAGAAAAACAAAGGAAATAAAAACTGTACCACACACACGGTCGCTCGTGTGAAGGAACTCCCAAATTAGCATATCAAAATGTGCATCTACACAGGCAATGGCCAAACTAATTTGAGACCAACAAACATCATGACTCAATTTACCTCCTAAACTCTAGTGAATTTTCTCAATTTTAGATGTAAGTCAACGTCATTCAAAATAGTGGCGGTCAGCCAAAATCGCTACTTCCATGCATATCTCATGCAAAGACATCGAATTTGTTCTAGCAATTAACAATGTTGGATGACTCAAGGTCTCCACCCTTACTACAATTTGATTCGAAATCATAAATGTAAACATTAAAGCAACCAAAAGGAAAACTTATTCTGCTTTCACTTAATGTTTTATCATCCCAAAACTGAACATGTGTTGGTAAAATTACCACGTGTGAGAACAGGCTGAACACTCGAATTTAACCCTTAGTAATATGCTACCTTGATATAATGTTAAGGGTGGCGGAAGCCATCCCAGTGGACCTGCCCACCCTTCCTGAAGCTCTGAGCTCCACACATATATGGTAAGCCATTAGCAAGGCCAAATGTTCGTTTATGGTCCCCAGACCATCCTCTCAATTTAGCCTACATCATTCGTTAACTGAAGATTCTAGATTTAGTGTCCAACCTATCTAATATTTTCGCAGTTTGTAAAAATGTGCTTATCAGTATCTATACAACAACTCAACATTATGGTGGAAATTAAGAAACTCTTAAGAATGGCAATCCAGGCAGAAAACAGATTTATGACGTCACTATAATCAAGGTACAATGAGAAATCCAAAGGAAATTCAATGTAGCCTTAAACACCTTTACATCAATACCCTATTTGTTCACTAATGTACCATTCCAGAATTCAAATTCCATGAACGAGTATCATGCGTTGGTTTTAAAAACACGAGTATTATCCCAGTTATCGTTGGAAAATACTTAAGAGAACTCCATTATTTAACCAAACTCAATTTAGCATTTAAAATAGGACGTCTAATTTTAGGTTAATTTAAACGGGGAATAAACTGGCTTTGACTATTTGGGGAATAAACAGGCCGTAGTCATTTTACCCTCTTTTGCAAGCTATGACTATATTGGCTGAATCCAGTCTTCATGGAAAACAGCATGTTATCTTAATACTAAAACTTTCGCTATGGTCTGCATCCCACTCCATACAAGGAGAGAGAAAACACTATTTTAACCCCTCATTACGAAACCACGAGACCATATTTTACCAAATCACAGAATAATCATTATACCAATTTCTAAGCTATCCCTCTAATTATATTTATGCCATTATTTTCTTAAACTCCTAAGTTAGCAGGCTAACATCCCACGTGTGCAAGCCATCAGGCAAATTCAATTTCAACACAAAGGCAAAGGCCAAAAGAGTAGGCCTCGCATAATAACCATGTTAACAACGCAATGTAAGCGTTCGCCCAAACGCACTCCAAACAAGAAGAAACATTGCGATTACAAATACTTCCAAGTTAACACCAACCTCGGTAAACGAGATCCAATATTCTATCAAGGAATATACAATGCAGCCAATCGGATCCCTCGTGCACAGGGAATACCAAAATGGACAAATGCATTTACTAGACCGACCACAACCAGACAATGACAAATGCCCTTGACTCGGGCCATAACCACATTCAGTACAAACACAAGTGGCGCGTGCATATACAACTTCTGTAGCATACTGATCCAAACCATAAGCTGACCAACAATTGCGGCAATTTACAGGAGCCTTCTACAGGCACTGAAAGTATGAGATCCAATCTCAATTGCATATTTAAGTCCAACCTAAATTGCAGATGTTCAAGCAGTCCAACCGCTTATAATCCAGCACTAATCGCAACGCAATAGGTTAGCAGCATAGGAATGGTTGTCAGGCCTAACTACAGTCGCTATTAACCAAAACACCACACTTACAAACACACATACAGGAGCACGCTATACTCCATCACGCAGTCCAACTGCTGCACGGGAATTGGTGTCAGGACATGGAACAAAAACGACATGTTTCTAACTACAGCCGCCCTGACTGCAATACTCAAAAAAAACTTCTAGTCACCATACTTACTCAAATCCATCTATCAATTTCTACAAAACCATCAAATCTGACTTACAAAAACAACCACATTGTTTACTAAAGCATATGAAAACTGTATTAAGGAACAATCTCACCGGTTGATGCTCCCTCTGGTCCCCTGTCTGACCGTCCGCACCCCTCCCTCAGGCGGTTCAGCGTTCCTGCGTGTTCCCGTTGAATCACTCGCGGCAAGGCCAAAGAGATTACGGGTGTGTACACCTGGTGTGTACAACTCCCCACTTTTGGAACTTTTCTTGAAACTCGTAGACATGCTCAACACTTCCAAAGCGGAGCAGAAAACGGCCTCCAGCGGCCCACAGCATTTCCACGTTCACAACGAAAAAGTCCACAGAGCTTGGCCACGTTATGACTCCAACGATGCAGTGTCCCGAGCGGGCCTCCAAGGAGACCCACCTATCGGTCCAACTGAACTCCGAGGGGTGGGGTGACGGGCGATCAGAGGAGAACGAGCCATCTAACCTGAGCAAAAAAAAACTACAACACAGATCAATATACTCCACACTGTCTACACACCGTAGCCTACGCTTTCCAAACAACTTTTCATACGTTACCACGGCCATCTACCTCCAATCAGCCCGACAGGCCGCGCATCCATCACCGAATGAAAACGCCAGTCGCCGGAAAACCTAATAACACTCAAAGAAACATTGTTCACATGTCCAAACACCATATACGTCAGTGATAATTTTTGCCGGTCCAGCGTAAACACGAGAGACCGGCAAAGATTTACTGTCGCACGTCCCCATGTTTCAGATTTACCCAGTAAATCTAATTTATACTCAACCAACCAGAAAGCGAAGTCAAGCTCGTCAGCCCACAAATGAGATTTTAAAAGGTCCAACCTTTTACTGCAGATTTTAAACTATAAAGTCCAACTTTAAGTTTTTAGACCGTATTGCGTTCTTGCCTCCAAATTCAATTTCCGCAGGAAACCTGTACTGATCAAGCACGAGTCACAGCTCCCGTCAGGCACTCTTTCTCAGCCCGTCAAAGGATAAGCCTTTTCTGGACGATACTAGAATTCCAGAGCTTTCTCTGGCCGTGCACGGTTAACCTGTTAGGAAAGGGACTCAAACCGATCAGGATTAGGATCCCGGACGAGCCCCCAAATTGTGATGGCAATTTCTAAAATTCCAAAGTTCTATGAAAATGGTAGGTAAGACAGGAGAAATCAATTGCGCAATAAACGGTTTTAATCTTGCTTGCAAGGAGAAAGTATACAGGTTACAAAGTAACGGTGGATAGTTTCTAAATAAAAACATCATTTCGACAGTATTTATTACATAGGAAGAAGGGGTGTGGTAAGATGCTGCCATCTGTTTCATGTCAATCAAACACCTTTCCCTTTGTTCTATCACACACGTCAAATGCTATCTTCCCCCACCTTATCCTTCCTGCAATAAATACCTTCTTCAACTTAAAGAGTTCTTACAGTATCTGGACAGACAATAGATGCCCCCAATGCAAATACCAGGTCCCACACATTCCTGTACCTATCTTAACAGTGGGACTCACTCCTTTATACAATCAGAATACATTGTATAAGAAATTTCCACAACACCGGTCACCCTAAACTAGCATGACATGCATTCTTGACCATCATCTCTACATTTAGAACAAGAAACCAGGCTAGCTTAGGTCAGGAGGCCTGTGATTCGAAGGAATTAATGTTATTGCCCTGGCCTGATTCGATCTGTGGTGTCCTATGCGACAAACTGTCTTTAACCACTACGCTATTTAAACACTGGGTGTTGTTGCATGTTATACATGTTTAGAGATGTTATTTCTGTTTACTTCCTGCATTGTTAAACCAATTAGTTGAAACTCCACGTTTCTTTAAACTAGTTCCCTATATTACCTATAATAGCCAAACCAATAACAGGTTTAACAGGATTGCAACACTACATTCAACGCGTTGAATTAGAAAGAAATTACTGAAGATGGCTAGCTATTAGCTATACAGGACATATAATTAAAACTACTCCAATCTCTCCATGGCTGGTTCGTTTCTTGTGACAGTTTAATAGTCAACCACTATGCTATGTGATAAATCAAAATGTTCCTTGTCAGTCAGGCACTCACTCATTCAGTAGGAGACATTCGCTCTTCTTGGCCAGCTCCGCTTACACGGACCAGTAAAAACTAAGCCCTAGATATCTGGCAGATTTCGAAATGCCCTTCAGCGTTGTATCCAGTTGGCTAAGTAGCCAAGTGTTTTAAGAAGGCACTTCCAGAGAGAGGCGTCTGTTCCAGAAAATGAGCAGGATATTAAAGTAGTTGAAATTATATATTCTTTATAAATGTTTTATGTTTCGGTAGTTACTAGTTTTCTCAATTTCCAATATCTTTGCCAGTCTATTGTATTGTCAAACTTATATTCCATTCCTTTACTCAATACTTTCACCTCAGCTGTATTGTTTTTAAAATCCTCATATATTTGGCGGTTTCTTCATACATGTTTTTCAGAAACAAGGAACAAACGATTTTATAAATGCTTCACTATAGCCTCAGGTTGTTCCTGCAAACATCAGTTTCTACATCTTTCCTTTTACCATACAAATCCTAAAAATACTATGTAGTTGTGTGTGCGACTGAGCAAATGAGTAATATGTATCTGTTACCTGCAATCTGTCTGTTTCTTTGCTTTTTCTACAGTATGGACAATGGTGGGGAGTTCACAATGAAATCAATGCCTACAAAATGTGAGTATTTATGTATTTATTTTTGGAAACATTTTAAGTTTTGTTCCCCTCATAACCACCCCACAGTTAGAATGGTTTGAACTACATACTGTAGTTTCCCTTTCTAATTGCCCAACAGTTACAGTTATTTCAAACATTGTTCCCCTCCCTAACCGCACAACAGTTACAATGATTTGAGACATTGGGGTGGTTTGGGAGGGGAACACTATCTCAAATAATTCAGTTAGTGCGGGGAAAATTTTTTCCAAAACTTTGGGGTGGTTAGGGAGGGAAACAAAATTTGAATGATTTTAGAGACATTGTTCCCCTCCCTAACCACCCCACAGTTAGCATGATTATGGATGACAGTTAGAATGAGTTTAGAAACATTGGTCCCTTCTCCCAGACAGAGACACACACAGACGCACACACACACACCTAAAATAAAAAATATTTTAATCAAATGACTTTTTAAAATATTGGATCATGCTAATCAACTTTAACTTTCAAGATTTTTAACTTTCAAGATTTTCAGTCCCTTCGGAAATCTTCATAGTCTTCACTTTCGTTGAATTTTTTATTGTGTTATGGATGTATATTTTAATTGATTACATGTTTTTTCCTTTAACCTACGCATAATACTCCATAATACTCCTACGCATAAACAGGTTTTTTATATTCTGTGCAAATTATTAAAAAGAAAAAACTGAAATCTCATGTACATAAACATTCAGGCCCTTTGGCATGACACTACAAATTGAGCTATGATGCACCCTGTGTCCTTTGATCATCCATGTAGAATCCCAGGGTAGAGTCTGCTTGTAGCTGTAGGACAGTCTGTGTGTGTGTGTGTGTGTGTGTGAGATCCATCTCATCTCAGCCCACCTCACAGTTGTCCTTTAAGCCAAACTCAGTCTCTCTGGGCACCAACCAGTCCTCTTTCACTGAATCACTTTCAAGTGTCCTGTACCTGTCATTGAATTCTCCTTGAGAAAATGTGTTGCAACTGCACAGTACATCATCACATATGTCCATTACGTTAGCTTGTTGCATCTCGCTGATACATTAGAACCACACACTATCAAACACTCAAACCTTATATTTCCAATATCTCTCTACTTCTTCTCTCCAAATAGAGTAGAACAGTTGAAATCAATAACAGTATCGTTAAAACATTAACATCTCTGGTGCTTTTGTTCTGCTAGTGTAGCAAAATAACAATTCCACTCTTTTCTATAGTTGGTGTAACAACCAACACAAAGAACAGAAGAACACAATTTCACATATCTCATTACTGTTCCAAAAACTCATCAGTTAAGATAGTTTACTTACATTGAAGTACCATTCTCTAATAGTAGTTCATGAACAATTCTCAGTTCACCTATATGATTTACATCTGATTGTGTTGTATCGGAACTACAATCAAATTCACCCATTGTTTCAGATAAAGGATCAAATACCTTATTTCAAATCAAACATTTCACACCATCTTGAAGGTCAGCTAACATAACTGTTATTTAGCCTAATTTCTCTACAAGATGAAACTTGTGTGAATTCTCCAAGTCTCTTCTTATTATCCTAGCACATCAAAGACACTCTGAAATCCTGTCATAAATCATGACCCCCCCTTTTTACTCCTTTATCACCACAGGGCTCTCCCTGGAGTGGGGGGTGGTCTACTGACCTAAGAACAAACCCTGGTCTTATCAATAAGGGACACTGGTGTTATCTTGAGAAACAACCCAGGCATTGACAATAGTAAAACAACCTTTTTTCTCTTCATTCACCTCAAAGAAACCTCTGTTAACCATTAACTTTCCAATGATTGCCTACTAGGACAGAACTTAAATTAGAATTAGAATACCCAATTTTGATAATGTCTGTTTCTCTTCTAAAGAGTCCAAACAAGTTAAAATCCATCTCAAACTGTTTTTTTTCCTGTCAGTGAGCGGAGTGCTACAGGGTGTCTGTACATCTCTTTATGCAATTTAGACCATGTAAGACTTCTCAACTTGGTTTTCCAGAAATATAACTTGATGCAGAATTATTTTCTCAATATCAATTAAAACATGGCAAAATTTAGTAAACATTAAGAAATAACAACATGTGCTCCCTGCACGTTTTTACCCACTTATTCCATAATGCATAAGATTACTTCTAATCAAATACCTGAACAGTAACACACTAATCAAATTAGTTATTGCTTAGCTAAACCATTTCAAAATGCTAAGATGTATTCTACTCAACCATAACCATGTTAGATTTCGCATAAAACATACTTTTCAAAAACCCAATTTGACAAACTAGATTATTCACGTAACTTCTTTAAGTACCTATTTAATTTGCTTTGAACTCTAAGTTCAACTCTTTTTCATTTGAACTCTAAGTTTAACTTTTCCACTATAGATAATAATTTCATACAATCCCCCCCTGCTTTCACGACAGAGACAACGAAAATGACTCAAAGTGAAAACAGAACCATTACAGAACCGAAATTAAAAAGAAAATCGATAGTTGGGAGGAATCTAACATACATCCAGTAAACGTCGCAAACTGAATATCCAACCAAAACAACCGAAAATAAGAAAAACATCCTCAACGGAAATAAAAACTGTACCACACACACGGTCGCTCGTGTGAAGGAAGCATATTGAAACATCTCCCAAATTAGCATATCAAAATTAGCATTTCCACAGGCAATGGCCAAACTAAGTTGAGACCAACAAACATCATGACTCAATTTACCTCCTAAAGTCTAGGGAATTTTCTCAATTTTAGATGTAAGTCTATGTCATTCAAAATAGGGGCGGACTGCCAAAATTGCAGCTTCCATGTATAAGTCATGCAAAAACATCAAATTTGTTCTCAGCAATGAACAATGTTGGATGACTTAAGGTCTCCACCCTTACAACAATTTGATTCAAAATCATAAATGTAAACATTAAAGCAACCAAAAGGAAAACTTATGCAGCTTTCACTTAATGTTTTATCATCCCAAAACTGAACATGCTTGTGTTGGTAAAATTACCACGGGTGAGAACAGGCTGAACACTCGAATTCAACCCTTAGTAATATGCTACCTTGATATAATGTTAAGGGTGGCGGAAGCCATCCCAGTGGACTTGCCCACCCTTCCTGAAGCTCTGAGCTCCACACATATATGGTGAGCCATTTAACAAGGCCAAATGTTCGTTTATGGTCCTCAGACTATCCTATCAATTTAGCCTACATCGTTCGTTAACTGAAGATTTTAGATTTAGTGTCCAACCTATCTAATATTTTTGCAGTTTGTAAAAATGTGCTTATCATTATCTATACAAAAACTCAACATTATGGTGGAAATTAAGAAACTCTTAAGAATGGCACTCTTTTGCAGGCTATGACTATATTGGCTGAATCCAGTCTTCATTGGAAACAGCATGTTATCTTAATACTAAAAACTTTCGCTATCGTCTGCATCCCACTCCATACAAGGAGAGAGAAAACACTATTTTAACCCCTCATTACGAAACCACAAGACCATATTTTACCAAATCACAGAATCATCATTATACCAATTTCTAAGCTATCCCTCTAATTATATTTATGCCATTATTTCCTTAAACTCCTAAGTTAGCAGGCTAACACTCCCACGTGTGCCAGCCATCAGCACAACACCATAAGGCAAATTCAATTTCACAATTTCAGCACAAATAAGGCAAAAGCCAAAAGAGTAGGCCTCGCATAATAACCATATTAACAACGCAATGTAAGCGTTCGCCCAAACGCACACCAAACAAGACGAACCATTGCGATTACAAAACTTCCAAGTTAACACCAACCTCGGTAAACGAGATCCAATATTCTATCAAGGAATATACAATGCAGCCAATCGGATCCCTCGTGCACAGGGAATACCAAAATGGACAAATGCATTTACTAGACCGACCACAACCAGACAATGACAAATGCCCGTGACACGGGCCATAACCACATACAGAACAAACACAAGTGGCGTGTGCATATACAACTTCTGTAGCATAACTACTGATCCAAACCATAAGCTGACCAACAATCGCGGCAATTTACAGGAGCCTTCTACAGGCACTGAAAGTATGAGATCCAATCTCAATTGCATATTTAAGTCCAACCTAAATTGCAGATGTTCAAGCAGTCCAACCGCTTATAATCCAGTACTAATCGCAACGCAATAGGTTAGCAGCATAGGAATGGTTGTCAGGCCTAACTACAGTCGCTATTAACCAAAACACCACACTTCAACATCCAAACATTATATACAGGAGCACGCTATACTCCATCACGCAGTCCAACTGCTGCACGGGATTTGGTGTCAGGACACGGAACAAAAACGACATGTTTTTAACTACAGCCGCCCTGACTGCCATACTCAAAAAAACTTCTAGTCACCATACTTACTCAAATCTATCTATCAATTTCAACAAAACCATCAAATCTGACCAATTTACAAAAACCAACCACATTGTTTACTAAAGCATATGAAAACTGTATTTAAGGAACAATCTCACCGGTTGATGCTCCTCTGGTCCACTGTCTGACCGTCCGCACCCCTCCCTCAGGCGGTTCCTGCGTGTTCCCGTTGAATCACTCGCGGCAAGGCCAAAGAGAAGCCGAAACTGTCTCTATTCTTGCGGGAACAATACGTCTGTAGAGCCGTTGTCTTGATTCGCACAGGCATCTTCCCAAATCCAATGTCCAGTGGTAGCGTCATAACTTTAAACGTAGCGGTTAGCAAAGTTTCTTCCTCAACCCCGGGTCTGTAGTCTTCTTTGGTCTTTGGTCTCGCAAACACTGGAGATTACGGGTGTGTACACCTGGTGTGTACAACTCCCCACTTATGGAACTTTTCTTGACTCAAACAACGAAAAGGACCATAGAGCATAGCCTCCAGCGGGGTTGGCTACGATTGCAGGGAAACGTCGGGACTACGCAAACCTCCAAGGAGGCCTAGCGGGGGGTTGACGGGCGATCAGAGGGGACCGAGCCATCGAACCTGAGCAAAAAAAAAACTACAACACAGATCAATATACTCCACACTGTCTACACACCATAGTCTACGCCTTCCAAACAACTTCACATACGTTACCACGTCCATCTACCTCCAATCAGCCCGACAGGCCGCGCATTCATCACCGAATGAAAACGCCAGTCGCCGGAAAACCTAATAACACTCAAAGAAACATTGTTCACATGTCCAAACACCATAAACGTCAGTGATAATTTTTGCCGGTCCAGCGTAAACACGAGAGACCGGCAAAGATTTACTGTCACACTTACCCATGTTCCAGATTTACCCAGTAAATCTAGTTTATCTCAACCAACCAGAAAGCGAAGTCAAGCTCGTCAGCCCACAAATGAGATTTTATAAAAGGTCCAACCTTTTACTGCAGATTTTAAACTATAAAGTCCAACTTTAAGTTTTTAAACCGCGGTTTAACCGTTAACCGTATTGCGTTCTTGCCTTCAAATTCAATATCCGCAGGAAACCTGTACCGATCAAGCACGAGTCACAGCTCCCGTCAGGCAGTCTTTCTCAGCCCGTCAAAGGATAAGCCTTTTCTGGACGATACTAGAATTCCAGAGCTTTCTCTGGCCGTGCACGGTTAACCTGTTAGGAAAGGAACTCGAACCGATCAGGATTAGGATCCCGGACGTGCCCCCAAAATGTGATGGAAATTTCTAAAATCCAAATAGTTCTATGAAAATGGTAGGTAAGACAGGAGAAATCAATTGCGCAATAAACGGTTTTAATCTTGCTTGCAAGGAGAAAGTATGCAGGTTACAAGGTAACAGTGAATAGTTTCTAAATAAAAACATCATTTCGACATTATTTTTTACATAGGAAAAATGGGTGTGGTAAGATGCTGCCATCTGTCTTATGTCAATCAAACACCTTTCCCTTTGTTCTATCACACAAGTCAAATGCTATCTTCCCCCACCTTATCCTTCCTGCCATAAGGTTTACTGTAGTGTTTACCCAAAGGGGCAAACTGACCTTACTCCCCTTGTTGTATATCTTCTCCTATCCTGTCCTAAAACCCATTGATCTGCATCTGGACAGACAATAGATGCCCCCTATGCAAATACCAGATCCCCCACATTCCTCTACCTATCTAAACAGTTGGACTCAGTCCTTTACTCAGTGAGAATACATTGTATAAAGAAATTTCCACAACAACACCGAGGCGTTCCCAGGCCAGCCGGGAGACATAGTCCCTCCAGCGTGTCCTACGTCTTCCCCGGGGTCTCCTCCCGGTGGGACGGGACCGGAACACCTTCCCAGGAAGGCGTTCCGGAGGCATGCGAAACAGATGCCCAAGCCACCTCAGCTGACCCCTCTCGATGTGGAGGAGCAGCGGCTCTACTCTTAGCTCCTCCCGGGTGACCGAGCATCTCACCCTATCTCTAAGGGATCGCCCAGCCACGCTGCGGAGAAAGCTCATTTCGGCCACCTGAATCCGGGATCTTGTCCTTTCGGTCATGACCCAAAGCTCATGACCATAGGTGAGAGTAGGAACGTAGATTGACCGGTAAATCGAGAGCTTCGCGTTGCGGCTCAGCTCTTTCTTCACCACGACAGACCAATACATCGACCGCATTACTGCAGAAGCTACACCGATCCGTCTGTCAATCTCCCGTTCCATCCTTGCCTCACTCGTGAACAAGACCCCTAGATACTTAAACTCCTCCACTTGAGCCAGGCACTCTCCACCAACCTGAAGTGGGCAAGCCACCCTTTTCCGACTGAGGACCATGGCCTCGGATTTGGAGGTACTGATTCTCATCCCCACCGCTTCACACTTGGCTGCAAACCGACCCAGCGCCTGCTGAAGGTCCTGGTTTGAAGGGGTCAACACGACAACATCATCCGCAAAGAGCAAAGACGAAATCGTGTGGTCCCCAAACCTGACACCCTTCGGCCCCTGGCTGCGCCTAGAAATTCTGTCCATAAAAATTATGAACAGAACCGGCGACAAAGGGCAGCCCTGCCGGAGTCCAACATGCACTGGGAACAAGTCTGACTTACTGCCGGCAATGCGGACCAAGCTCCTGCTTCGGTCGTACAGGGACCTGACAGCCCTTAGCAAAGGACCCAGGACCCCATATTCCCGAAGCACTCTCCACAGGATGCCGCGAGGGACACAGTCGAATGCCTTCTCCAAATCCACAAAACACATGTGGACTGGTTGGGCAAACTCCCATGAACCCTCCAACACCCCGTAGAGGGTATAGAGCTGGTCCAGTGTTCCACGGCCCGGACGAAAACCACACTGTTCCTCCTGAATCCAAGGTTCTACTATCGGCAGTATTCTCCTCTCCAGAACCCTGGCATAGACTTTCCCGGGGAGGCTGAGAAGTGTGATCCCCCTATAGTTGGAACACACCCTCCGGTCCCCCTTCTTAAAAAGAGGGACCACCACCCCGGTCTGCCATCCCAAAGGCACTGTCCCCGACCGCCACGCGATGTTGCATAGGCGTGTCAACCAAGACTGCCCCACAACATCCAGAGACTTGAGGTACTCAGGGCGGATCTCATCCACCCCTGGTGCCTTGCCACCGAGGAGTTTCTTGACCACCTGTGTGACTTCAGCCAGGGTGATGGACGAGTCCACCTCTGAGCCCTCATCCTCTGCTTCCTCAATGGAAGACGTGACAGCGGGATTGAGGAGATCCTCGAAGTACTCCTTCCACCGCCTGACGACATCCCCAGTTGAGGTCAACAGCTGCCCACCTCTACTGTAAACAGCGTTGGTAGGGCACTGTTTCCCTCTCCTGAGGCGCCGGACGGTTTGCCAGAATCTCTTCGAGGCCAGCTGATAGTCCTTCTCCTTGGCCTCACCGAACTCCTCCCAGGCCCGAGTTTTTGCCTCCACAACCACCCGGGCTGCAGTCCGCTTGGCCTGTCGGTACCCGTCAGCTGCCTCAGGAGTCCCACAAGCCAACCAGGCCTGGTAGGACTCCTTCTTCAGCTTGATGGCATCCCTTACTTCCGGTGTCCACCACCAGGTTCGGGGATGGCTGCCTCGACAGGCACCAGAGACCTTACGGCCACAGCTCCGAGCGGCTGCTTCGACAATGGCGGTGGAGAACATGGTCCACTCGGACTCAATATCTCCAACCTCCCTCTGGATCCAGTCGAAGCTCTGCCGGAGGTGGAAGTTAAAGAACTCTCTGACAGGAGACTCGGCCAGACGTTCCCAGCAGACCCTTACAGTACGTTTGGGCCTGCCGAGTCTGTCCAGTTTCTTCCCCCGCCATCGGATCCAACTCACCTGGAGACTGGATTTCTCACCTTAATTGGCCGATCATTCCACTTGACAGTTGTCCAGAAGACACTCATCGACAACCTCCACGAGGAAGGTAAGCCACAGAAGGTAATTGCTGAAAGGGCTGGCTGTTCACAGAGTGCTGTATCAAAGCATATACATGGTGGTAGGAAAAGGTGCACAAGAAACAGATGGCCGCAGACTTGAGCAGATTGTCATCTCCACTTCGTGGAGCTTCACAAGTAGTGGACTGAGGCTGGAATCAGTGAATCAAGAAGCCCAGACATGTCCAGGAAATGGACTACAAGTGTTGCATTCCTAGTGTCCCACTCCTGAACCAGAGACAACGTCAGAATCTGGGCGAAGGAGAAAAGTTACTGGATCCTTGCTCAGTGATCCAAAGTCCTCTCTTCAGATGAAAGTGAATTATGCATTTCATTTGGAAATCAAGGTCCCATAGTCTTGAAAAAGAGCAGAGAGGCACAGAATCTTAGTTGCTTGAAGTCCAGGGGGAAGTTTCATCAGTCAGTGAGGATTTGGGGTGCCATGTAATCTGCTGTTGTTGGTCCACTGTGTTTTAATAAGTCCAGAGTCAATGCAGTCATCTACCAGGAGATGTTAGACCACTTTCATCTGCTGACAAACTTTATGGAGATGCAGATTTCCTTTTCCATCAGGACTTGGCACCTGCCCACAGTGCCAAAATGACTGGTAACTGGTTTACTGCCCATGGTATTACTGTGCTTGATTGGCCAGCCCACTCGCCTGACTTGAACCCCATAGAGAATCTATGGGGTATAATCAAGAGGAAAATGAGATACATCAGAACCAACAACACAGACGAGCTGAAGGTCACTATCAAAGCAACCTGGGCTTCCATTACATTTCAGCAGTACCACAGGCTGATTGCCTCCATGCCACTCCGCATGCATGCAGTAATTTGTGCAAAAGGAGTCCCAGCCAATTATTGAGTGCGTACATTAACATACTAAGGGTGAGTTGCACCAACATAGATTCACATTTAATGCAGCTGTCCCTCCAATACTTCAGCCCCTGGTGGCCCAGCAGTTTTATGCAACTGAATGCTTCCAAATGGTGGAATGGAACCCTTTTGGGATTCCACAAGTCAACTGTCAGCAGGATTGTGGCCAGAATGTCAGGTGCTATTGCCGGTCTAAAGAGTAATTACATCAAATTTCATCCAACAGCAGAAACAGCAGCTGGATTTCATAGAAAAGCTTGATTCCCAGGTGTTCTAGGGATAATCTACTGTTCTCATATTCCAATTTCCAACTCTGGTGGTGAGGATAGAGATCTTCCATAATGGTAAAGGCTACTGCTCCATCAATGTGCAGGCTGTCTGTGATGAAAATGGCCATCTTAGTAACGTTGTAGCTAGATGGCCAGGATCCACCCATGACAGCAGAATAAGGAATAACAGTCATCTGTGTGCAGTGCTATGACGGCCACCTACTAGGGGACAATGAGTATGCCTGTCACAGATACCTTATGAATACCCTTTTAAACCCCCAGACACCTGAAGAGAGAGCATACAACTCCTCTCACATCCTGACAAGAGGTCTTGTAGAAAGAGTTTTTGGAGTGTGGAAAAATTGTTATTGTATAGTACCTACAGTGAAGCTAGCTTATACAGCAGGGAAAACAAGTATTTGATACACTGCCGATTTAGCAGGTTTTCCTACTTACAAAACATGTAGAGGTCTGTAATTTTTATCATAGGTACACTTCAACTGTGAGAGATGGAATCTAAAACAAAAATCCAGAAAATCTCATTGTATGATTTTTAAATAATTCTATTGCATTTTATTGCATGACATAAGTATTTGATCACCTACCAACCAGTAAGAATTCTGGCTCTCACAGACCTGTTCTCCACTCATTACCTGTATTAACTGCACCTGTTTGAACTCGTTAATTGTATAAAAGACACCTGTCCACACACTCAATCAAACTGACTCCAACCCCTCCAGAATGGCCAAGACCAGAGAGCTGTGTAAGGATATCAGGGATAAAATTGTACAGGACAATAGGCAAGCAGCTTGGTGAGAAGGCAACAACTGTTGCAAGATCTCACCTCGTGGGGCATCAGTGATCATGAGGAAGGTGAGGGATCAGCACAGAACTACATGGCAAGACCTGGACAATGACCTGAAGAGAGCTGGGACCACAGTCTCAAAGAAAACCATTAGTAACACACTACGCCGTCATGGATTAAAATCCTGCAGCACACGCAAGGTCCCCCTGCTCAAGCCAGCACATGTCCAGGCCTGTCTGAAGTTAGCCAATGACCATCTGGATGATCCAGAGGAGGAATGGGAGAAGGTCATGTGGTCTGATGAGACAAAAATAGAGCTCTACCGTGTGAAGAAGAAGGAAGAAGAAGGAGGAGTACAACCCCAAGAACACCATCCCAACCGTGAAGCATGGAGGTGGAAACATCATTATTTGGGGATGCTTTTCTGCAAAATGGACAGGACAACTGCATCGTATTGAGGAGAGGATGGATGGGGCCATGTATCGCGAGATCTTGGTGAGGTGACTGATAGCTCCGTCATCTCCCGCTCTTCCTGGATTCCCGTCACACATGAACTCACCCAAGACTCCTTCAAAGGTCCCAATCAAGTCATTAGTATGTGTTTAAATGTTTCTCCTCTGCTCCCCTCACATGTCTACGTTTGTTTTGGTACGTGGTTAGTGTTCTGTTTTGATTTATACATTTGGTTTTGTTCAGTGTTTCGGTGTTCATTTATATAAAAAATACGACATCGACTGCCACTCTGCCTGCACCTGGTACCTTTCCTCACCACCACTACACAACTTGTGACAAACAACCTCCTTCCCTCAGTAAGTGCATTGAAGATGGGTTGTGGCTGGGTCTTCCAGCATGACAACAACCCGGGAACACACAGCCAGGCAACTAAGGAGTGGCTCTGTAAGAAGCATCTCTAGGTCCTGGAGTGGCCTAGCCAGTCTCCAGACCTGAACCCAACAGAAAATCTTTGGAGGGAGCTGAAAGTCTGTATTGCCCAGCGACAGCCCCGAAACCTGAAGGATCTAGATCTAGACTTCTACATGCTTAGTAAGTGGGAAAACCTACAAAATCGGCTGTGGATCAAATACTTGTTCTCCCCACTGTAACATTTAGAAAATGTATCTCCTTACACAATACTGGTTGGTCTAATTGTCCATCGTCATCGTAGGGGTTAGGTAGAGTGGCAGTCTGCTGGGGAATCAATTCCGATATCTTCTGGAAGAGAGGATACATTTCTTTGGACGGGGGCCTCACTTCGCTCTGAAATAGCCGTCTTCTTATTTCAAGTTTTTCCAGCAGTACTTAATTTGGTTGGTGTCCCTTTTTGCTTTAATCCCCGTTGATCCATTTAATTGCTCGCATAAAATTGCCAAGCTCTTCTCTTTGTTTTTGATATTCATGTTCGTCTTTTTCATCCTCCAGTACTGAATTCCTCCAACAGTTCAGATAATAGATTTATTTCATAAGAGGAGACATTTTAACTTCTTTGACGAGCCATGATATGTTTAGCGAATAATAGCTCATGTTATTTTAAGAACATGTTGTGTGGTCTACATTAGAAATAACAGATTTACATTTTATAAACTACCCACAAGCCACAACAAATGTCATGTTCAAGTTAACTGCAACAATGCTAGTTTGCTACTTTTCTTTCATGGTACAGTAAATTTGTGGCCTTATAATGCATCCGGTAGGCTACTGTATTTGTTACTAATCATAGTTTAATACCGTTAATCATGGATTTACTGGTCCAGGTTTAAAACTAAATGGTGCAACACAGCTCTGATTAATTTTTAACTTAGATTTACGAAATGTAGATTAGCTGTTTTCCTAGATTCATTTAAAACATGTTGGTGCAACCCACCCTAAGGAAACATTTTTTTTCAGTTAATTAGCTGATTATAGCTTTTCTTAGTTCGACATTTCGACATTAATTATACATTTTTATCCTAATATTGTGAGATACTGGATATTTGATTTCCATGAGCTGTAAACCATAAAAAAAGTATTGAAATGTTTCACTTTGTGTGTAATGAATCTAGAATATATGAAGGTGAATAAATTTCAGAAAAACATTTCCACAATATTAAATTTTTTTTGAGATGCACCTGTAAATTGACCCGCTTTGTGCAGGAAACCTACCCATCTGGCAACACTGCCAATATGAAAAAAGTGTCCTCCTATGGTTACATTTGCTGCAGTATATCACTGGTAGGCGTATGAAGGTTACATTTTATGTTTTATGATGAAAATTATGTTCATCAAAAGAGAGGTCAGGGTTGAGGGTAATGCCAAGGTTTTGTGGAATAACACCATATAACCTGTGATGGCAATTCCATCGATCGACACTCTTAAAGGAGTAAGAACAAAATTCTCTTGGCACAATTTAACAGTTTTATTAATTATTTGCAAATAAGAGAGACGCGTCAAACATAATCGTCCGAGGAGTAACTACTTAATACATGAACAGTCCGTATTTATTACATTTAAAAGGGGTTTGGTAAGTTGTTGCCCATCTGTCACGTGTCACATAGGTTATTACTCAAAGGGCGGACTGTCCCCCCATCTTATCCTTCCTGCCATAATGTTTACTGTTGTGTTTACCTAAAGGGGCCAACTGACCTTACTTCCCCCCAAGGACCACATTCCTAAGGAACAGAGAGGACTGACACCCTTCTTTGTCTAGGCAGGAGGACCTGGCCCAAATACCTAATAATCCTCTGATATCATACAGACATGTTTGTCACAATCAAAGTAAAGATTTACATACCAGCCAATGGAAAGACAGACATTTCTCAAATGTACCTTAGTTAACAAACCCTTGAAGTTCACTATGAGCTCTGCCAACAAAACTTTCTGTTCCTTTAGTCCTAAAATGAGCATTTCTGTTTCTAAGTTTCATAGATAAATTTGCATTTCTGAGTTTAAAAGCAAAAAGTTCTCCATCATCCACTTCCTAATATCTCTAACGCATGCTTCCAAAGTAGCTAATTTTGCGGCTTTTCCATGTTTCATCGAAATATACAACTGTGTTTCATCAGCATAACAATGAAAATTGACATTGCGGTTCCGGATGACATCACCCAGAGGCAGCATATATTGTGAAAACAATATAATAATAATACATTATTTCTGTAACACAACTAAATGTTAAGAAAGTAAAGGGGTCTGAATGCTTTATAGGCACTGTATGCTACTATATCAATGTCATTATTTTCCTACAGGTCAAACTATTTTGAGAGTCCATCAAGAAATGAAGACTGAACTGAAACAGAAGTTTCAACTAATGTGTGAAGGAATTGGACACCACGGAAACTTTCAAACTTTGTTTAAGGGCATCTACACAGAGCTGTATATCACAGAGGGTGGAAGTGGATGGGTCAATAATGAACATGAGTTGAGACAGACTGAATTCAAGAGACAAACCACACAAGAGACATCAATCAAATGCAATAATATCTTCAAGCCTTTACCTGGACAAAACAAACCAATCAGAACTGTGCTGACAAAAGGAATCGCTGGCATTGGAAAAACAGTCTCTGTGCAGAAGGTCATCCTTGACTGGGCAGAGGGAACAGCCAACCAGGACGTTAATTTAATGTTCCTTCTTCCTTTCCGTGATCTGAACTTGAAAAAGGACCAATATAGTCTGATGCAACTTCTTACCTATTACTACCCAGGGTTGAAAGAGATTGACAGCTTTGAAGATGGTGAAACCAAAACCGTTTTCATTTTTGATGGTCTGGATGAGTGTCGACTTCCACTAGACTTTAAAAACAATAAGAAGTGTTATGATGTCACACAATCAACCTCAGTGGATGTGCTTCTGACAAACCTCATTAAGGGGAATCTGCTTCCCTCTGCTCTCGTCTGGATAACCACACGACCTGCAGCAGCCAATCAAGTCCCTCCTGAGTGTGTTGACCGGCTGACAGAGATACAAGGGTTCAATGAGCGACAGAAGGAGGAATACTTCAGGAAGAAAGTCATAGATGATATTCTTGCCAATGAAATCATTAAACACATAAAATCATCCAGAAGCCTCCACATTATGTGTCACATACCAGTTTTCTGTTGGATATCTGCCATTGTCCTTGAGGAAATGCTGAAAGAAGCAGAAAATAATGAAATCCCGAAAACTCTAACCCAGATGTATGAACACTTCCTGCTCATCCAAACCTGTATGAAGAACAAAGAGTACAACAAACCCACCAAGACAAACCCAAACGAATTGTCACAGTCAGACAAACAGATGATCCTGAAACTGGCAGAGCTTGCATTCCAACAGCTGCTGAAGGGCAACCTGATTTTCTATGAGGAGGACTTGAGAGAGTGTGGTATTAATGTCACAGAAGCATCTGAATACTCAGCAATATGTACAGAGATCTTTAAAGAAGTATCTGGGCTTTACCAGGACAAGGTATTCAGCTTTGTACATCTGAGCATTCAGGAGTTTCTAGCAGCAGTACATGCTCTAGAATCCTTTCTGGGTGAGAAGGAAAATGTTTTCTCCACCACTAGTGATGATGATAACAAAGTTAGGGAGTTATTCAAGTTGTCTGACCTACATGAAAGTGCAGTAAACCAGGCCTTGAAGAGTGAAAATGGACACCTGGACCTGTTCCTTTGCTTCCTTCTTGGCCTCTCACTGGAGTCCAATCAGAATCTCTTACAAACCCTTCTGACACAGACAGGAAGAACAAAACAGAGCAATGAGGAATCAGTCAAAAGAACAATTGAGTATCTTACAGACAAGATCAAGAAGGAATCCTCTCCAGAAAGAATAATCAACTTGTTTCACTGTCTGAATGAACTTAACGCCAACTCTCTAGTTAATAAGATGCAAACCTCCCTGCGATCAGGAACTATTTCAGGAACATGGCTACAACCTCACCAATGTTCAGCCCTGGCCTACCTGTTACTGATATCTGAGGAAGTGTTGGTGGACTTTGACCTAAAGATGTACAACACATCAGAGGAAGGTTATCAGAGGTTGTTGCCGGTAGTGAAAACCTGCAAGAAAGCACTGTAAGTTCTGTTAATTTATATAGTATGATTATTCTGAAGGCTTTGGTATATCTAACAGAATATCTACTCTCTCCAGTCTGTATGGCTGTAACCTCACATATAAATCCTGTGAGACTCTAGCCTCGGCTCTGCAGACAGCAAACAGCCCCCTGAGAGAACTGGATGTCAGCTACAATCACCTGGGAGATAGAGGAGTAGAGGTGCTCTGTGCTGGACTAACCAGTCCACTCTGCAAAATACACACACTTGTGTGAGTCAGTTATCTTGAACATTGGTCGTTATGTGTGTTGTTTGTTCATATATTCTTTGTTTTAATTGCTCAAACAGCACCATGACAGAAATACAAATATAAAAAAATATGTATTCATGAAAAAAGATATGTGTATTATCTGAAATGTACCCCCTTTGGACTTTCCTACACTTGTTGTGTGACAACATGAAATCAAAATAACATATGATTATTATGAATTTAATTTGACACTGATCAAAACAAAAAGTCAATTTTGTTAAAGTGAAAAATTGTTCAAATTAATTACAAACTGAAAACAGAAAATAATTTATTGTTTTAACCCCCTTTGCTAAGACACACCTGAATGAGCAATTAAGTGTCTTTGAGTCATGCAATTTTTTGTATGGAGTACTCCTGTGTGCAGGGTGTTTGGTGAAAGACCAACACCTCACATCATGCTGAGAACACCGTCTGTACTGTAAAGATTGGGGGAGGACACATCATGCTATGGGAGTGCTTCTTTGCATCAACAACTGAAAAGGTAGATGGCAAATGGATGCGTCAAAGTACAAAGAAATCCTGGAAGAAAACCAGCTATAGCTGTATCTAAAGCAGGTAGAGACTTATCCACATAGAGTCATGGTTGTAACTGCTGCCAATGATGCCAACAATTTGTACATTTTATTTTTCACTTTGACATATGGACTTTTTGTGTTAATCATTGGCAAAAACCTTTTTGATAGACAGACACTTTGTTCATTCATACATCACTTAGTTTAGCACATACATCTCACTTTGTCTTGTTTCATGTGAGGATGTATTGCTGCAGTATTTGGTGTTGGTTTGGTGTTGTCTAGTCTATTGTTTGCTGTTTAGTCCTTGTTTAACCTGTGTTTTTGTTTGTTCCTGTGTCCCTAGGAAAACTTTGTCTAAAAACTAGTTAGACCTGAGTGGACCACCCAGTGGACCATTAAATTTAGGGGTGTTTGGACTATATTATTTCATTTTGTGGGTCCAGCGCAGCCCATTTTCCTTAACCCCTTTGCGTGTGTTTATAATAAAAGTTTTAGGTTTGACGGTAGCTTTGGTTGTCTGTGTTGTTTGTTCTCACTGTTCGTTAACTCTACTCTGATTTGCATGAGTTATGTTACGGGTCTCTGTACCATCCACCCTAGACTGCTAGAGCCACAGGGTTTGTAACAAATGCATTTTCCATTTATTGTGTTTGGTATTGTCAAAAAAACTAATGAAATCTCTCTCCAGACTGGCTGGCTGTGATCTCAAATCCTGTGAGATGCTGGCCTCAGCTCTGCAGACATCAAACTGCCCAGTGAGAGATCTTGACCTTAGCTACAATCACCTTGAAGACAGAGGGGTGAAGCTGCTTTGTGCTGGACTAACTAGTTCATTGTGTAACATACAGAAAATTGTGTGAGTGAAATATTTGGGGTTTAAGTTAGTATGTGTCTTTGGACAACCTGTTAACCATGTGCTCTTCTGCCCTCTAGTCTAGGTCATTGTGGACTGACAGAGGGTTGTTGTTCAGATATTGCCTCAGTCCTGCGTTCACCCAACTCACAACTGGAACAACTGGACCTGAAAAACAATGACCTAAAAGACTCCGGAGTTACACTGCTCTCTGCTGGACTGGAGGATCCAAACTGTAAACTACACACACTGGGGTAAGTACAGGTGTTTCAGACAGATTTGTAGGTTGTAGTTTAGCAAAATAAAATTCAGCTTCATGTTTGAAACCCTGAAATATGTACTTTGAAGGTCCTAAAAGGTGACTAAAAAGCACAATCACATGATCTCAACTATAGTTTGCTGTCAACTATTCAAATAGCATTTTTTGTGCACCTGTTGAATTAAAAAATGTCATTGTAATGTGTGTGACAATGCAAATGCTTTGGTAACAGCATGGTTGGTCATTCAGCCCAGTTTACCAACCTAGACACCTGTTGTATGTTTCTCTGCAGGTTGTCTGGTTGTCTGGTCACAGAGGAAGGCTGTGCATCTCTGGCTTCAGCTCTGCAGTCAAACCCTTCCCATCTGAGGGAACTGGACTTGAGATACAATCACCCAGGTCACTCTGAAGTGAAAATGTACCGGAGACCAACAAACATTATGTATGTAGGGGGTTTGGGTCAATATGTTTTATTTCATCACTACTTAGAATTACATTTTAGTTATTTAGCAGGCGGCGTTATTCAAAGCAAATTAGATTTTGAAGTTGTCAATTTCGTTTATGACCTGGTAAAAGGCAGATTGTTTCAAGATGACAGCACAACAGGCTAAGAAGGTAAATCATGCTCAAAATATAGTAACAAAATAAAGGACAAAAAAGAAACTTAAACTTGTGGGTTTTAGGTGTGAACAGGGTAAGATATCAACCAGAGCGTAAGGTACTATTGGAATTGTATTTAACTGAGAAAGAGAAGGGATTTGCCTAAAGCAGACTTATGTTAGTGGTTAATGTAAGGTATATTTTGTCACTTTGGTGATTTATGGGGCTTCCAGATTGATTTGACAGGTGGGCAGGACTTCCGGTTTGGTAGGTGGGACTTCTGATTTGCTAAGTTGGGCTTCCTGTGTGACGTATGGACTTCCTGTATGACGTGTGTTAGGGCGGAACTTCCGGAAAGACGTATGTCCGGTGACTTTGTAATTTATGATTGCATTGTTGTGTTCATGTTTGATGCTTTATAATAATTGATAAACACCCCAAACTAGTGTTATAACAGTAGTGAGATGGTTTTTAACAAATGGGTCTTTGGGTTCCGGAATGTCAAATTCCCAGGCAATTATGTTTGATGTTTAACAAAAGGGTGCCAGGGTTCAGCAATGCTAAATTCCTCAGCATTTTATGGTAAGTGCTACAACAGATGTCCTACAAACAATGGGTGTTAACCTTTCATGTTTTACAATGCATGTGTGCCACAAGCACTGAATTTCATGTGTGAGAGCAAATACTAAATCTTGCTTTTTTGTGTAAGATATAAAGAAGGGGTAAGGACTTACGATTTTGGAGTGTTTCTGCCCATTTTTCTTTTTAACATGAGATGGGCCTTAAGATCAGATCTGCCCATTGTAATGGACTGTAAAATTACCATAAGTACAAACTGTAGTAGGTGCAGGTTTATAAACACTCCATGTTTCACACCACCATAGCACTACTGTAAACACGCATCACATGAGCAATGCTGTTACTCTAAAGGCACAATAAACTCCTGGGATCGACCAGACATTATGACTAGGTTGACTGTATCGTGGTTGGGTTTAAAATATAGTTAAAAATAAAACTTTGGTACATGGGTATGAATGAGCAATGATGATTTGTGAAATTAGAATGGGTATTTAAAATCTGCATTAACCTCTGAGTTCCATTATGTGGCAAAAAGTTACAAACGTACCCAGAAGGTTGAGTTTAAATTTGCATGAACAACGCTGATTCGTTGACAGCATAAGATATGTTATTTCTGGTAAACAAAACGTTTGTAAATCTGTATTATCAAAGTGTACAACGGGGATTAACGCGAGAATATTGTCTACAAATTGCTAGAATTGTTTAACATGCAACGATGCTTACAAACTAGTGTTTGTGAGTGTTAGTGTGTGTGGATGCAGGGCTTCCGGGTAAAATGTGTTGCGTTCTTGTTATGATGTGAAACAAGTCGTGAAATCCGAATTTTTATTGCTGTATTATGTACTTTTGTTAAATGTTGTTTGAAGAGATTAATGGCGATATTAAGACAATAGCCGTCATTTTTTATGTATGCGGATGGGTTTGTCGTTAATAGATATAATTAAATGACGTAATATCACGGCTGAGCCGTAATAACTAATGAGAACAGTGTTTCTACCAGACGGGAAGTATCAATATATTTGGTTGTCAAACATGAACAACTATCTGAACTAACTAGTTAAGCTTTATCCACAATTGTAATCAATGTAACCGGTATAGTTCTAACGTGAAGAACGATGATGTATAACCAATGACAAAGTTAAGTGGCGTAAACTTTTTGGAGGTGCCACAGAAGAAAAATCATCTTTCCAGCACCAAGTAGGGTGTTTACATAGTAAGTACAAGTTATTTTCTTTGAAATAATTGATTTCAATTGTGTTGCAATTATAAACATTTTAACATTTATAAAACATTTTAAGTTTTTAAGAATGTATAAAACGATTACATGAAGGAGCAATCTAAACGATTAGCTTTTATGTCTGTTTTATATCTCTGGTTTAGGTTGAGTGGAATTAAAACCAACCTTGTTTGGAAAACAAATTTTCGGACATTCAAACCTCAGTAAGCAGTATTTTAAAATGATTAATCATGAGCTTTAAATACCTGTATACGCTTGGTCTTCTGTTACCCCTGTTTGTTTTATTTCAGACCAAGTAACCATCCGCGGTGTTGATTGGACTGCACGGTTGTGATTTTACACGTCCTGAACAGATACTTTTTGTGTAAGTCTAATTATTTACAGAAATGTGTAGTCTTGTACTAAAATATTAACAATTACCACAATATGCATACAACTGTACTCTATATATCAACCCATAGACTAAGGACCAGGTGATGATGGCTTCATTTATGGACCCCCCACCTTGTGCCTGCGTAGCGTCAGGGGATTTTTGTTTCATTGTTTCCCCCATTACACAATGCTTGAAATCTCAAGGTAATACATATTTTACAGTCAACTCATCCAAACTGATGTATGTAAATGTGTATGAGAGAGAATATTATTTTAACATGTAAGTGGATTGTTATTGATAGATCAGATTATCAATAAAAAAGAAGGCATTTATATGTGGTGTTGAATAATGATTCTACATGTTTTTCTGTTAGTTTGATGGGTATGTTGAACAGTACACATGCTGAGGCCCTGGTTAGTTGTCGCGAGCTACATGTGGGAGTTAGTTTAGCATTATGATTGTGTGACATTCACAGATGTTGTCGGTTTGAAGAAATTACAGGGTTTAAAATTGTTGTCTTTCATCTAACACGGGATGGTCACTTTACCAAGTTTCAAACAGCGAGGACCCCCATCCCTAGAACCGTCCCCACCCTAGAATGTACTTACACGAAAACCATTTCTATGGTATCATGAATCTGAAGGGTTTTCTGGGTCACCCAAAGAGTCATTGTTCAACAAGCACCAACCCGGTGACAAAGATTCAGTACGGGTTGATACACCAACAATGGCTGGCAAAACTTGAGGCTTTAAAAGAACAACACAATGTAATGTTTTTATATATATGGGAGTTTGAGTGGAATCAGCTTAAAAACACATCCGCAGATTTCCAAGCTTTCTTGAAGACCTTTGATGCTCCAGATGCTCTTTTCGGTGGTTGTACCAACACAATTCATTTGAAGTTTACGGCTCAAAGAGGAGAGACTATTCAGTATAACGATGTCTGTAGTCTTTACCCATTCTGACCTAACCGATTTGGCACCCAAACATAGGCTTTCGAGACCACTAGACAAGTACTTTGGTATTGTTAGGGCTACCGTGTGTCTGCCGAAAGGCCTTTACCACCCTGTTTTACCACACATGGTCTGTGGTAAGCTGTTCTTTCCCTTGTGTAGATTATGTGCAGAGTCTGAAAACCAGGTAACTGATTGTTCATATACAGAAAGAGCTTTAACTGGCATGTGGGTTTCTATTGAGCGGGTTAAGGCTGTTGAGAAAAGTTATATTTGAAGTCTGGGATTTCACCAGTACATCAGAATCTTTTTGAAGATTACATGAGAACATTCCTGAAGCATAAGCAGGAAGCTAGCGGCTTCTCACAATCAGTGGTTGATGATGATGCTAAAGAACAGTATATTTGTGAATGTCATGAAAAGGAGGGTGTGCAGCTTGACAAGGAATATATTGTTGTAAACAGGGCTAGGCGATCTTTGGCTAAATTGGCAATGAATAGTATTTGGGGTAAGATGGGTGAGTGGTCTAACCTCATGAACACAATGTTAATTACAGAGCCGGAGGACTTTAGCCACTACCTTTTTTCCAGTCAAAGTGAACATTTCTCTTTCATCTCAGAAAAGTTGTGATGGTACAGTGGCGTTACACAAAACAGTCACCAATCAAACCACGTAACGGCAACATTTTTATTGCTGTGTTCACAGCATCTTATGCTAGACTCTAGTTGTATTCACTCTTGGAGAAGTTGAATAGATGTGTTGTCTACACAGACAATAATTCAGTGATCTTTGTCACACGCCACTGGGATTGGGTGCCCTCTCTCGGGCCATTCTTGGGTGACTTGACCCATGAGTTACCAGATGGTGACAGCATCGCACAATTTGTTAGTGGTGGGCCAAAGACGTACAGTTACAAAACTGTTAAAAGCTTGAAATGCCACAAAGCAAAAGGCATAATTCTCAACAGCTACAACCGACTTCATTATATCACTCTGCTAAGTAGCTCTTAACTTTAGGCGCAGTAATATACCCTTAACAGAATCGTAGCGCCGAAAAGTAAAGAGACAAAAAGCCAAAATTATATACGTCTAGAAAGAACACTTTAGTCACAAAGAAAATAAAAAACATCAACCAATCTGGAGGTTTTCTACGACCGTTACTGAGCGTTGCAGTTCCGTTCCTAACCAGTCTAATTGAATGTTGTTTACATGGTTAAACAACATGGATCATGCTCACACATTTTTTCTGGTGCCGCAACGTCAGTTAGAAAAACTGTGATAATCCAAAACGACTAACACTGATGTAAGACAATCTGTTAAATTATTTGGACTCATTGACTCACAATATACTGTTGAAGACTCTGCGGTATATACGATCAACTCTGCGGTATTCTAATCTCATCTGTTTGGGTAATGTTTCCAAATAGTAGTCAACCATGACTCCGGTTGGACACTTCGTTAATGGAGTCAAATTGTATAAAAAACAACCATATTTATTGTGTGGGACAGTGGTTGTCTGAACCTCATCTCAAGTCGTACATTCCCTGACTTGATCAGGGATAGGTGCTGACCACATTCCTCATCTGGTGCGCAATTGAATGCATAAAGAGCATTGCCGTGTAAAAAGACAGACTTGTCAATAGCCGAGGCTTTTGATAAAATTCACACACTGCTGACCCCGATGTGTAATCTGGTTGGAATGGTTTGCAAGGAAATTGCTGAACATCTACATACATAACCATTAACTCAATTATAATGTTTGACATTAAATAGATTTTTTTGTGTAACTTCCTATAAAACTGTCATTGTCCACCAATCCAATGACAATACCTTTTGGCAGGGGTCCTAAAAATAGGTTTTCCTGATTGCAAATGTGACCCCTTCGCTGGTAACTTGATCTCAAATTAATGTCTTCATACACACTTTTTCAATTGGGTACTTGGCAGTGGTTGAGAGTAGCGCATGAACGTGTCAGATTTTCACGGCTGGTGATAGTCACTTTCTTGACAGAGTGACGCAGATAATATATGCAAATGATAACGCATATCCCCTGCCCTCGATAAGGCAGAACTCATCTTTACAGCGTACCATCCTAACTTTTGTCAATGCCGTTTAACATAAGTTTCTCTTAAAAGATGTACACGGCCGATAATTTAAAATGTTGTACTATCCGCTGAATAGACAGCCCTTTTGGGTAATTGATAACCCCAACACTGGCTCTGGCATCAATATTAGTTCTGTCCGGTTCTGTCGGTTTAGTGACAGAACTAAAATCCAACCGTTTTCTTACATTCACTAGACATACGGTGTAGGAGTGCCATCTTCCTAAAATATGTTCTTAATCAAGCTTTGAGTGTCCTCAGCTGTTTGTTTTCTTTTAACCATGGCTCTTTTTTTTTTTGTCTCATTCTTGTGTTTTTTACTCTTTGGTAGGCTCCTCCTACCAGGTGGTCTCTTTCTAACACCTCGAGTACTAACCATCAATCCTGATCCATCCTGCTGTTTTGTTTGGCATGCCATAGCATTGCTGACAACCGTGCCAACTATATTCCTTGCTGCGTTTTTCAAATGTGGTTTTGCTATTGAGAACCCATGCTTCAACAAAGGTATTGCCATCCGGAAAAGCCCTCGGAAAAAGCCTGCTTGACCAGCCCCATACACTGCAGCGCTACCATGATACACCAGTAAACTGTTACTGGCCTAATTTTTCAATCACCTTTCCCACTACGAAATGAAACCAACTGATTCTGGTCAGATTTTACTTCAATACATATCTCATCAAAATGACTCTAAGAGGTACGTAGTGTAGCTTGTTGTATGTCACTGTGACAACTTCGTTCTTTTTCCCTGCAATACAGTGGATATAAAAAGTCTACACACCCCTGTAAAAATGCCAGGTTTGATGGAAAAGAATGAGACAAAGAAATAATGTTAGAACTCTTTCCACTTTTAATGTGACCAATAATGTGGGATGAGGGATCTCATTGTTGAAAGATATCAGTCAGGAGAAGAGTACATAAGAATTTCCAAAGCATATACCATGGAACACAGTGAAGTGAAAACACAGTGAAAATATGGCACAACAGAGACATTACCAAGAACTGGACGTCCCTCCAAAGTTGATGAAAAGACAAGGAAAAAACTTGTCAGGGAGGCTTCCAAGAGGCCTACAGCAACATCATCAAGTGGAGATGAAGAAATATGGCACAACAGAGACCTTAATCAGGGTGGAGGGAATTATGAACAGTTCCAAATACCAGGCAATGTTGGCACAAAACCTTCAGGAAAAAGTTCTGACATGATTGATCTTTGTCTCATTCTTTTCCATCACAAGAACCTGGCATTTTAACAGGGGTGTGTAGACTTTTTCTATCCACTGTATGTACAGTTCTCAACAGTGGGACCTGGCTATTCCCAACTCTTTGATAATCAATTATATCTGTGTAGATGTATAGGGTGTTAAACCCTGCCAGAATATCTGTGGGGAATGGGCCATACCATAGGGCGTACCAACGCTTACCTGGTTTTGAGGGTAATATCTGTTCCAACTTTGCACAAAATGTTTAACTGAAATGGGTCTCGCCTTTTAGAAACATTCTATTTAAAAATTATCATACCATGCCCATACGCCTTGTGGTTTTATATAAATGTTGACAGGAGTGGATTGGCCATCTGGCAATTCTGGGAAATACCATCTTTTTTGGGGTGGGCTTAAATATATATATTTTTTACAGGCTGGTGACGCGTAGGACTGGTTTTCTTGACTTGCACAATTTCACTGGTGTTGAAATCATCCATATAAGCATTTGTCCCAGTGGGCGTATCGGCCTGACTGGTCCCAAGATGGGCCGGACCGATCAGAGGTTGCTCAAACTGGGACTTTCAGTCAAAGTCAAACGTGTCACCAGAGACTGCAATGCGAGCTGCTTGTCAGTAAAGCTAGGTTAGTATTGTAAGAACAGAAAATTATAGCTAGATAATTGACCACAAAAAAGGAAAGGTGGGGCTGAAAAAGTTTGAGAAGGCAAAAAAAGAGCTACATCCGACACTGCCATGTGTAAAATTAATTGAACAATTTTTGAAATGTTTTGCGACAGATTTAAGATCAGTTACTGCTGAAGCTGCAGAAGGGACAGCCGTGCAGGGGAGATAGGAAGAAAACTGAGAAAAGACAGCTAGCTCATGTCATATTCAGTCAGTTCTTCTGCCATTTAGCTCCAGTGTTTGTTTGAAGGTTTATTGTAGGCTAATTAGTCTAGAACTCCCATGTATCAATATTTCATTGTTTCGCGATTATTGGTTACGTAGTTACTAGTGTTAGCTAGCGTGTTACTGAATCGCATGACTGATATAGGCAGCATTTGCTTGCAATATGCAATAAACAGGTGCAAATAATTTGAATATCATGGAAAAGTTTGTTCTTTTTTGTAATTCAAATCAGAAAGTGACACCTTCATATATTCTAGATTCATTATACATAAAGTGAAATACTTCAAGACTTTTTTATTTCAATCTTGATGATTACGACATACAGCTCATGGAAATAATAATAAAAAATCCAGTATCTCAAAATATTAGAATAAAACATTTATAATACAGTTATGTAACCTGAGCAGAGTTCTAATCAGCTAATAATCTCCCTGAGCTTTCAGTACACACAACCACAATCATGGGGAAGACTGCTCACTTGACAGTCCAGAAGACACTCATCGACACCCTCCACGAGGAGGGTAATCCACAGAAGGTCATTGCTGAAAGGGCTGGCTATTTCATGAAAAGTTGACGAAGGGAAAAGTGTTGGAAAAGTTTGGAAAGGTTAATAAAAATGCAATATATGAAAGTGTCACTTTTTGATTTGAATTCCGAAAAAGAAATAATTTTCCCATGACATTCTAACTTTTTAGATACACCTGTAGTCCAACCTGTTGAATACTTCACCTATGACAATTGCCATCTACTAAACATCTGTACAGAACATTACATTGAACACAAGTAGCTAATCATGTATTCAAATAAAACATTGAATAAATGTACACATACAGTATTTAATTAATCCTTCAGTAAGGTAGACTTCCATTAACAGCACTCATTTGCAATAGTTGTTGTAAAACCTGTTAGTTACAGTATTATAAGCCATTGGCTTACTTATGTTATTCTTTGTCTGAATTGTGTGCTCATCCATTCACTATTAGAATGGTGCTGGGCCCAGTGCAGACAGCCAAGAGTCATGTGCAGTGGAGGTAGAACGACAAAATTGAGAGACATATTGACACATATGCTGCCAGTTTCTAACTAACTCTTAATTAACCCTTAGAAGGTGAGGTACCTGTGCATGTGTGTCACACACACAGATCACACTCACGCACTTTCCCTTATAACACACGCATGCATGAACTTGCAACTCACACTATCACACAAACTCTTCAACATACTTTAATTCACAATTAACTGTATAGCATAAAGTATTTAAACATATTAAAGACTGTTGGTACAAACACACACACACATTACTGCAGCTAGTATTTATAGTTTTTGCATCTTTTGTAGTATTTATTTTCTATATTATTTTACACATTGTATATGTTCCTATAGCCATTTTATACAGTTATGATTACTTGTTTGTATTCACGTGTATTCCAGTGTGGAAAGCAGTTTGTGAGAAAGTTTTTCACTGCAACGTTTACATTCTACACTATAGTGAGACAAATAGGCTTTGACAGCACATGTTGCTAAATTACTTAAGTGTTGTGGGTCAAATAGGAACATAGCATGCATGTATTAAAAAAAAAGTGTTGTATGTTCATTAACTAGTATGTTGCTGGAATCAGTACAGCCAGAGTCCCCTGGTCTTCTAGTACCAGTTGCTATGAGAAAGGATGCTTATGTAGGCATAGCTGAGACAGGGAGGAGTGTGGTAGCGGCAGGGAGAAAACAGTGATACACAAATGTACTTTGGATTTGTAATTAACTCTAGAGAAGTGGGGAACACATATGACAATAATCCTAATGATATCTACATGTAGATACATTTAAACTTACCTGTACATTATAACAAGGAGAATCAGACAGGCAAAGTTCATAGAGTGACAACAGAGATGATCAAGTAGAACGAAACAAATAGACAAATGACAACAAAGAAAAACATACTGTTGAAGGACAGTCAAGACAATGACAGCAGAGAAAATGCATAGAAAGACAGCACATAACAGCTGTATAACAGACTCAGATGAATATCCATAGTTTTTTTACATATTGTACTGTATGTGTGCATTTGTTATAAACGTGTTTTTAAATAGTGAACATCTTCTACCAGTCACATATAGATTAAAGATTTAAATAACTGTAATGCTTATATATTATTTTAGTAGCACTACCATCTGCACACAAATGTAAGTAGTGAATGGGTGGGGATGGGCAGGCATGGTAATATGGGCTGGTGTGGCCACAGTGCCAGGGCTGATTTGTTGTCCCAGTCTGCCCCTGAATGTTGATCTCTGCCATTAGTTTTCCTATACCATTGTAATAACCAGTGTTGAGTTCATATTTCCAAGTTTAGTTGTGTTTCAAGTCATGTAGTTGAAATGAGTTTTGTGGTAAAACTCTGAGGTATAGCTCAAACTCGAATTGTTTGGATAGACATGTCTTGACGAGTTACTGGGCAGCGTTGTGTAGAAACCGCCGTCATCCATGCTGATCGCATTTGATGTAAATGACGTGTTTCCAGAAAATCCTAGTGTTTTATCCAGTTTGTAGGTAAAGGACTTGTTCTGATGCTATCCAACTGTTGAATTTCTCAGGCCATTTCTGTACTTCTTTCTGTACTTTCACATCCAGAACTGCTTCCACTTAGGAACTAAAAGTTTTATTCTTAGCCATGATTAATTCCCAACGATCACATCACCATTGGAATATGGTAACCTTTTTCGTAGCCTTTGGTTAACGCCCCTTTCAACTTTCAGAGTCTCACAGTATCACCAACTCAGAACTTGTAACTTTGATTACCATTTTTCATCATTGTTGTACCATACAGGTTCATGAGAACTAGTCTAACATTTTATTTTCAAACGTCAACAGGCTTCATCTTAATCGACCTATGGTAACTAAATCTTGAATAACCTCAACATGGCTGAGTGTTGAGTGCTGTGAGATACCGCAACATTCGTGATTGAATTGTTTTATAAAATCTCACTGATACGTGCTTTGACATCATTTCCTGTAGCAAAATGTTTTATGTTGAACATCTTCATTAACAATTCAAAATGTTAATTAATAAACTCCTTCCCCTTGTCCATTTGGACTTTCTGGGGTGTCCTTGCTTTTTTTAATGTCTTGAAATGCTCGCTTTACCTCAATAGCGCTTTTCTCAGCAAACGTATTTGCTTAATACATCTATGCATGTTTTACACACTATAAACACTCATGTCAACCAAATCAAGCTGAAATTGTGAATTTATATCATTGTATCCTAGCATGTATGTATCCTGGGCCAGTAGCCAGTCATATGCCTTGCCATTTTTGAGGATCTCCCCAGTTTTCTCCAAGTATGCTCTTTTCAAACCCTCTCTAGCCGCATAAACGCCGACCCCAGGAGTTTTTTGTTCCTTCAGAATAACAGCATGTGATGCGTGTTTACCGTGGTGCTATGGTGGTGTGAAACACGGGGTGTTTATCAAACTGCACATACTACAGTTTGTACTTATGGTTATTTTACAGACCATTACAATGGGCAGATCTGATCTCAAGGCCCATCTCATGTTAAAAAAGAAAAATGGGCAAAAACTCTCCAAAATCGTAAGTCCTGACCCCTTCTTTATATCTTACACAAAAAAGCAAGATTTAGTAATTGCTCTCACACATGAAATTCAGTGCTTGTGGCACACATGCATTGTAAAACATGAAAGTTAACACCCATTGTTTGTAGGACATCTGTTGTAGCACTTACCATAAAATGCTGGGGAATTTAGCATTACTGAACCCTGGCACCCTTTTGTTAAACATCAGACATCTTGCCGCTGATATAACACCTATTAATTGCCTGGGAATTTAACATTCCAGAACGCTAAGACCCATTTGTTGAACATCAAACATCTCACTACTGTTATAACTCATCTGGTGTGTTTATCAATCGTTGTAAAACATCAAACATTAAAACAACAATGCAATCATAAATTACAAATTCACCTGACATGTATACGTCATTCCGGAAGTTCCCCCCGAACACACGTCACACAGGAAGTCCCACCTACCAAACTGGATATCCCGCCCACCTGTCAAATCAAAATGGAAGCCCCGCCCAGTTTCTTTGACCATTCAACATATTAATAAGGCTATTATTGAAACATTATACAAACAAATTCCTTAACCATTCAATGAATTCAATGGGCTATAATTGAAATATCAAAGATATTGTAATGAGGGGTATTGGAGAGTGGTTGGAAAGGTTTACCACTAAAAGTTTACCAGGGGACAGCTAGGTAAATGAGTGCAAAGGAACATAACGTTAGTGATAAATATAAATATATAATCTGACTCCATATTGCTTGTAAACATACACAATCATAAATGACCATGATATGCTGGAAGTTCTTAGAAAAGGTAGCTAATATTTCGTCACAAACCAAACATTTAAAAGATCATGTGTTTCACGGCCTACTTTATTCTCTATGCTCCTCATCAGTCAAGTACAGAAAACAAGGGATCGTGCAGCAACTTGGAACTCAGGGATGATCAGTCTGGTCACTTCGATGGGGCTACACAATGTTATGATGCTCACGACTCAGGCATGACTAGTCAATGTCATATGTTCCCAGGTCTAACCAGACTGCTTTGAGAACCCAGGGATACCAAGTCTGGTTGCTTACACTTACGTATGTGTGTGTAATTACCTGTAGCCCTACAAGCTTGAGTGTGAAGATGAACGAGCATTCCAAACATGTAATAAAGTTACAATACAAAACATAGTTACTTACCAACACAATTCGACATACTCTGTTAGGATGGCCGAGGTGGGGTCCTCGACCAGGGTGGCTCTACATGGGGTGTTGATACAATATTGGAAACAGGTGGGGGACCAGCAACGGAGCTCATCCTCTCTCCACAAGATTGTCGGGTCATGTAAACACAGCCAAGAGTGGCCTAGGATATGAGGGGTTCTTTGGGAGAAGCAATTACTAATAGTGATATAGATTTACTGTGCAAAACACCCACCTGGAGGTAGATTTTCAGGGTCAGTTGTGTGATGAAGCCTGTCGAGGGGTTGTCCGTTGAGGGCATTGACTCGTTGGCGCGGAGCAACAGGAATCAATTCAAGGTTGAGTTCTTTGGTTAAATGTTAGTCAATAAAATTACCAGCCGTGCCAGAGTCTGAGCCCTTCAACCAATTTGTTCATCCCATTCACAGACAGCAAAATAGGAAGAACAAGTTGTCTTTGCGTAAGGTTTAATAACTGAGACGCTTAACTGATATGAAGCATCGGGGTGGTTATCGTCTCTCAGAGGAGGCTGAACAGGGCAGCGGCTCAGTTGGTCGTATGACGTCCACTGGGCGAGTGATCAAAGACCTCTTTGAACACAGTGTTAAACAGAGTCACCGAGGAGAGCCTGTGGCTTTGGGCTGCTTTTAACGCAGTGGCCCAGTCCAGTGCTTTACATGTTCAGGGAAATTATAAAGTCCACCCTGTCCTTATCCGAGGTGAAACTCCCAGGGGGGTGGTCGATGTCGTTGTTGCATTGCATTAAGAATCCTATGCTCCTCCCGGGGGTGCCATCCTATTTATTAGGCAGGCAGACAAAGGAGTGAGCACTTGCTCCTCCAGGGCTTGGAACGGGAGGCGTAGGAGAAGCTTGACGGAGTAGCTGGCAGAGTTCATCTAGACATTCCTCCTGTTGGGTTGGTGCAGCTCCACTGCTAATGAAGCCAAATAGCGTTGGCTCTGGTGGATACTCTTGGTCTAAACGGTTTGGCGATTCTAGTGTTAAACCAGGCCAGATGTCCTTTGTAGCAGTTTTTGGAATGTACTTTTCTGAAAGTAGGACCAGGAATCCTCAACTGATGGGAACAAACTGAGTCTGGGCCAGGGTAAAGCTGACGGGTGTCACGGTTAAGAGGTAGGACAGGAGGCACAGAGCTGAGGTACATCCTTTTAATGTTTCTTATTCCAAAGAACACAAACTGAAACCCAAGAAAAGGGAGAACAAACCGGAACTGAAGAGCAGCAACACAAACCGCAAACTCAAAACAATATTGGACATCTAAGGGACACAAAGGGGAACTTAAATAGGATCCCTATAGCTGCTCCCTATTGCCTCTGATTGGGGATTATTAAACAGCAATGATTACAGAGGTGCCAAGAGGCACCCCAGACAGGACCAACAGGTTGTGAAGGAAGGTTTTGCCAGAAAACTGCAAGTTTATTTTGTCAGGTATATTGATTACAATGATAGGAGATGAGCATTATCCAAGTGCTTGTGGTTGAAATGGGTGGGAGACTGTACTGATAGTTTGGGTGTGCATCTGGAAATGTAAAGATTTACAAACACAAGGTGGAGAGGTAAGGGGCAGTCGGAACACAGACAGATGGAAGAATACAGCACATAGCAACAGTGAGAGATGTTTCTTTTTTTACAAGCAAGTCCTATTTTTACAAGCAATAGGTCAATCTTTTTAGACAGAAACTTTAAGGGGCACTGTGTAAAATCCTACCTCCAAACAATAACCTGAATTGTCTCCCCCTTGTCTTCACTTACTGAACTAGACCGGTATAGTACTAGCTAGTTCAGGGTTAGAGACTTAAAGCGAGTAAGAGTCTAAAGCGAGTAACCTGTCTCTACTACAAATTATGTCCTTGGTCTTTCTTTTCGACATACTATGCACTCTGTTTTTTTAAACATTGGTTAGTTTGTCTGTATGAACAAGAGAGAATGTGTACACCAGATCTACAAGATAAAGTTGTGGAAAGCCACAAGTCAGGGAATGGGTATAAAAATATTTCAAATGCTTTGTCTATCCCTTGGAGCACAGACAAGACCATTATTAAGTGGAAGGCGTATGGTACAATCCAGAACTTGCATAGATCAGGTTGTCCCTCAAAACTGGATGCCCGGGAGACTGATCAAAGAGGCTACCAAGGAGCCAATAGCAAATTGGAAGTGGTTTCAGGCTTCTATGGCAAAGACTGGTCAATGTGTGCATGTGACCACCATATCACAAGCGCTCCACAAATCTGGCTTCTATGGTAGGATGGCAAGAAAAAACACACAACAAAATGTTGTGGCCTGACCACAAAATGATATGTCTGGAAAAACACAATACATCTTTCCACTCAAAGAACACCATGCAACACCATGCCCACGGTAAAGCACAGAGTGGCAGAATCCTGTTGTGGGGGTATTTCTCTTCAGCAGGGACTGGAGAACAGGATAGAAGGGAAAATGGAAAGTACAAGATACGTCAAATTCTTGAGGAGAACCCTCAGCCCTCTGCCAGGAAGTGGAAAATGACTCAAAGTACACTGCCAAAGCAACCATACAGTGGCTTGGAGGACAGGAAGGTGAATGTCCTTCAGAGGCCTAGTCAGTGCCCCGACCTTAATCCCACTGAGAATACGTGGAATGACTTGAAGAGTGCAGTCCATAAGTGGTCACTGAGTCTGAAAAATTCTGCAAGAAGTTAGTCTCTTTGAAGATGTTTAGATTTTCTTTTTCATTTGGATGTTGTGGATAGCTCATGTAAATTAAGCCAGGAAAAGTCAGATTGTATGTGTTTTCATTTCAGGCTGTAACGCAACATAATGTTGTAAGACATTGTGAAAGGGGGTGGTGACTTTCTATATCCACTACTGTATACAGTATGCTTATTACATCTTCCTGCTTTTTCTACAGTACAGATCATGGTGGAGAGTTCAGGTTGAAATCAGGGCTGAGAAAATGTGAGTTTCTTTTAAATAAATTTTAATGTTTATACTGTGTGAGATACAATGCCTTGCAAATATATTTCTTCCTCTTGGCATTTTTCCTATTTTGTTGCTGTACAATTTGTAATTTAAATTGATTATTATTTGGATTTCATGTAATGGACATACACAAATTGTCCAAATTGGTGAAGTGAAATGAAAAATATTACTTATTTCTAAAAAACAGAAATGGAAAAGGGGTGCATGCATATGAATCCCTCCCCCCTTTGCTATGAATCCCCTAAATAAGATCTGGTGCAAACATTTACCTTCAGAAGACACATAATTAGTTAAATTGCACACATGTGGACTTTATTTAAGTGTGACATTTTCTCTGTATATATATCTAAGCAAGGGGCACCACCAAGAAAGCTGCACCATGAAGAACAAGAAGCTCTCCAAACAGGTCAGGGACAAAGTTATGGAGTACAAAGTACAAATCAGGGTTGGGTTGAGTTATAGAAAAATATCCAAAATATTGAACATCCCATGAAGTATCATTAAATACATTATTAACAAATGGAAAGAATATGGCACCACAACATACCTGCCAAGAGAGTAACGACCTACCAAAACTCACGGACCAGGCAAGGAGGGCATTAATCAGAGAGGCAATGAAGAGCTGTGAAGCTCCACAGCGGAAATTGGAGTATCTGTTGTGATGGTAATTTTATCGATCAGAACTCTTTAAGAAGGAAGTACAGAGACGAAATACTCTCGGCACAAATTAACAGTTTATTAATCATTTGCAAATGAGAGAGACGCGTCAAACGCTTACCAACATAATCGTCCGAGGAGTCTCTAACTCAACATAGCTCATTCAACGGTATATATCACATACAATAAGGGGTGTGGTAAGTTGTTAGCCATCTGTCTTGTGTCACATAGGTTTTACCCAAAGGGCGGGCTGTCCCCCCACTTTATCCTTCCTGCCATAATGTTTACTGTTGTGTTTACCTAAAGGGGCAAGCTATCCTCCCCCACATGGGTAACCTTTTCAACTGTAAGAGAAGACTCACAGCATCTGGACAAACAACATGATAGGCAGATTTACGATTAACCCTATAATCTACTGGTGCCGGTCAAGGATGCCCCTCTAGGACAAATACCAGAACCCCTCTCTCCTCTACCTATCTAAACATGGGTACTCAGTACTTTAACTAGTAACTCATTCATACATGCATAGGACCAAGAATACATCAGTTCAAGAATTTCCACAACACTGTCCGTAGGACCATTTTAAGCTGTACACTCCACACTGCTGGACTTTACGGAAGAGTAGACAGAAAAAGCAATTGCTTAAAGAAAAAAGAATATGCAAACACATTTGGTGTTTGCCATAAGGCATGTGGGAGACTCCCCAAACATATGGAAGAAGGTACTCTGGTCAGATGAGACTAAAATTTAGCTTTTTAGCCATCAAGGAAAAGGTTGTCTGGCGCATAGTAACGCGCACTCACGTTTTCAGTTTTTTTGCCTTATTTCTTGTTTGGTTTAAAATAAAACCATCTTTAAAGTGGTAGGCAAGTTGTGTAAATAAAATTATACAAACATTCTCCAAAAAAAATAAAAAATCCAGGTTCCAAAATAAGAAAAATGCCAAGGGGCGTGAATAATTTCACAAGGCACTATAGATGAGGGAGTCAGGGGGAGGGCAGAGATTCTATATTTTTTAATACTTTGTCCTAATCTTTCTCATTAGATGCCTGTGTTCTCAAACTGGATCCAAACACAGCACACAGAAACCTCTCTTTGTCTGAGGGGAACAGGACCGTGACAGAGGGAGAAAAGAAGCCATATCCTGATCACCCAGAGAGATTTGAGTATTGTTACCAGGTGTTGTGTAGAGAGGGTCTGACAGGACGCTGTTACTGGGAGGTAATGAGGACTGGAGAGGCTGGTATAGCAGTGACCTATAAGGGAATCAACAGGAAAGAAAATGGGGAGGGGAGTAGGTTTGGATATAATAACAAGTCCTGGTGTCTAGACTACTGTAGTAACAGTTATACTGCCAGGCACAATGTTAATTTCACAATGATACCTGTCCTCTCCTGGTCCAACAAAGTGGGAGTATATCTGGACTGGCCTGCCGGCACTCTGTCCTTCTACAACATCTCCTCTGACACAGTTACCCACATATACACATTCCACTCGACCTTCACTGAGCCCCTCTATCCAGGCTTTTGGGTTAACTCATCAGTTTCTCTGTGTCAGGTAGAATAGCATCCTGTGTTTTGGAGGAACAGTTGTGTCTTCAGGGAAGTCACACTCCTGTTCAAACAAATGGGTGACTAAGTTTGTGAACCCCTTTTTGCAATTATATATATATATATCACCCTGAAAATGTTCACCATCAAAGTGTTCAGCATGAAATTTATTCCGAACCAGATTTTTTATTAGACATAACAGCTTTATAGGTACCAGCTCCTTATGTCAGTTTTTCTAAAACAAAATTAAAAAGGAATTATTGTAGGTGCAAAAATAAGTGAGGCCGAATTTAAATAAGGTATTTAAGGCACTTTTTGGGAAAATAACTGGGTACCAAATGAACCAATCAAATGAGGGAACTTTAGGAAAGAGTTTGGGACTGATAAATAGAGACAAGAAACCTGGTAAATGTATTGTCCCTTACAAAACACACCATGCCGAGAGGAAAGGAGATCTCAGAGGACATCAGTCTGGGGAAGGCTATTCAACCATCTCAAAATTATTTGAGGTCCATCCGTCCACTGTGAGGCCAATCATTTACAAAAGTAGAAGACATTTAACATGACAGCAACTCAGCCTAGAAGTGGATGCCCTTCCAAAATATCCCCAAGACCCACAAGAAAACGTATAAATCAGGTAAACGCAAACCTAAATTGCTGCATCTCAGGTAACACTGAATCAAAATTACATTTATTGCAGGGTTCAGAGAAAACCTCTGTTGTCAAAAAAATACCAACCTTTGCTAGAGGCCACCTGGACAAAACTCAAGGTAAATTGAAGGAGTAGGGTAGCATGTGCAACTGAAATGCAGGGATAGCAGCAATGAGGTTCCCGATGTAAACATGTTTATGTAACAATTGAAAATGCTAGTACAGTGGCAGTTCTGAATGTGCTTTAAGGTGCAAGTCTGCATGTGCAAATGAAATACATGAACAGCAGCAATTACACATACCTGAAGACAACTGAAAACTTCCTTATCAGACTTTGTAAGGCAGTGACAGATTCCAGTAGTACAAAGGTTGGGTATGGTTAGTGATGAGTCCAAAATTGACCGCTTTAGCCACGGTCAAAACAACTGTTTGGCAAAACACAACATTGCCTACCATCAAAAGAACCTTATCCCAACCGTCAAGCAAGGTTGTGGTTAACAGGCTGCTTTTCCTCTAGACATGGTTGATTGCTCATCAAGGGAACCATTAATTCTGAGGTATACCAGGAGATTCTTGAACATTATGTCAGGCCATCAGTCAAGAAGCTAAAGCTGGGACAAAAATAGGTTTTCCAACAAGACAACATTCAAGAAAATCTACTAAAGAAAGGCTCCAGACCTTAATGAGGCTACATCGGAGGGAAGACCAAAAACTATCGTACCACTTTATGTTTAAGAATTCAACGAAAACAGTTTGTTGCAAACGCAGGACAAATTTGCCGTGCAGAACTCTCATGGACTGTAATGTATCACCATTTAAAGAGAAATCGCTTTGTAGCCGACAGAAGATGAATAGTGCTTAGCATGTGTGGATACATTTAGTGTATGAGCTGTCAAACTGTTGTGAGCAATGAAGCGAAATATTAAATGTCTGTAGCATATGCTCAAACTGAAAGTTGCAAGTAGAAGAACAGGAAATCTTATTTAGGCTGTTGCTGGGGAGAGAGCCGATTTAGCTTGTGTGTCTCAGAAGAACAGGATTAATAACGCACACACATATTCTGGACAGGGCTGCATTAAGAATAGACACAAGACAGAAACCACAAAGTGCAAAGATGACGCTTGTACTGCATTTACACATATAAGGTATAGAACATAAACTTTTAGGCGTGTTTGAGGTATAAATAATGCTGATATGACTGATTGCTCTTGAGACATTGTGCGGCGACACTCTGTCTCCAGAAGCTTCTGTAATAAATGGATGATACGGAATTGGTATTGACCTGACTCCTGGTGTGTTATTCTCCTTTCCATCAAACCAACTCAGGGAAGTGTTAGACTTCAACACTTGGCAGGTTAATGCAATACTAATGTGTCATTAATTATAATTTGCATTCATGGAGTTAAATTTTTTATTGAGAAATAGTTCATCTTGAATGCATGGCTGAATTAACGTTATAAGGTATAGTAGTACCTCAAAGCTGAGTAGACAACGAGTTTGTCCTCTGTTCTCAACATGAGGAAGATGTGACACTGGAGGATGAACAAGTAAGATTAGTCCGAAAAAAGCTAGGTAAAATACTGTCATTATTAAATGTATGTATAGATGTTTACTTCAACAGAAATAAACATGAACAATAACTTATCAAATGAATGTAGTAAATATTAATACTGTGGCGACCCTGTGTTCATTTAAAGTGCTGTTCTAAGTTGTACAGTTATGTTTCATTAGGGGGCAGGGCCTGACAGTTAGGTGGGGCTGCTTTACCGGGTGGGACATCCCGCAGCGAAGAGGTTGTCTCTGGGAGCTCGGGGACAGCAGGGGTGTGTCCAGGGGTCTCTGACCATAGCTTATATAAGGTGGAGATTCGGCGGTCTCTCTCTCTCTTGTGGTTCCACTCCTGTGTGTGACAGAGAACCATGTAATACTTGTTTGAGCTAGCTACAGATCTAGGAGAGAGTTTGTCAAGAGTCTATAGTGTTAACAGATATTGTTGGGTGCAGACAGTGGCCAAAAAGCTGTCTTTGTTAGGGATAATAAATGTTCTTTACCTCTGACTCCGATTCCTGATTTAGCATCCCGGCCAGGAGTGTTACAATACATTCTAGGCACTAGATGGGGTGTAAGTCTGTGAATTGAGGCACAGATAATATAGCTACTGGAAAGGATGTGCAGTTAAGGCTGAAAGACAAAAGTTAAAAAATTACTAACTAGCATACAAAAATGGTAATAATGGCCTGTAATAATGGTAAAACACATACAACAAAATAACAAGTTTTGCCATGATCTGATGATATAGTTTAAAGAGCAGACAATACAATTTGGTATTGGTAAGTTACAAGGCTGTACGCCTGGTATTTGTATAAGTTTAACATTAATAAACAAAAACATTATTTTGTCTCTGCAGGAATGTTTCTGTTTTTAATTGGATTTCTCCACGTGGTTAGTTAACTAGCACTATGGGAAAATAATACATACCACTATAGCTACTGTTTGCTATACAGCTCCGGAAAAAATAGACCACAGAACCTTTTTCTTTCCTTACCAAAAAAGTTTTGAGTGAGGAACAGAAGCATTCAATTTGCAGTGGTCTCTTAATTTTAACCATTCTGTTCCTCACTCAAATCCTTTCTTTTCGACTTTTTTGGAAAGTAAAGAAAAAGGTGCAGTGTTCTCTAGATTTTTTCCAGAGCTGAATATTAGCTGTTGCTACCCTACCAGAAATGGTCTAGTTATCATATGTACTATAATCGTATTTCTCCATATGGTGAGACGTTAACTAGCACACCAGCCAATGATGCATAGCAAGCTAACAGTTGTTAGTAATTAGCTGGGTATGACCAGCCCAGTTTCTGACGCTTTCTATTTGACTTGTTAGCTGTAATCAGACTTATCAACACAGTGATACGCTAACTAGTGTAACAGGGTAGGGTTTTTTGCTAGCTTTAACATTAGGATGGGTCATGTCCATCGAATTGTTGATGCCTGGTCCCCTGCTCCAACAAGCAAGCGGAACAAGGGATTCAAACTCTACGTATCGAGTTATCTGCACAAATACGAGGGTAAGTAGTTTACTGTGGTGTGCCGGCCGGCTATCGGCTAAGCTAGTTAGCGACGTGTTCCTTTTTAGTGTAGTATTAGGCAGGACAATAGAACGCATAAAAATTCAAAAACGGCAAAAGAACACTGGCTGAGCTGGAACGCTAGCGCGTCCCCATAGCAAGTGAACTGAAACGAACCTTCTAACAGCCTCTTCAACCTGAATGAAGCTTAAAATTCCATAGCCACAAAAAAGCACCAAAACAGGTCTCCTCTTTTATTTTACTACTGTAACCTCATTTCACAACGAAACAGAAAAATAACAACTGGCATAGGAAGTAAACATCTGGTCCTATATGGTATTAATTGCGCTTAAACCTGCGTTACGTGGATAAAAACGCCTTTTCTGACTATTTCTAGTCTAGCGTTTGAAGTCATTGAATGGCGCAAGTATATAAGTATATAAAAAAATCGCCTTTTCTGACTATTTCTAGTCTATCATTTAAAGTCATTTAATGGCGCAAGCCATATTTTTTTAAAAAGAGGACGTTCTCCTGATCAAAATGTTGCCCCACTTGTACCTTGAAACTTAAATGAGTCACGTACATTATTTTCTTTTTTTTCCCTGTACAACAGCATCACTCATCTTGTTGTGAGTTAAGGTGTTTACTAATGCGGATGAGTATTAGTAAGTAAACCGGAAACTGCAATACCGACTTCTAGACAAAAGCGGAAGTTCCTCACACGCTGGTGTACAGAGTCTATTATGCTCTGTTGTAGACATCTATTGAGTGTGTACAGAGAATGACACTCCATTTAGTTTTGTTGTTTAAAAATATGGCCATATACATTAAAATACTTAACATATATTTTAAAATACATGATCATGTATGATAATTATATTCAATCTGACATATAAAAACAGTATAGTGTAGTGGGGAGAACAAGTATTTGATACACTGCCGATTTTGCAGGTTTTCCTACTTAAAAAGCATGTAGAGGTCTGAAATTTTGATCATAGGTACACTTCAACTGTGAGAGACGGAATCTAAAACAAAAAAAAGGAGTAGAGGTGGCTAAAGGCCACCTCCTGTCCCGTCCTGGCTGTGCCCCTAGCCATCTCTGCGCTGGGCTCGGGGCATAGCCAGGACAGGACAGGAGGTGGCCTTTAGCCACCTCTACTCCTTTTTTTGGTTTCCCCAATTGGAGGCAGGTGTTAGTTATTGCCTCCAATTGGGGACCCTATTTAAGTTTAGTTTGTAGGCCCCAAGGCGTGGTTCATTTTGGTTTTGTTTATCCTGTGTAAGGAATACCCATGTCACTGGTTGCTGCCTTTTGTTTTATTGGAGTCCTTCTTTATTTTTTCATTAAATATGGATTACCTTCCCTACCTTTACTCTGCGCCTGTGTCCTTTTCATCCCACGACCGTGACACCTGTATTAACTGCACCTGTTTGAACTTGTTTCCTGTATAAAAGACACCTGTCCACACACTCAATCATACAGACTCCAACCTCTCCACAATGGCCAAGACCAGAGAGCTGTGTAAGGACATCAGGGATAGAATTGTAGACCTGCACAGGGCTGGGCTGGGCTACAGGACAATAGGCTAGCAGCTTGATGAGAAAACAACAACTGTTGGCGCAATTATTAGAAAATGGAAGAAGTTCAAGATGACGGTCAATCTCCCTCGGTCTGGGGCTCCATGCAAGATCTCACCTTGTGGGGCATCAATGATCATGAGGAAGGTGAGGGATCAGCCCAGAACTACACGGCAGGACCTGGTCAATGACCTGAAGAGAGCTGGGACCACAGTCTCAAAGAAAACCATTAGTAACACACTTTGCCGTCATGGATTAAAATCCTGCAGCGCACGCATGGTCCCCCTGCTCAAGCCAGCGCAAGTCCAGGCTCGTCTGAAGTTTGCCAATGACCATCTGAATGATCCAGAGGAGGAATGGGAGAAAGTCATGTGGTCTGATGAGACAAAAATATAGTTCCACTATGCGTTTTTGGAGGAAGAAGAAGGATGAGTACAACCCCAAGAACACCATCCCAACCGTGAAGCATGGAGGTGGAAACATCATTCTTTGGGGATGCTTTTCTGCAAAGGGGACAGGACGACTGCACCGTATTGAGGGGAGGATGGATGGGGCCATGTATCGCGAGATCTTGGCCAACAACCACCTTCCCTCAGTAAGAGCACTGAAGATGGGTCGTGGCTGCGTCTTCAAGCATGACAACGACCAAAAAACAAATAGCCAGGGCAACTAAGGAGTGGCTCCGTAAGAAGCATCTCAAGGTCCTGGAGTGGCCTAGCCAGTCTCCAGACCTGAACCCAATAGAAGATCTTTGGAGGGAGCTGAAAGTCCATATTGCCCAGCGACAGCCAGAAACCTGAAGGATCTGGAGAAGGTCTGTATGGAGGAGTGGGCCAAAATCCCTGCTGCAGTGTGTGCAAACCTGGTCAAGAACTACAGGAAACGTATGATCTCTGTAATTGCAAACAAAGGTTTCTGTACCAAATATTAAATTCTGCTTTTCTGATGTATAAAATACTTACGTCATGCAATAAAATGCAAATTAATTACTTAAATATCATACAATGTAATTTTCTAGATTTTTGTTTTAGATTCCGTCACTCACAGTTGTAGAGTACCTATGTTAAAAATTACAGACCTCTACATGTTTTGTAAGTGGGAAAACCTGCAAAATCGGCAGTGTACCAAATATTTGTTCTCCCCACTGTATGTACACTCACCTAAAGGATTATTAGGAACACCTGTTAAATTTCTCATTAATGCAATTATCTAATCAACCAATCACATGGCAGTTGCTTCAATGCATTTAGGGGTGTGGTCCTGGTCAAGACAATCTCCTGAACTCCAAACTGAATGTCAGAATGGGAAAGAAAGGTGATTTAAGCAATTTTGAGCGTGGCATGGTGGTTGGTGCCAGACGGGCCGGTCTGAGTATTTCACAATCTGCTCAGTTACTGGGATTTTCATGCACAACCATTTCTAGGGTTTACAAAGAATGGTGTAAAAAGGGAAAAACATCCAGTATGCGGCAGTCCTGTGGGCAAAAATGCCTTGTTGATGCTAGAGGTCAGAGGAGAATGGGCCAACTGATTCAAGCTGATAGAAGAGCAACTTTGACTGAAATAACCACTTGTTACAACCGAGGTATGCAGCAAAGCATTTGTGAAGCCACAACCTTGAGGCGGATGGGCTACAACAGCAGAAGACCCCACCGGGTACCACTCATCTCCACTACAAATAGGAAAAAGAGCCTACAATTTGCACGAGCTCACCAAAATTGGACAGTTGAAGACTGGAAGAATGTTGCCTGGTCTGATGAGTCTTGATTTCTTTTGAGACATTTAGATGGTAGAGTCAGAATTTGACATAAACAGAATGAGAACATGGATCCATCATGCCTTGTTACCACTGTGCAGGCTGGTGGTGGTGGTGTAATGGTGTGGGGGATGTTTTCTTGGCACACTTTAGGCCCCTTAGTGCCAATTGGGCATTGTTTAAATGCCACAGCCTACCTGAGCATTGTTTCTGACCATGTCTATCCCTTTATGACCACCATGTACCCATCCTCTGATGGCTACTTCCAGCAGGATAATGCACCATGTCACAAAGCTCGAATCATTTCAAACTGTTTTCTTGAACATGACAATGAGTTCACTGTACTGAAATGGCCCCCACAGTCACCAGATCTCAACCCAATAGAGCATCTTTGGGATGTGGTGGAACGGGAGCTTCGTGCCCTGGATGTGCATCCCACAAATCTCCATCAACTGCAAGATGCTATCCTATCAATATGGGCCAACATTTCTAAAGAATGCTTTCAAAACCTTGTTGAATCAATGCCACGTAGAATTAAGGCAGTTCTGAAGGCGAAAGGGGGTCAAACACAGTATTAGTATTGGTGTTCCTAATAATCCTTTTGGTGAGTGTACATATGTACATATGTATGGCAGCCATTCCATTCCTGTTAAGTTCCAACACAGGCACACCTCATTTTACTCAATGAGGTCCTGATTAGGTGATTATCTGAACCAAATCTAATTTAACGAGGAAAAGTATAAAAAACACAGCTGTGATAATCAATATCCTCTTGCAATAGGACCAGCTGGATGGCAGAAACAATGCAAGTGCAAGCAAAGGTAATTAGAATAAAAAAATAACTATTCAGCATGACAAAAGAGTTGAAAAGAAAAGCTTTGAGTGAGGACAAGAAGGGTTTACTGGCAGAGGGATACAGTGAGTGTCAGGTTGCTTCCATCCTGAAAATTTCAACTACGTCGGTTCATAAGAACAGACAGCAACAGACATTGGGGACAATAAAGCTACAGACTGGCAGAGGGCGAAAATGACTGTCCACTGACCGAGATTATGTCAACTCATTCAAATGTCACACGCATGAATCAAGCCAAGTACAAGGTTGTCCTGGAAGAACACCTGCTTCCTTCTGCTCTGACAATGTTCCCCAACTCTGAGAATAGTTTTTTCTGGCAGGACAATGCTCCATGCCACACAGCCAGGTCAATCAAGGTGTGGATGGAGGACCACCAGATCAAGACCTTGTCATGGCCAGCCCAATCTCCAGACCTGAACCCCATTGAAAACCTCTGGAATTTGATCAAGAGGAAGATGGATGGTCACAAGCCATTAAACAAAGCCAAGCTACTTGAATTTTTGTGCCAGGAGTGGCATAAAGTCACCCAACAGCAATGTGACAGACTGGTGGAGAGCATGCCAAGACGCATAAAAATGAGGGTTATTCCACCAAATGTTGATATCTGAACTAACCTAAGTTAAAACATCAGCATTTTGTTGTCGAAAAATTTATATTAATTTGTTTTCTTTGCCTTATTTGGTTTTCCAGTTATCTTCTACTAATAAATACTCTAAATAACAATATTTTCATTTGGAATTTGGGAGTAATGTTCTCAGTAGTTTATAGAATAAAACAAAATTGTTTATTTTACTCAATCACATACATATGAATAGTAAAACCAGATAAACTGATCATTCTGTAGTTGTCTCTTAATTTTTTCCAGAGATGTAAATACCATTTGCAAAGAAAACATAAGTGAGCAGGCAAAATACGTATTTTATTTCTTATGGGATTCACATTCAATTGTAGGTCATAACAGCATGAGACAATTATAAAACAAAACATGGCAACAAAGAAACAAATGAACTGACCTCTGTTCAAAAGTCTGCATACCCCTTAAAGTACTGAGTCCATGTATTTAGACAGTAGGAAAATGCAAAATCTGTTAATACAGGGCTGAACTAATCAAAGCAACAAGACTTGGCTGTTTGAGACAATAGTCATGTGATGCTCAAAGGTCAGTTATTTTGTGAGATGTTCTCCTACCTTCTTGCTCATACAAAAGGAGGTATTTCTGAACTGTACGGCAGACAGACTGGCATTAATCTTGTGTTAGTATCTTTCTGTCTCTATTTGCAAATATTAATAAACTGCATTTGTGTTAAAGAGTATTTTGATCTCTACCTTACCTGCCTTAAATAAGTCTGACTTTGGACTTCTATCCTGCTGAAAGAGACCAATGCTGTCAAGGAATTCCATTGCCATGAAATTGGTCTGAAACAATGCTTAGGTAGGTGGTACGTGTCAAAGTAACATCCACATGAATGGCATCACACTGCCTCTGCCGGCTTGACTCCTTCCCATAGTGCATAGTGCCTCCCCCGGGTAGGGCCACAGTGTCACCGGACCCCCCCGTCTCAGTTCCAAGGTGTTACGCTGCTATATTATTGTGCTGGGGGATATGAGGGATGTACTACTAACTTTTCTCAGTTTCCTCCAGTTTTAAATTTTAGAAGGAGATGACGTCCTGGTCCACACCTGCGGATTACCTGGTTTGGGGGGCCCGTTGCTGTCCCTGTCCTTGTCCACCTGATCATACTTCTGACCTAGTCTAAAATCAAATAGACTCTGGATTTAGCCCAGAGAAATTTATTTATTATTCCAATTGGAATCCGGCACAGCCAGAAGAGGACTGGTCACCCCTCTGAGCCTGGGTCCTCTCTAGGTTTCTTCCTAAAATTCGACCTTCTTAGGGAGTTTTTCCTAGCCACTGAAATTCAACACAACTGTTGTTTGCTCCTTGGGGTTTAAGGCCGGGTGTCTCTGTAAAGCACTTTGTGACAACTGCTGTTGTAAAAAGGGCTTTATAAATAAATTTGATTGATTGATTGATTGATCCTGGTGCCATGTGTTCTCCAGGTAAGCAACGCACACGCACCCAAACAGAAACCTTCTTCCATTGCTCCGTGGTCCCGTTCTGATGCTCACGTGCCCACTGTACAATTTCGGCAGTGGACACGGGTCAGCATCGGCACCCTGCCTGGCCAGCCCTATATACAACAAACTGTGATGCACAGTGTTCTGACATCTGTACCAGCGTTAACCTTTTTCAGCAATTTGAGCTACAGTAGCTCATCTATTGGATCGAACCACACGGGCCAGCCTTCACTCCCCACGTGCATCAATGACCCTTGGCCACCCATGACCCTGTCGCTGGGTTCACTGATTTTCCTTCCTTTGACCACTTTTCATAGGTACTGACCACTGCAGACTGGGAACACCCCACAAGGGCTGCAGTTTTGGAGATGCTCTGAAACGTGGTCTAGTCATCTAGCCATAACAATTTCGCCTTTGTCAAAGTCGCTCAGATCTTTACACTTTTCCTGCTTCTAACAGATCCATTTTGAGGAACTAATGGTCACTTGCTGCCTAATATGTCCCACCCACTGACAGTTGCCATGATAATGAGATTATCAGTGTTATTCACTTCACCTGTCAGTGGTCATAATGTTATGGCTTAACGGTGTATATAACCCTAACACTCCTCAAAATAATTAAGGGAACACCGCATGTGGTGCTATTCGAATAGCTATGTGGAGCCTATCATTTGCTGAGTCTTTACGCTTCTCGTAATGGATCAAATCTAACAAACAGATCCCTGATAAAATAAATAAAATAAAGCAACAGTACAGGGAAGTGACTCACAACGGAAAGATTTGGAATGACCGAAAATGGTACGATGACTCAATAGAAAAACAGTGCTGAGGCCGAGACCTAGCCTGCAGAACCTATTACAACACAAAATTCTTCCAAATCCTTGTATTAAATGTAGACAGTTTTAAACTTAATAATGAACACACCATCTTACAGTTGCAGTGTCATGAGTGTAGGTTGAGAAGTAGTATGGCGGTAATGTTTATTTTACTACCAGAAACATATCGCCTTTGATTTTTCGTAACCAGAAAACCAAATTGCATTGAGAGTTTACTCCTCCCTCTCCATCTGAGCCCCTCCCTATGTCCTTGGTACCAAATGTATTGTTGAAACAGGAAAGTCTAGAGCCAATATTAGCATAAATCACTGGTGTAGCCCTGGTACCGGGGTAAAGCACCAGTGGAAATGCAGCATTACTGTTCCTTAGGTGGGCGCAAACATTTTGAAGAGCAAACCTGTCTTCCATTAACAAGAAAGGAAACCAGGCAAGCATAGTTCAGCCGTCCTGCAATAGTAATGATTGATTGTGGATGCTCTCTCAAGATTCTAACCCAAGACACCCACATGAGATGCTGTGTCTATAACCATTACACCACAGAGCCAACCATTTCCCAGGTGTCAGTATAGCATATTGACATTATATAATATTGTCACGTCAGATTTGAATATTTCGTTAGACACCATTAACCATTGTGTTAAACTGAGTAACATTTCTTATACATTTTACCACCACCACAAATAGCATCTATTAACTGTGTCTTTTGCCACCGTTTTAACAGCTTATTAGCCATTTGTGAATTACATTGATACAATAACTACTACTAGGTGACGATAACTGACTTTTCCGTCAAATGAAAAGACGATAGAATCATGTAGCCAGCAAAGTGTTAGACTATCCTGAAGAAATCCTAATACATTATTTGAAAATCCACCAGAAATAGTCTAAATATAACAGTAAACTAGTGATAGCCGTTCTTCTAGCAGCAGGATATTATGCCAGCAGCGCTAACTCAGATTTCCTTTTTAAAAATAAAAGCCATAATTTAATTATATAAGGCGATATAGTTAACAATCTAGTCTGTCATTTTATGTTTAATGTCCGTTCCAATGTTGTACTTGTCTGTTGTTTTAGATTGTGAACTATATGGCCTCATACATTTCAATAATGGCTTTTATTGCAATAATGAAAATCTGAGTGCTGCCAGCATAATATCCTGCTGCAAAAATAACGCTAATGAAGCCTCGTTTGGCCATCGCTACAGTAAACAGTTTCATTTTAGGCTTCCGGTAGCTACAGAAGGTTGTAGCCAGCGAAGTCTTTGTCTATTCTGAACAAATCCTCCTTTACCACTGGCTGTTTCAACAGCTAATTAGCCATTCATGAATTACATTGAGTATCTATCAATATAGGTGACGATAACACACTTTTGTCAAGTGAAAATACCTCTGTAAATAGTAGCTAACATCTCCCTACTATCAGCCACCCCCATTATCGTCCATTTCTAGTGGTCGAAGAAGTAAATGCTTTCAAGTTCAAAATGTAAATGCACTGGAAAGGAACGGGATATTTTTGCTAATCAATATACCCTTTCAGCTTGCTTACCTCCATTAAGCTTAATTTGAAAATGTCAAAAATTGTTTTAAACAAGTTGCAATTGGTAAAATAAAAAATAAAGCTATCTACAACTTTCTAGTAGACACTTCTTAGAAGACTAAGATCTGTCATTTGTAATACAAATTAAAAGCAATTATATTGTAATCCAACAAAATAGTAAGGTGGCCAATTATTGGGGATGGTGGCCGATATTAGGGGTTCATAAAATATTAATATTTCCTCAGAAATTTCACAAAAATCATTAATGACATACTAGCTAACATTTTTATGTCACTAATAATCATGGGTATCGTTAGGCCTATGCGTCCGGGGCTAAAGCCCCAGATCTTTTATGAATAGCCCCGGATATCAAATAATTGATATCGATATTTCTAAAAAATAATTCAAGACAATAAAACTTTACAATTCAAATGTCCAGCTGTTTGTCTCAAATCATTCAGTCAAACCATACAATACATTGTTCTGATCATGCCACTCACTCGTCCAAATGTATTAAAAGTGAGTTAAAATGAGCATTCTTAAAATATCCCAATTCCATGTTGGCTTTGTAACTAACGAAAACCATAGCCACAACCCAATGTAACAACACATGCGGATCGGGGAAACAATATTAGCTGTGCAGGCACTCTGAACAGCAAATTCTAACCAGTCAGAAACATTGAAGATGCTGCGTAGAGTGCATTGCAAAAGAATAGTGTGGAGCTGGGCTTGCTGTTAGGGAGAGGGAGGGGACTGATTAAGAAAATGAACCCAGAGGACAATGAGATAAAGACTAAGGATGATTTCAAGGTGGAAAATAATATTATGTTATTTAGGGGATATTACAGGTTTCAGAGAGATGTCACAAACTAATGTATGCCTAATATTACAAACGCGTAATGGTTAGAACAACATGCGGCATCACAATAAACTTATTTCAACGCATGAGACAGCCCCATAGGGAGGAGAAAGTCTCACGTGGGGGGGCCCAAATGTATTGTGATCCTAGCAACATCTCTGCTAATAATCATCATAAACATTGATGACTTGATCGAATGATTACTCTGTACTGTTGGATATGCCGATAATAGGGGGGGTTCTACGAGATTAGTTTGCCAAGATGTGTTTTTGAAATTAAATTGTTTCACATTAACAGAAAAATATACAAATCTGACTACTGTATTTACCATCTGTTTTTAATTATGGTAGAAGCACACACATCTTAAAGTACACCAAAAATGCTGGCCCCAGGCAGATACAAATCACTCTTAATGGGCGATACCCCCAGATAAAGAATTGTGCTTCTTGTGGTTGAATGCGGATTAACTTAACAAAGAGAATTAAGTGTAATGTTGATGACATAATTGATCAATGTTGATCACATGCAGAGGGAACAAATCCGTTTTACCTCTAAACTTAGTATTGCAATCTTATTCATGAAATCCTTTTGTTATTAGGAGAGAAACAAAATATGAAACAAAGAATCTGTCTGAAGAGTCACATATGAAATTTTGCTGATTATTTTATGGAACCTTGAAGATGATGCAGCTTCCTATGCAATTCATCAAAGGTATCACAGTAAGTATTAGTGAAATAAAAATTATATTAGGTTAGCTTTATGCAAATCGTTTTACCTGCATGGGCCTGGTAATAAATCATTTTAATGGATTTATTATATAGAAGTTCAGATGTCTATAGATGTTTAGAGCTGTATTAAACAAATGAAAATACCTGTTGTTCTTTGAAATAGTCATTTTTTTTCATAGGACCTCCGATAAAAACAATTAAATTCTTCATTTAATTTATCTAAAAGCCCTGGCGGTTCTGGTGTTAATAACTGATTAGGCATGTGAAAAATCTAGTAACATGCGCTTTATCTCACCTGGCTCTCTTCTTCGGTTAATGTGGAGTAATTCAATCAATCAATCAATCAAATTTATTTATAAAGCCCTTTTTACAACAGCAGTTGTCACAAAGTGCTTTACAGAAACACCCGGCCTTAAAGTAATTAACAGTAATTCATTGACTTTAGTCCATTGTAAATAAACAAATGACATGTTCTGTTCAAACACAATTTTATTAGAAACTTAATATATAGAAAATATTAATGAAACAGTGATGGATTGAACGTGTAGCCTATTGGCCGTTTAACAACCAAAACGTTCTTCTTGTAAATGCGCTATGTTATATACTTGAACTATGTTTTTGTTAGGGTCTGCTGTGGCATATTGTACTTCATAAAAGAACTGTGGTGGGAAAAAGCATTGTATTAAACTACTTTATAAAAAATAAAACCTGTAAATTGCAATTCAGTAATGTCAGAGGTTGTGTGACAATTGGGAATTTATGGAATCAAACAGAGCGACATAGCAATCCATAAATAGGATTATAGTAGACAATATTCTGCCTAATTAAATGTTTTTATTGAGGCCATATAAAAAAAGACACAGGCTTGATTTAAAAGCACTAAATACTTCAATAACAGCAGTTTCAGGCGGGGTCAACATTCTCACAGGTGCCCCCTGGTGGCCATTCTTATTTTTTAGTCCATGACGCATGGCATTGTAACGTGCCACGGTATACCGCAGTATAATGAGGCATGCACCTTCGCGGACTTCCCCCTTGGAGCTTGAATTACATGAGCGACATCTGTAGCCTGGTACACTTACAATCAAATCTTTTCAAAAAGAAAACTGCAGTTTGAAATCTATTTGCAGTAATGTGCATAATCCATTAATGTTTAATTACTTTATTCAGAGGTGAATAATTGCTAAATCTGTCTTGAAATTATTCAGAAAACTTGCATTTTAAAACAGAACATATTTAGATGTTAATTCACTATAAACTATGGTTGAAGAAACAAAATAAAATATAGTTCCATGCAGCAATTAAGGGCTCCAAGCTATAAGAATGCCTTACGAGAATAGGCCAGGTTGTATAGGCCTGTTTGTGTTCAGAATGAATGAATGTTTAATTTTCTGGAATAGCACCCCCAAATGGCCAATTGGCGCCACACACTACACATGTTGTTACCTCTTCATACCAATGAGGCACACCAAATTTGGTGAGAATAACATACGGTTGTACAGATATGCTTTCACTTCCTGAGAAATTGTAGGATGCAGGAATTTGTTGACATAATGTAATAAGCTGTGTTTTGAAATATCAAAATGTTTAATAATTATTGATTGGCAGTATCAACAGATGCTATATATGAAGTTTCGTAGAAATGGGACGATCGGCCTAGGACAAGATCTCAAAAGTAGGTTTTTCAAAATGTCTCAGTTTTATGTCTCTAGGACAATCGGGGGCAAATGTTATGAACACTTGAAAATCACAACTTTGGCCTGTAGGCTAGAGGCATTGGCCAATGAACTAGGCGAAGCAGTGCAGCAGGACAAGGTCACCATGGCAACTTTTTCTGATCATGTTAAACAGTGCCAGTCTTAAAAAGGGGCCTGATTTAGATATTGAACATGCATGTGTTTAACTTGCTCAAGACAGTCACATTCTACATTGCGTAGAGTTGGTTAGAGTACAAAAAAAGGGCAATGTACAGAACTTTGTGGACAATGATGTTTCGTGAATTATTGTCCTACCACAGTCTTCCACAATGTTTGGCTTTTTGTAAAAGATTCCAAGTTGCAGAATTCCTTTTAAAAGCTCCTTACTAATGGATTGTTAATCCTTTTAAAACAAAGAAGAAATTATCTTGAATAGATCTCATTGTCCTTCATTTCCATTGTAGAGCTGCAGATAAGGTGAAACTTTAATTGAACTGATTGCAGAAAAGAACACTTACAATACAATTTTTAAGGTTGAAAGAAAAACTGATCAGAACGTGATTAGCAACTCATAAATAAAAAGTTATTCAAGAAAATTGCACATAAGAATACTTAAATCTATTAAAACTATTAAATTCGTAGAGCAATTAGGCTACCATAGAGGCGCCATGGCAACTGGCCAAAGTGTTGTGATTGGTCTTTTAGGCCTGGTTATCTGTTTGTGGTCAGAAGAAATGAGTGTAAAAAAGTGAAATTTTGGTACACCAATGGCACCACACACTGCACATGTCCTTGATCTTGATCATGTATATGTAAAAATTGTTATTATGTCAGTGTTGAAGTGGTGCATACATACTACAGGTTTCATGATGCCATTATTATTTAAATGAATTAAATTTGCAAAGTAATAATATTGGCGTGGATGTAGTTTCTGTCCTCATATGGACGGGTGGGGACAGAAAGGTAGGAAATCTCTGGACCACCCTCTGTGCGTATCCAGCAATCTCAACATCGGTAAAAAGCTACACAAATTATTTACATATTTGTAAATAGCAATTAAGTTATGCCTTCATCAATTAATTTCTGAGGAAACATATAGAACAATCTATTTACTTATTCATTTATATATGAATGTGTATCCAAGTTGTATAAGTGAATTAGAATATTTGTTGTATATTGGTATATATATATTGGTTAACAATGTGACAACCATCTGTTGGTTTATTCATACAATCATTTATTTGGTAAGGCAATTAATTAATTACTTTGGTCTTGTGAATATGTAATAGGCAAGTTAAAGTTTATCTTCATATTTATGTAATTTTTTTTATCAGTTGTCCAGTTTTATTCCTTCTCTGTAAAGTTGTCTTTTCACACGAAAAAATCTACTGTGCACCACCTCCAACAAACTCAGGATCTCGCAGCATCTGAATCCATTAGCTGTGGTAGAAGAACAATTACACTAAATTCACATCCAGACAACATCGGCACCTTCATGTCACTGGATCAGAACTCTAACCACAAGCCCATCTCTACCATAGAAGACTGGGATAAAAACAACTTCACTTTTAAACCTCTGATGTGAATATTCATATGGACGTTTTACATTTTGTTTTGTATTTTTGTTGTTCCTCTATGCTAGATATTTTTACTATTCCTGGATATAACATGAAAACAACAAGCAGGACAAATCATCCAGATATTCATACATTCATACATATATTCATACAAAATATTTATTTGATCAATATACACAGACAATACTAGAGACAATACTCCCTGGTACACAGACTATACTAGAGCACTTAAGCAAGCCTCCAGAAAATTGGAGTGAAAGTGGCGCTCCACCAAGTTGGAAATATTTAGACTAGCCTGGATAGACAGTACACTACAATACCGAAAATCACTCACGTCTGCTCGATCAGCTTATTTCTCCAACCTGATTGAGGTGAACAAAAACAATCCAAAATTTCTCTTTGATACAGTTGCAAAGTTAACAAAAAAGCAAAGCTTAGCAAGTGAAGTGGGTCTTCACTTTAGTTGTAATGAATACATGAACTACTTTGATGAAAAGATCATCACCATTAGAAAACAAATAACTGACTCCTCCTTAAATAGTTATGGTCCTCAAAATCTCAGTTGTCCTAAAAATGTCCTGAACCTCCCTGACCAGGTGTCAATGGGGACACTTGAATTTTTTGATACTGTATCGCTCAACACATTTACTAAATTTGTAATGAGTTCTAAACCCACAAACTCTCAGCTAGACCCGATTCCAACAAAATTACTTAAGGAGCTATTTCCTGTGCTAGGTCAGCCAATGCTGAACATAATAAATTGCTCCCTTGCCTCCGGATGTGTACCAAACTCACTAAAATTTGCAGAAATTAAGCCTCTTCTAAAAAAATCTAATCTGGATCCTGACATATTAAACAATTATAGGCCAATATCGAACCTCCCGTTCCTCTCAAAAATCTGAGAAAAATGTGTTTCCCAACAACTGAATGCCTTCCTAAAGACAAATAACATTTATGAAATAATAGTACTGAGACTGCACTCGTGAAGGTAACAAATGACCTTCTAATGGCCTCGGACAAAGGTTCCGCATCCGTCCTGTTGCTTCTTGATCTTAGTGCTGCTTTTGACACTATTGATCACTCCCTTCTCTTAGAGAGACTGGAAACCCATATTGGGCTACATGGACATGTTCTAGCCTGGTTTAAATCTTATTTATCTGAAAGATATCAGTTCGTTAGTGTGGATGGCATATCCTCTGACAAGTCAAAGGTATGCTTTGGTGTTCCTCAAGGCTCGGTTCTGGGCCCATTATTTTTCTCACTATATATGCTCCCCCTGGGCGATGTAATCCGAAATCACAATGTAAACTTTCACTGTTACACTGATGACACACAGTTATATATTTCAATGAAGCATGGAGAAGCCCCTAAAATTAGCTGCTTTGGAAGCATGCATTTCAGATGTTAGGAATTGGATGACAGAGAATTTCTTGCTCTTAAACTCAAGGAAACCAAGAGTGTTGTTAGCAGATCTCACTGTGAACCTCGACGGCTGCATGGTCGTATCCCAAAAAACTGTAAAAAACCTTGGCGCTACCCTTGACCCTGACCTCTCCTTTGAAGATGTCTCAAGAGTTGCTCATTTTCATCTTCGAAACATTGCAAAAATCAAAAACTGATGCAGAAAAATTTATCCTTGCTTTTGTTACTTCTAGACTAGATTACTGCAATCCTCTTCTCTCTGGTTATCCAGAAAAATTAATAAAAAACTTTTTTTTTCAATTAGTGCTGCACACGGCTGCTTGAATCCTAACTAGAACAAAAGCATTTGAACACATTACTCCTGTCCTAGCGTCCTTACACTGGCTGCCTGTTAGGGTTAGGGCTGATTTTAAGGTTTTACTGTTAACCTATAAATCAATACATGGACTTGATCCTACTTACCTTGCTGAAATGATCCAGCCATACATACCTACACATAACCTACCATCGCAAGATGCAGGCCTTTTAATTGTACCTAGAATTTCTAAACAAACAGCTGGCGGCAGGGCCTTTTCTCAGTGAGCTCCACTACTGTGGAATGATCTGCCAATTAAGGTTAGAAATGCAAACTCAGTGCAAACTTTCAAGTGTCTACTAAAAACTCATCTCTACAGCACGGTTTATAATTAGGTGTAGCGGGAAGGTGACCAGTAGGCATGATACTGTCCACCCTTGCTGTCTTGCCAGGTGGGCTCTCGTCGCCACTGGGATGCCCTCCCTCCAATGCCTTTCGGGGGAAGAGTCACTGGCTTGTTGTTAATTCTCTGTTGCGCACTTGTGCAATTGGGCTGTACGCTGCTGGCAATACTCAGCCCTCATTCAGGGTGTTTGCGGTTGGTGGGTGTCCCTTTGGTTGATGCCTGGCAATGTGGGTGGATTGATTTCCTGCCTGTTGGGCCCTGTCCGGGGTCTCCCCCGGGTAGGGCCACAGTGTCGCCGGACCCTCCCGTCTCAGTTCCATGGTGTTACGCTGCTATATTATTGTGCTGGGGGATATGAGGAATGCACTTTCTAACTTTTCTCAGTCTCCTCCAGTTTTAAATTTTAAGAGGAGATCAGGTCCTGGTCCACACCTGCGGAGTACCTGGTTTGGGGGGCCCGTTGCTGTCCCTGTCCATGTCCACCTGGTCATACTTTTGACCTAGTGTAAAATCAAATAGACTCTGGATTTAGCCCAGATACATTTATACATTATTCCAATTGGACTCTTAATATCTCACCCGGCACAGCCAGAAGAGGACTGGTCACCCCTCTGAGCATGGGTCCTCTCTAGGTTTCTTCCTAAAATTCGGCCATCTTAGGGAGTTTTTCCTAGCCACTGAAATCCTACACTACTGTTGTTTGCCCCTTGGGGTTTAAGGCCCAGGTGTCTCTGTAAAGCACTTTGTGGCAACTGCTATTGTAAAAAGGGCTTTATAAATACATTTGATTGATTGATATATTCTTGCCTGATCAAAACAACAGCCAATATCTAAGACATGGCTGGTCATCGTGAACACCCACTAAAGGACCAATTCAGTAATCTTATCAAGTGTAAGTATGAACTTAGTCCAAGTTATAGTTGTACTGTTCTCATTAACTGGAGTCAGGTTATTATGCACACCTTCATAATTTCCATTGTTTTACTTTTATTTTAGTTTCAAGTTTAGTATGTGAACAAGTGCACTTCTACACTGACATTATATCTACACCCTATCCTCAGCACCTCTTTCACCACCTGGTACGCTGCTGCTGCCACAGCCAAAGATAAGGGCATACTGCAGTGTATCATTTGCTCTGCTGAGAAAGTGATTGGTTGTAACTTGTCATCCCTCCAAGACCTGCACGCCTCCAGGGCCCAGAGGCAGGCAAGATTGTGGCTGACCACTCCCACCCTGGGCATAAACTATTTGAACCACTGCCATCCAGCATTAGGCTGAGGTCCATCAGGACCTAAACCTCACAGCACAAGAACAATTTCTTTCTGAGGCTGGCCTCTTTAACAAGGCCCGAGACTGTAATCCTGACCGGACTCCAAACAGTTATATAGAACCTCGTTCTTATACTTGAAACACTTTTTCATATGTTCTATTATTAATGTGCCACTTAAAACCCTTCATTGACTATCGGGACATGGATGTCCTGAATCCACGAAATATGTAATATCTTTAAAACAATTAATGACAGCGAGAATTGGTTAACATCACCATTTTCCTGACATCGAGCACAAAAATATCATGTTTGTGTGTACTACGTATCTCCTACCTGCTCGTCCTCATCTATTCAAATGCAACCTTTACCCATATGCACCTGACCAATGGATGGGCTGATGGGTGACAGCATCAATGCAGAATCGACCAATGGAAGGCTGTTGCTAGGCAAAATAGTTTATTTTACCCAATCTGGGGAAGGTTTCTGTTATGTATTCAAGGAAATCAATATGTTGCACGGTGGGACATAATAAGTTTGTTTACTAGAGCGAAATTCCGTGAGGGAAAGTAATAGTTTGGAGTCATAGCTTGGATGCTAACTTTTGGCATTTTGTCCTTGCGCAACGATAACGTGTCGAACAGACAAAGAAAGGATATGTTTTCAACAGTTTTAAGTATTTTTATTAGTATAAAATTCAAAATGTAAAAACACTTTTACAAAATGTTGCAATAGTCTTTTACGATTTTCAAACCGTGGATGGCTGAGTTACCGGAACACAAAGGACGAATGCGAACCCAACGTACTAACTCTGGAGTGGAAGGTGAATTATTTCATTTTTCTGTTCAAATTTATTGTCATACAATGCATATTCGTGTAAGAAAAGTGTTAGCTGATGGCAGTGTGTCGAGACAACATGTGGAAACTTTAAGATGTCAAACTGTTAATTCTGGGAGTTTTTTATCAATTCTAATGAATTGCGACATGATAACCAAGTTATGTCTTGGTGGTCGTAGTGACGGTACTGTGTCATTGTTAGAATGTGTAGTTCTGATGGTCCATCTAATACTTGTCATTTTTTCATTAAAGAAACATGCAAATTCATTACATTTCACAGTGGACATGAGTTCTGATGCTATCTGCTTTAGGAGGTTTGTCAGCTTCGAGCATGACAAATACAGTGCGGGTATTGTTGATATTCTTGTTGATCATTCCCGATAAATGTTGCTGTCTAACCCTGTGTAACTCATAGTTGAAGCTACCAAGGCTTTGTTTATAAATGTCATAGTGGATTTGAAGTTCACTTACATTCTGCTTTCCTACATTCTCTTTTCAGGGCGCTTACCATCATGGTGGTCCTCCATGGTGTTTTCTGTTTGGTCATAGTTTTCTTCATCTTTACCGGTGCAACACGATCCATGACATTCAATACTTTGTCATTAAAATTATCCAGGAATACATCAACTGACTCAGCACTTACTGTTGAAGAGATAGCTATGGCTTTCATAAACTGAGCATTGGTACTCTCATTAATGTACCTTTTCTTAACATAAACAGAGTTTACTTGAACATCTGGGGTGATTCCAAAAAGACACAGAAATGATCAGACAAGTCCAAATCTTTAACCATGACAGAGGAAATATCGAGAACTTCAGAGATAACCAGATCTAGAATGTGGCCTCGAGTGTGTGTATGCTCTTTCACATGTTGAGTGAGATCAAAAGTGTCAAGTACTGCAAAATGTTATTTGGCATTATTTTCCATATTATTATCTAGGTGGATGTAATAATCCCCTGTAATAATAAACAAGTTATGATATAACAGAGTAGTTCAGCAAAATCATCAATACAATTTGCAGAATAACGTCGAGGTCTGTAAATGGTTAAAAACAACATTTTGGGGCAGCCTTGGGGGAAGGCTGTTTTGAAAGCCTCTGCGGTTAAACCAGTGGCATTAGCACATTCCACAGGAGCGTGTCAGCCAGGTCGGTGACGGAATGCTCTAAATCTGATGTAATCCCTTGTATACCAATCTATTTATCCGTTAGCGTTTCATAGCTCGACCCCTAGAGTAGCTGCTACTGAGTCAATGTATTGTTCACTCTCACATATTTAAAGCTGCGTTATCGTCTCATTCAGTCACTCACTCTGAAATTGCTCTGATCTGTTAACCAGTTTTGACTGCGTTCTTTCTAGCATAGGGAAATCTTTTGAGCACTCTAGCCTTAGGTTAGCCTGTTGTGCTATATTAGCATTAGCGTTTGTTGATTAACCTCCCAGACAGGACCCATAGTCTGACCGGAGGAGCGCTCGGGTGACTAAATCTTCCAAGGTTGAGTAGTTCCTCCGACAGTCTTAGCTCCTTTATCATAAAAAATCACTGAAAAATACTAAAGAATTATGTTGAGGTCCTCTTTTAAAAATTACATAACTGTAAAAATATGATTCAAACAAGCATAGAACAAAAATGAAACAAGGGTAAAAGATTAAAAGACAATTGAAAAGTAAGAACTTTTGGCAATAGGCAGGAAGCAAGAGAGTTGCGTTATGCGACTAACAGGCATGAAAGCAGGAAGCATAGAGCAAATTAGATAACTTAAGTGTTACATCATTCCTCTTCATGAAGCTGCACCATCAACCCTTGAGTCTCCTCTCCCAAAGGTGTTTTCAACCACCATCCATGCCCAGCTTTAGCCTTCATTGAACGGCCTTCATTGAACTTCTTTTTGTTAATTATGGACTGCCCATTGTCACGGAAGGGCTTCTTAAGCCAAGGTAGCAAGGGGTATGCACTGTCAACCAGGATCACAACTGGCAGAGACCCTCCCACCTCTCTCTGGATCTGGAGGCACAGGATACCCTATTGGCCTTGCCTGCAGATGCTGGAGTTTCCAAACACCTGTATACACTCCCTGGGAAACTAAAGTTCATTTTCAATGAACTTGCGTTGATGATCTACAAATCCCTGAAGCACTACAGTGTGGAATCCCTTCCAGTTGTAGTAGTGGTTGGGGAAATTATTTGGTGCCTGGATTGGGATATGGCTCCCATTCACTGCCCCAAAACACAGTGGATATCCCGATCTGGCCTTAAAGCCATGGACCACCTCCAGTGCAGCATCTCCTCTGGGAATCCTAATGTGCTATCATGACATTCTTGCCACTGTGGCCTCACAAACCAGTATTAAACAAGAAACCCAGCAAGCCTAGTTCAGCCGGTCCGTAATTAGAAGCAATGAATGCTGTTGTCCAGGCTGTATTTGATCTGCAGTGTCCCATGTGATAGACTGTCTTTAACCACTATGCTATGTAAACAGCGGGTGTTGTTGCACATTATACATGTATAGAGATGTGGTGTCGAAACTCCATGGTTCTCGAAACTAGTTCCCTACATGACCTATTAACATCCAAACCAACAGCAGATATAACAGGATCGCAACACTACTTTCAATGCGTTAAGCTACAAAGAAATCACTGTTGATGGCTAGCTAATAAGTATACAGTACCTATAATGAAAACAATGACTCCGAAATGGTCCTTGTCGGTGCAGTTCGTCAATCTAACCGTAAACAGTTTTACAGTTTTAGGCTTACTATAATGTAACTATTGAAGCTTGTAGCCAGCAAAGTTTAAGCCTATCCTGAACAAATCCTAATGCCTACCTTGTTAAGTCAATGGCGAGGATCAAACCTCGGTTGACAGCGTGGTAGTCCGTGCCTCTAACCATTATGCTAGCTTGTAGCCCACGTGGTCCTTGAAACTAGTCCCCTACTTTACCTTAACATCCAAACCAACAGCTATAACAGGATCGCAACACTACATTCAACGTGTTACATTAGAAAGAGATTACTGCAGATGGCGAGCTAATAGATATAGAGTACCTATAATGAAAACAATGACTCCAATCACTCCATGACTGGTTTGTTTCTTTAGAAAACAGTTGAATAGCCAACCCCTATGCTATGTGAACTACACTATGTAAATTGATGTAGGTGTAGTTCATCCATCGCAATATAACCGTAAACAGTTTTACTAACTAACAACAGGTATAACAGGATCGCTACACTACATTCAACATGTTAAATTAGAAAGAGAATACTGTAGATGGCTAGTTAATAGCTATGCAAGGCACTCTGTGTCTCAAACCACTACGCTATTTATCACTGGGTAGTCACTCAGTCAGTCTGGCTCTCACTCAGTAAGAGACATTCACTAATCTTGGCCGGCTCCGCTTACGCGGTCTGGCAAAAAGCTCAGATTCAGCGAAGTTGATTGGACGGCTCTTCACTTTACAGATGGATAATGACCCAAAACATACTGTGAAAGCAACCCAGGCAAAGAAGTGAAATATTTTTCAATGGCCAAGTCAATCACCTGATCTCAACCCGATTGAGCATGAATTCCACTTGCTGAAGACACAACTTAAGGCAGAAGTTGAGGTTTAACTGGGGGCTTAGATTAGGTGTGCCTTGCTGACTCGCTCTAGCAAATGCTTGTGATGGGTTTAGGCACCTGCAAGTTCAATCATGGTGAATTCACAGGTGATTACACTACCGTTCAAAAGTTTGGGATCACTGAGAAATGTCTTTGTTTTCAAAAGAAAAGAAAATATTTTATCAATTTAAATATCATCAAATTGATCAGAAATAGTGTAAACATTGTTTATGGTGTGAATGACTATTGTAGCTGGAAACATGATTTTTAATGGAATATGTAAATAGACGTACTAAGGCCCATTATCAGCAACAATCAGCCCTGTGTTCCAATGGCATGTTGTTTGCTAATCAGAGTTTATCATTTTAAAAGGCTAATTGATCATTAGAAAACCCTTTTTCCATTTGTTTTTCTGAGAAATTAAGGCTATTACATGCAATAAATTGCCAAGAAACTGAAGATCTCGTACAACACTGTGTACTAGTCCATTAACAAAACAGCGCCCAATGTCTCTAATCAGAATAGAAAGAATGGGAGGCCCCGGTGCACAACTGAGCAAGAGGACAAATACATTAGTGTCTAGTTCAGAAACAGGTGCCTCACAATGTCCTCAGCTAGCATCTTCATTAAATAGTACCTGCAAAACACCAGTCTCAATGTCAACAGTGAAGAGGCGACTCTAGGATGCTGGCCTTCTAGGCAGAGTAGCAAGGAAAAAGCTATATCTCAGATTGCGGATCATGATTATGGATCGTGTTTCATATTTACAGATCATAAAATATTTGTTTGTAGAATTTGTGCAATTGTAGATTTTTATGTAGTATAAGCGTCACAAAACTTGAGTCAAAATATAATGTGATCCACAAATAGTGAATTTACTGTTTGATGTAATCGTAAATCATTTTTCATGTCTTAAAATCCTTGCTTTGAGGTAAAAGTAGAAAGGAGTTTATTTATGGGTAGCAAAATATATTTGTGGATCATGTTTTGTATTTGCAGATAATGAGCCATTTGTTTGTGGATGTTACATTCCTTTGTAAATTGTATTTTCTGTTTACACATTGTAATATACATTTGTAAATTGTGGTCTGCAATTCTATCTCCATAGTTTTGTCCTGTCATGCTTGAACATGTTTTAATAGGTATTCAATAGCCTGTTTATAGCCTGTTTTGTCCTGTCATGCTTGAACATGTTTTAATAGGTATTCAATAGCCTGTTTATAGCCTGTTTTGTCCTGTCATGCTTGAACATGTTTTAATAGGTATTCATTAGCCTGTTTATAGCCTGTTTTGTCGTGTCATGCTTGAACATGTTTAATAGGTATTAAAAATAGCCTGTTTTGTCGTGTCATGCTTGAACATGTTTAATAGGTATTCAAAATAGCCTGATTTGTCCTGTCATGCTTGAACATGTTTAATAGGTATTCAAAATAGCCTGATTTGTCCTGTCATGCTTGAACATGTTTAATAGGTATTCAAAATAGCCTGTTTTGTCCTGTCTTGCTTGAACATGTTTAATATGTATTCAAAATAGCCTGTTTTGCTGTGCTTTGTCATGTTCACTATGTAATTTTGAGTCAAACATATTTATTCGCATTGATGATAATGTTAAAAACCGTAAGGCCTCAAGGGGGGTCCCACAACAATTTGGTTAGGCCTTTACCAGGCCCACCACATGTTAATTTTCTATTGCTTGATGAGCTGTTCGCTAGCACACGTGGGTACATCTAAACCTAGTGAATTAGAAATTGGTACAATGATCTCATGGTTTTCTTACAAAAGGTTAAAATATTGTGTTTTCTCTATTCTTGTATATTGTATAAGTGGTAGAATAAAGAATCCACATGGTGGTAGTTTGTAATCCTGAGAAAGACATGCTGTGTCCCATGAGGACTGAATTTAAATCACAAAAACAAAACAAAAAGAGTATACACTTATTCACGTTCCAATAACATGAATTCTAAACTTTCACGTTCAAAAGACTGTCTAGCACCAACCCTTTCCTTTTCCTTCTTCTTCCAAAAATGACATGCAAGTAAACTAGTCCAATCTCGCGATAACATGCAAATAACACAATGTGCATTTATAAAAAAAAACAATCACTCTTAATAAAAGGAAAAATATTATACAATTATTAATGTAGTTATGGCTCTAACATTCCGTCCCCTAGTTGTCTATGCCAAAAGCATAACAACTATCTTGCTCAATAATTGAATAGAGTCAGAACAATACTTCCTTTTCTTTTAAACAGTTATTTTAGAAAATTTAAATTTTCAATGACATTTCCATTCACAGTCCTTATGAAGGTCTTATTCTTCCTCTGCTTCTTGCAATAGGCAGAGTTTTGTTATCGGCCTTTCCAACTGACAAGTTTTTGTCTGAACACAAGCACGGCGGACAGCACCAGAAGCATCTGGTGTGGTCCTGAGAATTCTTCTCATAATCCACAAATTACTTGGAGAAGAACTATCCACAATAAGAACAATGTCTCCAGGTACCATGTTTCTTTTCAATTTATGCCACTTCTGTTGTTCTTGAAGTAACAGCAGATATTCCTTAGTCCATCTGAACCAAAAGAGGTTTGACATATATTGAATTTGCCTCCATCTTCTACGTGAATAACAGTCCTCTTTCACAAAAACTCCTGGTGGCATGGTTGGTTGTTTTTTCATAAGCAGCAGATGATTCGGAGTTAGAAGCTGCAGGTCATTTTGGTCATCTGATGCTTTAGTAATCGGTCGGTTGTTTATAATGGCTTCAACTTCGCACACGACTGTGTGAAGCCCCTCATCGTCTAATGTCTGTTGATTCAATACTTTCCCACACTCCTCCTTGATGCGATGCTGCGGGGGTATTGAAGATCCTTGATTCCTTTTTGGACAAGAACTTCAGCTATTTTGGAAGTATTTAATTATTGAATAGCTTCTTTAAGATCTCTTTCCGCGCCAACAAAGTTTGTTCCATTGTCCGATCGAATTGTAGACACTTGCCCTCTTCTGCAGATGAAGCGTTGTATGGCGTTTATGCATGATGTGGTATCAAGACTGTTGGCCACCTCAATATGAACTGCTCTTATGTTCAGACACGTAAACAACACTCCATACCTCTTTACCATGCTGCATCCTCGTTTTATTGAAAAAGGGCCAAAATAATCCACTCCTGTATGTGTGAAGGGGGGATTATGTGGCAACACACGATCTCTTGGCAAATCTGCCATTTTCTGTTTGTTGACTTTGGCATTTAATCTTCTGCACACTGTGCATTTAGAAATCAACTTCCGTATGGCTGTATTGGCAGCAGCTACCCAAAATTTGTTTCGCAGTTTTTCAAGGATTTGATTTCTGCCACTGTGGCCTGTGTTTTTATGTATATCTTTCAGAATCAAAGACGTTACATGCTGCTTTTTATCAAGAATTGCTGGACGCTTCGCTGATTCTGGCATTGCGGACTGATTTAACCGTCCACCTACTCGTATTATGCCATCTTGCACCAGTGGGTCCAGTTTTGACATGGTTACTGCTTTGCAAAGATTTGAATCCGTCAGGGAATGTCTGTCTTTGACTGTAACGAATCAAACACAGTTCTGCATTTTCCACATCTTCTAATGAAAGCGGTTTCTTGGTCAGTGTCTGTTTCAACTTGAACATTTGAGTTTGCAAATGTACTTGTTGTCTGTTTGGTTTATTTTCAGGTTGACTTATGGTAGCTTGAATTTCCCATCTCTTGTTTGATAGGTGTTGGAGTATTTCCTTCAGCCTCAACATCCAAGCGATTGCACTCTTCAATCTGTACCATTCTGAATAATACTCAATCAGTTTATCCAAAGGTTTTGCTATTCCTGTAGCATTGACACAATTTACTACAGCTGATTTTTTCCATTCCACTTCCATTGCACCTGCCTGATCTGGTCGCCAAGGCCATTCACTTTCATGTTTGCAAAGGAATTCTGGTCCTTTGAGCCAATTTTCCTTTTTCATGAAGTTTTCCACTTTGTTGCCTCTAGAGGCCATGTCTGCTGGGTTTCGCAAGGTGTTGAAATACCTCCACTGTGAGTGCTCAGAAGCTTCTCTGATGAAGGCAACAAACGTTTTAAACCGTGAGGCTTCATTCTCAATGCATTGCAGGACTGTGAGGCTATCAGTCCAGAACATAGAGTCTTTGAGTTGTAACTGAAGCTTGTGTTTTAACATTCTGTCCATTTTCGCTGCAACAACTGCTGCAGTGAACTCCATCCTAGGGATTGTTATCTGCTTCAGAGGCGCAACTCTGGATTTCCCCATTACGAATGAGCAGTGTTTTTTTCCTTGCTCATTTGTGAGTACTAGATAGGAAACTGTTTCATATCCAATTTCACTTGCATCGGCAAAATTATGTAATTGAGCAGACTTTGTCGTTCCAAAATTGTCAGGCTTCAAGCATCTGCTTACACTGAATTTTGACAATTGTTGAATGTCCTTTTGCCATGTGAACCACTTTTGTGCTTGGTTTTCTGGCATGTTCTGATCCCAGCCCAATTTGTCTTTGCACAGTTGCACAGTTGCTCACCCATTTAGTCAACTTGAATCCACCTTTAGAGCACATAGATATCAGACTTCTTGATAGTGTGATTGCTGCCTCCTCAGAGGCGACAGATTTTAAACAATCATCCATGTAAAAGTTTTGCTGAATAGTATTGGCAGCTTCAGCTGTTTCCTCTATTTTTCCATCCTTTGCAGCCTTTCGCAAAGTGAAGCATGCACAACTGGGAGACGAGGTTGCCCCGAACAGATGTACTGTCATCCTGTATTCCTCGGTAGGCCTACCGAAATCTCCTTCAGGCCACCACAAAAATCGCAAAAGATCTGAATCATAATCTGGGACTCTGGCTCTTGTGTTAATCTATTTAGCACACCAATGAGAGTATTGGTCAAGTCAGGTCCCTGCAACAGTTGATTATTTAGTGAGAAGCTAGGTAGGAAGCTAAGATAGGTTGCAGTGCAGTCAAAAACAACTCTGATTTTGTTCTTTTTTGGGTAAACATACCCCATGGTGTGGAATATACCACACTCTGTCCTTGCGTTCCAGTTGTTCTAAAGGCACTTTTTTCGCATAGCCTTTGTCAATTATGTCTGACATGAAAGCTTTATAGTCTTTGTGAAACTCTGTGTTCCTGCTGAACTTTCTTTTGAGACTGATGGCTCTTTGTTCTGCTATGCATCTGTTGTTGGGCAGCTTATCAGGATTGTTCTTAAAGGGCAATTCAATACAGTAATGTCCATCTGTATACTGTATTGACTGCTCAACGCACTGCATGAATTTGAGGTCTTCTTGTGACATCTCAGCCTTGTCACTATAATTACGTTCAGGAAAGTCCACATTGAATTGCTCGTCCAACAGCGTTTCAATGTCACTGCAATCCTGTTCACTGTGAAACTTGGAGTCCTAACCTGGTCCGATTCTGTGCTCACATCTGTTCGTAAAGGTCCATTCACTATCCATCCTAATGCTGTCCTAAGAGCATAAGGTCCATTTCCTTCACTGTTTATTATTTGTCAAGGTTCTATTGCTTTGTGAACATTAGCGCCAATCAGTAGGCCTACTTCTGCATTGAGATGAGGAAGGGTAACTTGTCTCAAATAAGGCCATCTTTCCAGGTCCTGTTCTTGAGGGATGTTTTCCTGTTTTACCGGAATCTCTTTCTGAGTGAACAGTTTCGGAAGTTCTATGTAGTCTTCGCTCTCTAAACCCCTTATTTCTAGGTCTGACAGAATGTGACTATGAACAGGTTTTTCTGATCCCATAGTACGAAGAAGAATCTCCATCTTTCTGCCTCTCAGGTTTAACTCTCTCATTAAAGACTCCGTGCAAAATGTTGCAGAACCTCCTTGATCAATGAAAGCACACGTCTTTACTATGTAATTGCTTTTCTTTGACTTGATCTTGACTAGAACTATAGCAAGAATACATTCACTGTTTCACAAGTTTCATGGTCTATGGAAGTTGTTCTCCTGATAGTCTTGTTTTCATCACAACTGCTGGATGTGGGACTGTTCTCCTTTGTAATGTGCAAAATACTTGAGTGCCTCTTGGAACATTCTTGACAAATAAGCCTTTTCTTGCAGTCCTTGGTTAAGTGTCCTTGTGTGAGGCATCCAAAGCATAGTCCTTTTGTTTTCAAAAACTCAATCTTATCTTTGTGTGCCTGCTCTTTAAACTTGAAACAGGAATTCAAGACATGATTCTTTTGACAGAATACGCATGTGACATGAACCATTTTGTCAAATTTAGGTTTTGTTTCTTTCTTAGTCTCACTTTCTTTTTTCTGATCAGTACAGACACTTGTAACAAAACTACTTCCCTTTGTAGTAATCTTTTTGTTCTTAAAGTCAAAAGCTTTGCTTTTCTTCCCAGCATCAACACTTATCTCCTGAATGTCTCCAAACAACGGGTCATTTTTTACTTTGGCTTGACGGTCAATATATTGCACTAAGTCTGAATACCTAGCTCTTCTGCCTGTCCTTTCGTGAATATCATATGCGATGTTTCTCCAGTTCTCTCTCATTTTGAATTGAAGTTTGGAGATGATAACCCTCAGGTTTGTAGGGTTGTCCATTTCAGCCATGTAATCTACATCTTACATAGTATTACGGCATCCAATCAAGAAAAGAACATATGCATTTAGCGTCTTCCCGTCTTCCGTTTTGATCTGAGGCCATTTTAATGCTTTCTCAATGTACGCTGAAGCAATTTTGAGCTCATCACCGTAATTATGTTGCAATAATCCTCTTGCCTCTCTATATCCATTTTCTGCACTCATATGCCCACAACTCCTTACCAGGTCTTGTGGTTCTCCACTGGTATATTGCTCCAAATAGAAAACAGTTTGTCCTTGGCATTCTCAGTTTTACTGTCTATGCTATTGTCAAAGGCTCGCATAAACGATAAGAAGTTAAGAGGATCACCATGGAAGATTGGGACATCTCTTTGTGGTAGTTGAGACAGATTTGGTTGCTTTACTAGCATTTGTGTGATCTCATTTTGTCTTTGCATTATTTGAAACAAATTGTCTTCTGAGCTTTCGGATTTTGGACGTGTTTGATTGGCATTATGAAGTCTAGTTTGTTCAGCAACAGGCCTTTGTTTTCTTCTAGTTGCAGCTTGAACATCAGAACTTTCACCATCAAGATCTTTCTTAAGTCCTGACCTCCTTTCATCCAATGCATGCTCTGGTTGAACATATTTTTGCACTGATTCACCAGAACTTTCATGTTCATCATAAACTTTAAATTTTGCGTTAGAAACAGCAATTGCAGTCTGCAGTTCTAATTGCTCCAGTTTAGCTTTCAAGTTTATCTCTTCTACCTGTAGAGCTTGTTTCTTTTTTAAAGCAGCAGCTTTGTAAGATCTTCTTGTTCTATTCTTTCCACATTGGCATCATTTTCTTTTAATTTGTCGATTTCTTTCATTTAAATGGTAATTTGAGCCATTTTTTACTTTCTCAAATGAACGAGCCTGTTCAAACGCTCCTCCCGCGCTTTAAGCGTGTACTTGACCGCCCTCTTGTGGCCATCTTTCTCTGAGTCTGCAATTTCTGATGATACATCACGTCACTGACTGGACACAGACAACTGAGTGTGTGAGTAACAGTAACATGTCCATAAAGGATTTCTACAACCACACTGGTCGAATCTGTTTCAAATCATCCTGACCACTCATGGCAGAACGATGCCAGGGTCAGATCACTTGGCTTCTCACTCCATTTCTAGATGAATCATCAACAGCAAGATGAGAGGAGAATCCACCTGAGTCCTGCAGGGCTCCACATACTACAGGTCCGAGTACCACGGGCCAGTTGACTGGACAGGTCACATGGTCCAAACACAGAGGAAGACACTGTTGTGGTGTTTATCTTGAATTAGTGAAGTGTTGGAAACTCATTATTCCACTACACGGCTACACTGACTTGTTAGGACAACTAGGCAATTTGCTGGGTCCACATCACACTCACTGCAATAACTGATATTGGACCTTTACATGACTGATACAAGACAGAGAAAACTGAAGACAAGAACTAAAGGACACTTGATTGGAAACAAACTTCATTCCTTACAATCTAAGATTTTCCTAAATTAACTGATATGGTGATTTCATACGTATAAAGGGTTGTTTCTTGCAAGAAAGGTGGGAATCTCTGTACGATGACAATCCCAATATTGGACTTCGACGTATTTGTGATGATGCATAATGATGTACATTATGACGGCTATCATGGTATGTTTGGATAGTGAATTGCTCCCTATTAAAGGTAAACATTTTCCCTATTTAAAGGTACAACATTTCATAGGTACAACAGGATATGCACATACCTTTTGTATGATATTGTCGCATGGATCATGATACAGACAAGTTTTTTTTTTTATTGTTCAAAGGACTTTGGGGAATATTTAATCACGTTTTCGTCTGATATTCTGCTGAACACCGTTAACACTGATAGTAGCCTGTTGATGTCAATATGTTTCTCAACCCTTATAATCTGAGGCGTGGGAGGGATTGATGACTGTCATACATTGAGTTATGTTAGATTCTGTCCAAGTTTGATCCATGAACAAAATAAATGCAACCGGAAGTCATGGGAGAGCCATCTTTATTCAGCATGAGTCTATGATGTTGACCTTCCATTTCTCATTTATACCTCTCTCCAATGATTACAAAGTGGACACACTATTTATGCCCCAGTACATCCCCTCCAATATCTGGCTGTCTTCCAATCACATACGTGTATTCTATATCCTAACCTTACATGGCCTAATAGTGTCCCCTCTTACGTTTCTTGGCTCCACAGCTTATCAGGTTGTGTGGGGCCCCTCAGTAGTAGATACCAACTGCTTGTGATACGGTACCTCATATGACACAAGATAACAAACCACTTGTTCTAACAAGAGAATAGAACTAAAATACATGCTTATCATCAGGTAAAGACAGGTTTCCTCACAATGGTATGTGCCAACCTACGGTCCATGGGTCAATTCATAGAGTCTATGACAGTCAGATGGAAAACTCCTATCAGGAGGTATGGACAGGATGTGTGGAAACCATCAGAAATGGGGCATCACATTTCCTACCTAGTGTCCTTCGTACAGAGATCATTAATACTCTCCCACATTGTGTAACTCAGCTAATTTTCATGCCCAATATCTATCAGTTATGTGTGGTGTGTCAATTGTCTTGTTAACATTCGTATTTATTTGAAGAATAATAAGACCTCACTGGTCAGATACTCCTTTTTGTTGTTTTGTCTAAGCCATTTGTAACTTAAGTGTATGGGCCTTTGCTTTTCATTAGGAATTGAATTGTACTTTTAATGTTTTATCAAACATGTAATGTTTTTCTTTAAATGTTTGATGGAGGAAGTGTTGAAGTGTATGCTTGTTTATGTTTAGATAGCAAAAGACCATCTGTTCATCCGTACACAGGAAGTCACGTTCATTCAAAGTGCGATGGTAATTAGCCAATGGGCTTACAGTACTGGGATGTGTATTCTGTTTGGGATGTCTGTAAAGATGAGGACAACTGGAAGAGGCTACATGTTTTTTTTAGGTCAGGTATTATAATGATTTCAATTAAATCAAGTAAAAGAAAAAAAGAAACGCTGTTTTCTAGCACAAAATAGTAATAAAGTGCTGTGTGTTTGTTATGTGATGCCTTACTAACCTGGTCCACAGGTTCAGACTGTGGACACACCCAAACCAAACAGCTAGGCAATGGTTCTTTATTCAACATTGGTGGCCAAACACCATAGAGTCATGGCCACTCTCCTCTCAACTTTAATTGCTGGATGTGGTGAAGCATTCGCCCTGTTGATTGCTGGATGCACTTGGTTAGACCAGTAGATGAATGTTGTCTTTTTTATTGGAAAATATTTCACCCAGTCTCAGTCACTGAAGGTTTGGTTGACAATGTAACGCCACCAGTGTTTACTCTTAAGTAGAAACCAAACCTGTGCCCACAGCTAATATTAAGCCAAGAAAGTATTTGAAAACCAACATTTTCAAAATGTGCAATTGGTCAAAAACTTTCTGCATTCTCTGCCTCAAGTTAATATTTTCACATCAATGTTTTTTTCATTGTGTATGTAGGTAAAATGTTTATATTTTCAGAGATAAAATGTAAAATGTTCTTGTATCATATTTGTCCGTTAGCCCAGGGCTTAGGAATACAGGCGTAAATCCTTAGCCTGGGGTTAAACCTTAGCCCAGTGTTAGCAAATTCCTGTGTGATCACTGGCGCTGGAGCCTGCATGGGGCTAAGATAGCCCGGGGTTAATAATAATGCAGTGTGAAAATTTGAGAATATGAAGAATTTGAAAAATGTGATCATTTTGTCATGCAGTAACCTCACACTTAGCATGGTGTTAAACTGATTAACGTTTCTTATTAAGTTTACCTCCACCACAAATAGAATCTATGAACTGTATGGCTTTTGCCACTGGCCATTTTAACAGCTTATTAGTCATTCGTTTTTCGTCAAGTGAAAGATGAAAGAATCATGTAGCCAGCAAAGTTTTTGTTTATCCTGAACAAATCCTAACACATAATTAAAAAATCCACCAGAAATAGTCACAATATAACAGTAAACAGTTTTAGGCTTCCTATATCGTAGCTACTGAAGGTTGTAGCCAGCAACGTTTTTATCTGTCCTGAACAAATCCTGAGGCATATTGTGTTTGTGACTGTGATGGGAGTCGAACGCGGAACCTGTTGTCTCTAACCACAACGCTATTGAACAAGGGGTAGTCAGTCAGTAAAGCACTCACTCAGTCAGTAAGTCTCATTCTGGACTCGGGCATAACTATAGTGACTTGGGACTCGATTTACTTACTCGACTACAACACTGGTTGATAGAATTTCTATATATAGAACATATCCAGATGGAAATAGGGACTCTCAAGATAAAGTGTAACCTAGAAAACAATTGATTGCATATCTACTGATAAAATAAGCATAACAACTTGCACACTGATTAAACAGTAACAATCAGTTTCAGTTTAGTAAGCAATACTATGCAAGACTACAGCAGCTAATAATAGCTAGCACACACATGAAACAAAATAAGCACAGTTTTAATTTAGCTTTCACTCAGCTCTCCTAATCTACACAGCCATTTCTGGCCACTGTCTGGATCTGCTGGCAGTCTATAAAATGAATATTTGACTGACAATCACTATTTGTGGTACCTAAAATAACAGCATTTATTAATAACATCAGCTGGAAGGCATGAATACTGCCTTTGGCATAGGTCAACTGTCATCATCTCACTTGATTGTAGAATTGTATCTTTCTAACTGAGGAATAAGTTCTAACGAAATACTCAGAAATCCTACAATTGAGAAACTACCAAGAACAACAAACCATGTGGTCGAGTTATGCACTCTCAGCTTAAGTCACGTATATTCATTCTGTGGTTACTTGGGGAAGCAAGGGAGTGGATTGGAATAGGACCTTGACTTCTAAGGCCACTTTTACTGTCCCGATGGCCCCATTCCACCAGTGCTTGTGCATGAAAATAGCCAGGGTCTAGAATAACATGATGAGTGACACCTCTGGACTATTCCCTTTTGATAACTAAGTGGATATCCTAGCCGGTCACCTCAGTTCCTAGGTTTGAAAGGGGTATGCTCCAGGGTATGCTCCAGGGTATGCTCCAGGGTATGCTCCAGGGTATGCTCCAGGGTATGCTCCAGGAACATGTACATACACAATGACGCCAAGTTTGTAAATGTACACCCTGTAGTGCACACATTTCACATATATCCCACGTATTTTACATTTACATGACATTTAAGTCATTATGCCACCGCTTTTCCCTTGAGTGACATGTTGGTACTGTAAGTCCCCCCATTGGGAATCACACCTAAAACACCAACTAAGCTATGCATGGAACACAATTTGTTGTATTTGACCACATATTTTAATCCCTGAAAAGGAAATGATTGTGAAACACTAACTGACCATCAAATGAAAATAGATGACCGCCAAATAATGTAGGGACGATAAACACAATCACATTTAAATGGACTTGGCAGAGCAGCATGATGCCTGAGATCTAAAATAGACTGTCAGAAAGGCCCTTAGGAACATCAGGGGATGTACTCAGCCAACTCCCATTTCACAACGAGATTTCACACACGGATTCTATATATCACACACACAATCTTTTAAGTCAGCTCCCATGTCTTCTTCTTTTCTCTTATTGCCCTCTCCATACCTCTTCTTCCCTCTCTGTCTTTTTCTGTTTGAAGGATGGGAGGATTAGTCTCTGCAGTGCTGCTCCACTAACACTCAGATTCCTCCACTCAATACTGTTGGAACAGTTTAGAAACAGCAGCACCAGGGCATACCTGTGCTGCCAGCCTAGCAGTATGAATAAATGGCACAGTTAAAGCCACACAGAGTTTTTGTCGCAATTGGCCCCCTATTCCTTTTGTAGGGCACTACTTTTTGTCTTGGGCCATTAGGTATATAGTATAATTTGGGACATACAAGAATTTCTGTCACAGCAGCCTACAAACAGCAGAGGGAGCACTTCGCTAGGTTAGTCTGGCTGTCTAGAATTGGGCAATGTCCCAATACTCAGAGAATACAATTTGTTTCATGCCTTCATACACAAGTGACAGACACAAACCACATACATTCATACACACACACACACACAACTGGTAATTGTTTGCCAGTCTGCTTGTCCAAGTTGGAGTGGCATTTGTGATGGAAAACAGGAAGGAAAATAGCTGAAGAGCCATCACCAAAAACAGACTATGACTAACAGCATGTGGACCAAAGCCAAGGGCAACATGGTTGTGAATTCATTAGTGCACACCGTAACAAAACATTTTGCAATGGAAAATCTTTTCCAACAAAAACTGAGTTTAACTCTATGTGTAATATTAACATCTCAGGCTATTATGTAGTATTGGGTTACCAATATAGAAATGGTGTGCCCACAAATACCCATTTGTTTAGGACCATCTCCAACTTTTCTTAGCCTTATGTTCCTTCTGTTCTATCTTCTGGATTGCTGGTTGGAGGATTAATGCAACATTATTTTCTCATTCTTTTGAATATTATCATTAGAGACAAAAACTTTGTGGTAAAATGTTGAATTAAGTATATTTTTTTGGTAAACTGATTCACTGTTCCATTAATTTCTAAATAAAGAAAAGCAATAAAAGATCAAATACCGGTTCATTGTAACAATTTTTATACCTCACAACTGTTCTTAAAGTAGATGCCTTAAATCTCTGAAAACAAAATTGCCTTCTAGTAAAACACAAAGCCATAGTGAACATATTGAGTAGGTGGTCAGTAGTCACCTCCAAAATGATTGACCCCCTTGATAAAGAGAAAACAATTCTGTATAAAATAAATGATTCAAATGCAGAGCTATACTGTAAGCTGAAGGATCTCCAAAACTACAACATTGTTTCCAAAAAAGTTGGGACGCTGTGTAAAATACAAATAAAAACAGAATGAGCAAATCATTTATCCCTATTTTTTATTCAACATATTACAACCCCATTTCCAAATATGTTGGGACACTATGTAAAATGTATTGCCCCCTCCCAGCGTTTCTGAAACATGTTGCTGGCATCAAATTCAGAATGTTCAATTTTTTTTTCAACAAACAAAATGTCTCAGATTCAACATTTGATATGTTTTCTTTTCCAAATGTTCTGTTGAATATAGGGTTTAAATGATTTGCAGCATCCTAGCTTTTTTGGAAACAGGTTGTTCTTTTAACTATCAAGCCAATAACCCTCAGATTCAGTTATTATACTCCCAGGAACAACTCACTGTGAAGCCCCTCACACCAGCTGTTGATATACACTTTGCTACATCCAAAACCTTGAGAAGTGAAATGTTCTCCCGTTTGGGACCAGTGATATGCTATTATGAACACCCCCGTGCTCTATGGTAATTGACTTGCCATAGGAGGTGACACTAATGAGACCAGGCAAGTTGCATCTGATTCTTTCTGAGAATCCACATGCTAAATTTCTTTTCATACAGCTCTGGAAAAATTAAGAGACCACTCTTAATTTTTATTTAAATCAGCATCTCTACATGGCAACCATTCCATTCCAGTGTCAGTAAAATTCCAACACAGGCACAACTCATTTTACTTAAAGAGGTACTGATTAGGTGATTACCTGAACCAAATCTAACTTAACAAGGAAAAGTATTTAAAAAAAACACTACTTTGGTCATCACTATCCTCTTGCAATAGAAACAGCTGGATGGCAAAAACAATGCAAGTAGTACCTCAAAGGTAATTTTAATAAACAAAATAACTATTCAGCATCACAAAAGAGTTGAAAAGAAAAGCTTTGAGGGAGGAAAAGAAGGGTTCAATTCTGGGTTTAATGGCAGAAGGATACATTGAGCGTCAGGTTACTTCCATCCTTAACATTTCAAAGATGGCGGTTCATAAGAACAAGGTCAAGCAACAGACATTGGGGACAACAAAGCTGCAGACTGGCAGAGGGCAAAAATGGCTGTCTACTGAGATGACCGTCAACTCATTTGAATGTCACTCAACCACCGTAGGATGACATCAAGTGACCTACAAAAAGAATGGCAAACAGCAGCTGGGGTGGAGTGCACGGTGAGGACGGTTCGAAACAGGCTCCAAGGGGCAGGGCTAAAGTCATGCAAAGCTAGAAAAAAGCCCTTCATCAATGAGAAGCAAAGAAGAGCCAGGCTGAAATTTGCAAAAGACCATAAGGATTGGACCGTAGAGGAATGGAGGAATCTCATCTTCTCTGACAAGTCACATTTTCAGCTTTGCCCAACACCTGGTCATTTAATGGTTAGACTGAGACCTGGAGAGGCCTACAAGCCACAGTGTCTCGCACCCACTGTGAAATTTGGTGGAGGATTGGTGATGATCTGGGGATGCTTCAGCAAGGCTGGAATCAGGAAGATTTGTCTTTGTGAAGGAGGCATTAATCAAGCCAAGGTTATCCTGGAAGAACACCTGCTTCCTTCTGCTCTGACAATGTTCCCCAACTCTGAAATTACATGTAGAAGGCAGTTAGTTATGTTTATTTCACTATTATGATATACAGCTGAATACTGATTCTGATAAAATAACAGTTCTGGTTCTATTAGATCTCATCCCAGCCTTGTGCAGGTCTACAATTTTATCCCTGATGTCCTTACACAGCTCTCTGGTCTTGGCCATTGTGGAGAGGTTGGAGTCTGTTTGATTGAGTGTGTGGACAGGTGTCTTTTATACAGGTAACGAGTTCAAACAGGTGCATTTATTACAGGTAATGAGTGGAGAACAGGAGGGCTTCTTAAAGAAAAAATAACATGTCTGTGAGAGCCGGAATTCTTACTGGTTGGTAGGTGATGTCATGCAATAAAATGCAAATTAATTACTTAAAAAGCATTTTATTTTTTGATTCCGTCACTCACAGTTGAAGTGTACCTATGATAAAAATTACAGACCTCTACATGCTTTGTAAGTAGGAAAACCTGCAAAATCAGCAGTGTATCAAATACTTGTTCTCCCCACTGTACATGTGTAACAAGACATTGTGTAATTACTAAAACAAAAAGTATGTGTTATTACACACTTGGAATAACATACTAGAGGATTTTTTGTAATTACCTTTTGTAATTCCACAAGGGTAGTAACCTTTATGATAAATCATTATTCTATTGTATTTACAACATAATACCTGATGGTATTACATTGTTGTTAATACAGTTGTTAATATGTATTTACATTGCAGTTACATAGTAATAAGTGTTCACTTTACAGAAAATTTTACCCTGTTTTATATTTGTAAGTATTTTAGGACAATTTGCAGACTTTGATATTTGCCCATTATGGAGAATTTGCATTTACCAGTGGTAACAACGCCTACTTCATTTACATGTTGTAAATCAATATAATGTGGGACAGCCCATGGGGGTGAATACTTTGAGAGGTACTTTGAGAGGTACTGTTTATAGTTTATTTATTTTTTATTAAAAAAAAGTATGGAGTTTGTTGTGTAGAAGTGAGCCTGAATTAATATGCATTAAGCTATGTTGTTAATTGTAGGTTTAAATTGTTTTTCTGCTGTTGTGTTCAGTATACAAATATGTGAAAGACTCTCATTGCTGAACTATTGAGTGGATTTGTGAGGTGTTATATGACTGTAACTAGAGCATCTGAGCATAGAGGTTCCTTGTCCTTCTTAAGAAAGGAGATTAGGGCGTTTCTTTTGTCCCAGTGGACAGAACCAACTTCTAAAGAATAGTTGATTGAATTTCAGAACAATGTGCCAAATAAATCCCAAAGGGCTAACAGGAACTTTGGCAGGATACCACCCAGGCCTAGGGATTTATTTTACGGCATAGATAAGGAATCCAATTTCAATTCATGTAAGGTCATGGGAATTTCAAGTTCTTGTGACTAAATAAATGTCTGAATGGGATCTAAAGATGGTTCAGAGAGGTAGAGATTTAAGTATAATGTAGAAAGCATCTGATTATACGGGGGTGAAGAGCATCCAGTGTTATTGTGCTCTTTGATGTCATCAGTAGAGGCTAGACTCACAGGTTGTTCAAGTTTGAGTGCCAAAAGCCTGCTAGAGCAATCTGCATTTTTGTTATTTGATTGTCATGTTTATAGGTAATGAAATGTTACTTCAGTGTGTATCCGTGTTTTGTATTTTGCCTTTAATAAAGCAAGCAATGGGCTTCTGTTCAACTGCAATTTGGAAAGTTAGTTATTTCTTTAGATAAAAGAGAAATCTGTTTGGAGATTGAGGTGCACACTTTTCTGATTACTTGATTTTGTAATTCCATATGAGATACATTTAAGAAACCTACACTTATTACAAAGGCATTTTTTCCTCAAATATTTCTAGTATGTATAACTTAAAATGATGATTGTGAAATTGTGAAATCTTACTAATGACTTAATGTTTGTGATTTTTTATACATATTTTTATGTTTAAAATACAAATTTTACTAGCATGCTCTACTGCATTTTGATATTTTTTAACATGTTTTATTATGCCTTTTTTAGCATGTACAATGACTGATTAATCTCACAGAGATCAAACATACACTACCAGTCAAAAGTTTTAGAACACCTCAAGAGTGTTGTGAAGTGAGCAGCCCGCAAACACTTGAACAAGCTCTATGAGAAACTCCAGCATGCCAAGAATCCAGACTGGCCCTTCAGTGACACAGGTTACACAAGCTGGGACGATGGAGCAAGCCACATGTTGATGCATAACTCACAGATGTTGGTTGGAGGGGACACCTTTGGGTAGAAAGCACAGGTAGACAACACACAATATTAAATTAGATTCAACTTTATTGTGATTGACAGTACAGTACAACAAAATGCAGTTAGTATCTAACCAGAAGTGCAAATAGAAGAGGGCAGAAAATGTTCAAGTATTAAGTATATTATTATAATATAATATTTTGCAAGTTGAATGTATAGATGTGCAATGAGGGCAAATGCAGTACAAATGGCAATACTGAATGTGCAATTAAGGCAAATAAAGGAAGGCAGAAAATGTAAAAGTATTAAGTATGGTGTATGTTAAAAGTAGTGTTGGGCAAGGTACTTGAAAAATGTAGTGAGCAAAGCTGCCAGTTAATCTACATTAAATTAAACTTCATTACATCATACAATGTGATTTTCTGGATTTTTGTTTAAATTCAACCGTCTCTCACAGTTGAAGTGTACCTATGATAAAAATGACATACCTCTACATGCTTTGTTAGTAGGAAAACCTGCTAAATCGGCAGTGTATCAAATACTTGTTCTCCCCACTGTACGACAATCTGAACATAGGATGAGCTGCAGAGGCTATGAGCAACCTTGGATCTTGAAAGATTTATCCAAACCTCTGCATCACCACATTGATGATGGCATCTACAAGTGGGTTACAGTGATGTAGGTTGGTCTCATGCTTCATCTGCTCCATCTTCTCAAGGAGAATAGAGATTGTTGGCACCAACACTCCTGTATATTTACTTGAACATACTCCTGTATGAAGGCGAGTTCGGCCACTTTGAATCGAGTCACATGAAGCTTCTCACAGGTTTCCTGGAGGTCTTGTTCTTTTGTCAGGATACAGGTATTTCAGCGCTCGATGGCATGGTAAGTGAAGTTCCACCTTGTTGGACTGCGAACTATCAGTTGCTGGCACTCTGAAGTCATTGTGCTCCTGTGTTGCATGTTCCAAAGTGCCTGGTATTTGCCACTCGTTGATCTTGATAACTCTTGAAAGGGCTCTGACTGTAGGCTGACTCGTCATTGACACGGATCAGGCCTAGCACCGTGGTGTCAGCTGCCAAGTTGACGATGGTGTTAGAACTGTGTATAGGAACACAGTCGTGGGTGAAGAGGGAGTACCGGACAGGGCTCAGCACACAGTCTTGTGGAACAGCAATGTTCGGGATAAGGGTGGAGGAGGTGAGGTTGTTTAACCTGACAGACTGGGGTCTGTTGGTTAGGAAGTCCTGTTGCAGAGAGAGGGGCTGATCCTCAGGTCAAGGAGTTTTTCACCAGCCTAGAGGGGATGACCGTGTTGAATGCTGAGCTAACGTCTATGAATAGCATTCTCACATAAGTGTTGGTTTGGTCCAGGTGGGACAGGGCAGAGTATAAAGCTGTGGAGATGGCGACCTATTTGATATAATTGGTAAAAAAGAAAAACTACATTATTTAAACAAACTGAATTTAGAATCTAAGATATCTGTAATTTAATTGAGGGGAATACTCTCGCTTTGGCTATTTTACCCTATTTATAGGCTATGACTAAATGTGACACTGTGTCATGGGACACACTGTCTTTCTTAACGTTAAACACCATTACCATGTGGATTCTTCATTCTACCACTTTTTTTACCAGAATAGAAAATTAACAGTGTACAAATTTCCAATTTATCACTCAGTTTAGATTTCCCCATTTGTATTAGCTAACAGCTCAGCATGCAGCAGCAAATTACCATGCGGTGCCCCCCCCCCCCCTTTATCGGAGGCCTTATGGAATAAAACAGATAAGCTTTATTAAAAGCACCGCAGCAGAGTTGTCTGTTCAATCGATCTCACAGTAAAGATGGTTGCCAGCAGTTATATACATTGAAGAGCATGCCTACTTATCACAGACTGCATCTCAAACCCCCTTGCCAGATGGTCATGTTTCTGTTGTTCTCATGATCTAGGCACATTTCACCTTCAATGAAACATATATTCATATAATTTTACACAAAGGAGGAAACGCAGTGTTTGGTGATGTCCATAAGTTCCTTGCTTCCAGCAGTCATTGCCTGCAAAGAATCCTTGACAAAGTATTAAAAATTAACATTACATTTATGATTGTGTTAATTTTGTCCAATTATATTTGAGCCCCTGAAATAAGGGGCTATGTATGAAAATGGTTACAGTTTCTAAACGTTTCATACAATATTTTCATTCAATTCCATCTCGGTTGTTTCATTTCAAATCCATTGTGGTTGTGTACAGAGACAAAATTATAAAAATGGTGTCAGTGTCCAAATGTTTTGTGATGGTAATTCTATCGATCGACACTCTTAAATAAGGAAGTACAGAGACGAAGTTCTCTTGGCACATTCTGACAGTTTTATTAATATTTGCAAATATGAGAGACAGGTCAAACGCTTACAAACATAATCATCCGAGGAGTCTCTAACTCAATATAGCTCATTCAACAGTATATATCACATAGAAAAGGGGTGTGGTAAGTTGTTAGCCATCTGTCTTGTGTCACATAGGTTTTACCCAAAGGGTGGGCTGTCCCCCCACTTTATCCTTCCTGCCATAATGTTTACTGTAGTGTTTTCCTAAAGATCCAACTGATCTTACTTTCCCCCAAGGACCACATTGCTGAGGATCAAAAGACTGACACCCTTCGTTATCTAGGCAGGAGGACATGGCCCAAATACTTAATAATCCTCTGATATTATACAGACATGTGTGTCACAAACAAAGTAAAGATTTACATGCCAGCCAATGGAAAGACAGACATTTCTCAAATGCACCTTAGTTAAAAAGTTCCATAACAGTTTCCAGACCTAACTACATACAAAAATAATTCAAACTACATTTATCGGGTGTATCATAAATATGTAAACGTTAGAATAGCTAGCAACTAGTATACAGAGGTTTTTCAGATGCAAGCCTGGGAACATAGTATTTATCCATGATCCAGATGAACAGTGATGTGTTAATACAAAAAACTTACATACTTCAGCTTTAACCATATACAGCTCTGGAAATAATTTAGAGACCACTGCACCTTTTTCTTTCCTTTCCGAAAAAGTCGAAAAGGAGGGTTTTGAGTGAGGAACAGAAGGGTTAAAATTAAGAGACCACTGCATATTGAACGATTCACCTCACTCAAAACATTCCTTTTCAACTTGTTTGGAAAGAAAAAGTTGCTGTGGTCTCTGGATTTTTTCCTGAGCTGTATTATGTAGCCCATGTAATACATTCACATTTAAACTGGTTATACTGTATATTCAGCAGATGTTCTCATCCAAAGTGACTTAAATACAGTACATCTTAAGATAGCAAGCTGTGACATCCACACAACCTGGTAATATTAATTACAGTACATTGTAATGAATTTAAAGTAACTACCAGCAAGCCAGGTCAATTGTAGTTACTTTAAAAAAAAATATTTTGGGAGATTGGGCAGTTCTAGCTGCTTGGAAAACTGGTTTCACCATTGGTGGGCAAAGACAGAAAATAACTTTGACCAGGGTGAGTGAAAGCTGCCATCCATGCTGTTGGACTTCTGTTCTGCATGCTTTTGCAGTGAGGAACGATTTTACTTTCATGAGTGTTGCATCAAGTCAAACAAAGTAAATGATTTTAACTGATTATTATTTTAAGTATATGAATACATTCAATTAGGACATGCTGGAGAAATTGTTAACTTTTGGTACTGCCTCCAATATGGCTTTACAAAATGCTTGCTAACACAGAAAAGGATCTATAGAATGTACCTGGTCGCAGGGTTTCAAGTGTGTGAACTGCAGACCACTTAAAATGGTATCCTGGGCCTCGTTCAAATTCTTCTCACGCTTTGCCTCTCCTCTCTTCAACAGTGTAGAGGTCACAGTTTTAATGCATCCCACTTGAAAATACTTTGTTTTTAACCTTCTCTCTCTTCTTTATGGAGACGCAGTGGTGTCACTTTATATTAGAGGCTGCTTCCCAGAGGGACACAGTCAGAGTATGTTCAGCTCTCAGTTCAGAGCACTCTTTGCAATATCTCAGATACATCTGAACAGAAGTAAAGTGGAGAGAACAAGTATTTGATACACAGCTGATTTTGCAGGTTTACTTACTTAAAAAGCATGTAGAGGTCTGTAATTTTTATCATAGGTACACTTCAACTGTGCGAGACGGAATCTAAAACAGAAATCCAGAAAATCACATTGTATGGTTTTTAAATAATGAATTTGCATGTTATTGCATGAGATAAGTATTTGATCACCTACCAACCAGTAAGAATTCTGTCTCCCACAGACCTGTTAGTTTTTCTTTAAGAAGCCCTCCTGTTCTCCACTTATTACCTGTATTAAATGCACCTGTTTGAACTCATTATTTGTATAAAAGACACCTGTCCACACACTCAATCAAACAGACTCTAACCGCTCCACAATGGCCAAGACCAGAGAGCTGTGTAAGGACATCAGGGATAAAAAATGTAGACCTGCACAAGGCTGGGATGGGCTACAGGACAATAGGCAAGCAGCTTAGTGAGAAGACAACAACTGTTGGTGCAATTATTAGAAAATGGAAGAAGTTCAAGATGACGGTCAATCTCCCTCGGTATTGGGCTCCATGCAAGATCTCACCTTGTGGGGCATCAATGATCATGAGGAAGGTAAGGGATCAGCCCAGAACTACACGGCAGGACCTGGTCAATGACCTGAAGAGAGCCCGGACCACAGTCTCAAAGAAAACCATTAGTAACACACTACGCCATCATGGATATAAATCCTGCAGCGCACACAAGGTCCCCCTGCTCAAGCCAGTGCATGTCCACACCTGTCTGAAGTTTGCCAATGACCATCTAGATGATCCAGAGGAGGAATGGGAGAAGGTCATGTGGTCAGATGAGACAAAAATAGAGCTTTTTGGTCTAAACTCCACTCGCTGTGTTTGGAGGAAGAAAAAGGATGAGTACAACCCCTAGAACACCATCCCAACCGTGAAGCATGGTGGTGAAAACATCATTCGATGGGTCGTGGCTGGGTCTTCCAGCATGACAACGACCTGAAACACACAGCCAGGGCAACTAAGGAGTGGCTCCGTAAGAAGCATCTCAAGGTCCTGGAGTGGCCTATTCAGTCCCCAGACCTGAACCCAATAGAAAATCTTTGGAGAGAGCTGAAAGTCCATATTGCCCAGCGACAGCCTGAAACCTGAAGGATCTGGAAAAGGTCTGTATTGAGGAGTGGGCCAAAATCCCTGCTGCAGTGTGTTCAAACCTGGTCAAGAACTACAGGAAACGTATGATCTCTGTAATTGCAAACCAAGGTTTCTGTACCAAATATTAATTTCTGCTTTTCTGATGTATCAAATACTTATGTCATGCAATAAAATGCTAATTAATGACTTAAAAATCATACAATGTGGTTTTCCGGATTTTTGTTTTAGATTCCGTCACTCACAGTAGAAGAGTGCCTATGATCAAAATTAGAGACTTCTATATGCTTTGTAAGTGGGAAAACCTGCAAAATCGGCAGTGTATCAAATACTTGTTCTCCCCACTGTGTTGTTAAAGATATCACTCCAGAGTCAGTGAATGTTGCACTTCATTGTGCTAATTTGGGGTTGCTCATTTTCTAACATTTACTGTATAATCTACAGGTCACTGATATATCGTACTGACTTTATTTTGCAATTGCAGTACATGTTTTCTGTAATCACATTACACATTTTGTAGACTTTTTAAGATTAGTACAAAACCAAAGCAGAGACCATTGAAGGCATGTAACTGGCCATGATGCCACAAATCTAAAAGAATCAAAGAATCAAAAGCAAATCTGATACAAAAAATTGCAAACATAACATTATTTCAGAGGTATGTAACGGGTAATGTTTTAGCTTTCAATAAGCTTATTCCTCTCTACTCTCCTAACAATTTTCGCAAGAGAAAGTAAAATATATCTGTCAGTATAGCAGGTTAAATATGGTCGTTGAAAAATTGTAAGGGAGCCATATAAAATGAGTAAAAAAGCACCAAATTATATTCTCTATAGTATTTACCATTAGTAAATACAAATTTTTTTTGGGGGGGGGGGGTTCCACATCTATACACCATATTCCACATTTGTGTTAATTTTCTTATATACAACCATAATAAAGACATACATAATAAACTTTGAGAAAATTATATCAGTCAAGCTTAGACACTTAAATTATGAAATTCACAAGAAACTATACAATACTATATGTCAACCATGTTCCCTTTCTGTCAGCCACTTCTGTGCTACTGTAGTTGAAAGGCTCATTGTAAATGTGTAACAGTGATATATACAATCACGTCAGCAAAGGCGAAGCAGAAGGGAGCCCTACCGCCCATGCTATGAGCACTTCTGTGGTTGTGAAATCTCATGCCTCCTTTTGCTAGCGTGTTTATAGTGAACAGTGTGTTGCTATCTGGTACCATATTTTAACAGTCCATTAGGGGTCACATTACCTTTGGGTTTTGTTTTTCACTGCGAGGATATGTTATGTACCTGTTGTGTATTGTGTAATGTCTGCTAATGGTACTGAAGTGACCGACAGAAAAAGTACCAATCTAACTGAATATAACCTGTGTTTCCGGAGGGAGGGAACAAGCTGTCACTCTTTTTGGGCCCCATGCTGTTCGAGTTGCAGTGTCAAGTGGCTCTGAAATCAGTGACACATCACAGTTTTGATGAGTTGACGGTAAAATATGTATTACCTTCAACTTTCAAAAATAAATCAATGAAATAAAAATCCCCTGACGGTGTGCAGTCAGTCACAAGGTGGGGTGTCCGTAACTGAAGCCATTATGGTGATGTATTCTGTATCATCACCAGGGGTCCTCAATCTTTTGGTTGGTAAACAGAGTACAAAGGTTCAACTGTATGCATATTGTCGTAATTGTTAGTAACATTTTAGTACAAGACAGAATATGTCTGCAAAATAATTTAATATTGTCTTTACATCGCAGCTGGGGCGCCTCCAGCAGGTCACGCCTCTTAACTTTGTCATTGGTTACATGTCATCGTTCTTCACCTTAGATTAAAATTGTGTATATTGCTAAACTAGCTAGTTCAGATAGTCGTTGACGTTTGACAACCAAATATATTGATACTTCCTGTCTGGTAGAAACGCCGTTTTTGTTAGTTATCACGGCTCAGCCGTGACATCACATCATTGAATTTTTATAAATACGACAGTTTGTAACAATCGTTGTCTGTTAAACATTTCTACCAACATGAAGAAAACAGTCGTACGTTCATCCCCCATTTCATAAGACCCCCTTCACAAATGTTTTGTTTACCTGAAATAACATATCTTGACCTGTCAACGGTTCACCGTTGTTCATGCAAATGTATACGCTACCTTCCGGGTAACTTTGTAAGGTTTTGCCATATAATGCAACTTAAAAATGAATGTTGACTTAAAACAAAATTTTTATTACTAAAATCACCATTGCTCATACATACACATCTACCATTTAATTTTATTTTTAACAACATTTGAAACCCAGCCACGATACAATCAACCTAGTCATAATGTGTGTTTGGCCCAGGCCATGACTGTTCCTTCAAAATAATAGCATTGCTCATGCGATGTTTGTTTACTGTAGTGCTTTGTTGTACTACAAACCTTGTGTGAAACACGGGATGTTTTTCAACCTGCATATACTAAAGTTTGTACCAGTGGTTATTTAGGGACTATTATTATGGGCAGATCTGATCTTATAGCTCATCTCTTGTTAAAATGAAAAATGGGCTGAAAATCTCCAAAATCTTAAGTCCCAACCCCTTCTTTATATCTTACACAAAAAGCACGTTTCACACATGTAATTCTGTGCTTGTGGAGAAACACCATGCTACATGCACATTGTAAAACATGGAAGGTTAGCACAAACCGGTTGTAGGACATCTGTTGTAACACTTATCAGAACATAAAATGCCGGGGGGTTATAGCATTGCTGTATGCAATCTGATACATGTCTTCTTCCCCCTGGTGGATAGTCCGTGCACTGCAGGCAATAGCGGGCTTTTTGAATGACTGATCAAAAATGTCTGGTTTCATATAGCAACACACCCTTTTTGATAGGGAACTCTTTGCAAACTCTTTGCAAATTTTTTTAAGTTACAGTAAGAATAAAATGTTTATTGTTAGTAATATTTCAATATGAATATTTACTGTATTGAAGCAACTTATAATTAATTAATTGTCACGGTGCGGTGAGAATCAGTGCCACCGTCCCGTACACCTCCAGTTCCTTTCACTCCACAAACACATCCCAGACTTGTCTTCGTGTCACATGTCTTCAACTATTCATACCAGGTCCCAATCATTTCGTTAGTATGTGTTTAAATGTTTCCCCTCTGCTCCCCACATCGTTCATTGTTGTTGGTACTGTCTGTGTGTCACATGTAACCGGTGAGTGGTTTCTGTTTTTCTGGCTAAAGATTCAGCCCCTTTGTTTTCTTTAAGTTTGTTTTTCCGTGTGCTCGTGTTTGATTTTCATTAAAAAAACCTATATTCGCCTGCGCCTGGTTCCTCCACTACCGCCACCGTTACATTCATATTTCGTGCCTTATTTTATAGTAAAATTTTTTTGATAATGTGTGTATCAAAAGGTGTGACAGACCACTATCCTCTGTAGAAACCCCCCCCCACCCCCACAGCAAAATGAAAAGGTGACATTTTTTTCCAGTTATAAAAAAAAGAAAATCCAAACCAACTGAAATGGTCCAAATGCAATAAACAATGTCTATTTGGTTTTCTAAAATAAAACTTGTAGTGATCAATAAATTGCCATAAATGCCTGATGAATCAAATATGATACAAAACAATTAGCATATATGTAAATTATATAGATTTAAAAAAATATATTTTCTCAAAGGGTTTATTATAATATTAGAATTTGATGTGTCAGGCTTTACAGGGTTTAAAGCGGCTTATGTACTTTCCTTTAGGGAAGAGCAGTGTGTCATGATTTACAGTATGAGGTGAATGCATCATCAGTAGGCAAAATCTGAATATGTTTTTATAAACTAAATGATTTGCAAACATTGTCAGGTGAGTGTTAAAGCTATTTTGCTTTCCACTATTAATTACTTAATCACATGCATGTTAAAACACATGACCGTTTTGAAAGGCAAAGTACAAAAATATATTTTTTATTATTGTAATATATTTCAGGTTTGAGGTATATTTTTTTCAGTTCCATTAAAATAAGTAATTTAGATAAGTTTCAACGGGCTGAATATATTTGAATGTCTGAATATACAGTGGGGAGAACAAGTATTTAATACACTGCCGATTTTGCAGGTTTTCCTACTTACCAAGCATGTAGAGGTCTGTAATTTATATCATAGGTACACTTCAACTGTGAGAGATGGAATCTAAATATAAAGTTGTTTGGAAGGCGTAAGCTACGGTATGTAGACAGTGGTGACTGATGGAAGCAAATGCTCCACTTTGGGAGTGTTGAGGGAGTCTCCGAGGGTCAAGAAAAGGTCCATAAGGGGGGAGAAGGACATGCCAGATACGTAAACTCTGTTGGCCCGGCCGGTATTTACAACAGCTAAGACCAAAGAAGACTACAGACCAGGGGGTTGAGGAAGAGACTATGCCACCCGCTATTTATGAAGTTACCGCTAGACATTTGACTGGACATTGGATTTGATACCAGTTAGAATCAAGTCACAGGCTGTTTAGATATACTGTTCCTGCAAGAAAAGAGACAGTTCCGGCTGCCTTTTTGGCCTCGCCGTGAGCGATCCAACGGGAACACGTAGGAACGCTGAACTGCCTGAGGTAGGGGTGCTGACGGTCAGAGGAGACGGACCAGGGAGCATCAACCGGTGAGGTCAGGATTTTTTTTTGTGAAGGAGGGGTTGGTCCCCCATATCTCCCTCGCTAAACCTGTGTTTGGTACGTGGGAAAGCTTGGGTCCTTGGGTGCAATGGTGCTGTGAAGTAGTGGACTGGGTCCCTTGTCACATGGTGGGAGTGGAATTTTCCATAGCAGCCCAAGCCTATAGAGAAAGATTTGGGTGCAATGTTTTGGGGAAAGGGGAAGTACACATTATGCCACATGACGACTGGGTCCGTCAGGTCTGTGCAGTCCAGGTGGCTGCTACAGATCCTTGGTTAGCGGAAGTTCCACTCTCCCTGTGGTCACAACATAACTATGATGTTGGGCTAATAAACCATGCACAGCCTCTTGTAGTTACACCTAGAGGACCCCATAGACCATGCTAGACTCAATACCCACTGTAAGCAGAGGCTATTGACGGGATAGCTCCCATGTTTAAAGGATTGTTAGAGAAAGGCATATTTGTTCCATGTCCAAACAGCCCCTGTCGCACTCCTATTTTCCCAGTAAAGAAAGCCAAGGTTGTGGGACAACCTGTGGTTTGGCGGTTTGTACAATAACTTAAACAAGTTGGACTGCGGTAGTTAGAATGCGAGATGGAGTAGAGATTGCTCCTGTATATAATGGTTTGAACTGCCACCTTAACGTGGTGGAGGGGTTTGAGTACCCGAGTGACCCTAGGAGCTATGTTGTCTGGGGCTATATGCCCCTGGTAGGGTCTCCCAAGGCAAACAGGTCCTAGGCGACGGGTCAGACTAAGAGCGGTTCAAAAACCCCTTAATGATGAAAAATATTTTGTGCCCTGTGACGTCGCCCGGCATGGCGCAGCCGGGGCCCCACCCTGGAGCCAGGCCCGGGGTTGGGGCTCGTCCGCGAGCGCCTGGTGGCCGGGCCTTTCCCCATGGGGCCCGGCCGGGCCCAGCCCGTCCGGGCGGTGGAAGGAGTACTTCGAGGATCTCCTCAATCCCGCCGTCACGTCTTCCATTGAGGAAGCAGAGGAGGAGGGCTCAGAGGTGGACTCGTCCATCACCCGGGCTGAAGTCACAGAGGTGGTTAAGAAACTCCTCGGTGGCAAGGCACCGGGGGTGGATGAGATCCGCCCTGAGTACCTCAAGTCTCTGGATGTTGTGGGGCTGTCTTGGCTGACACGCCTGTGCAACATCGCGTGGCAGTCGGGGACAGTGCCTCTGGGATGGCAGACCGGGGTGGTGGTCCCTCTTTTTAAGAAGGGGGACTGGAGGGTGTGTTCCAACTATAGGGGGATCACACTTCTCAGCCTCCCCGGGAAAGTCTATGCCAGGGTTCTGGAGAGGAGAATACGGCCGATAGTAGAACCTCGGATTCAGGAGGAACAGTGTGGTTTTCGTCCAGGCCGTGGAACACTGGACCAGCTCTATACCCTCTACAGGGTGATGGAGGGTTCATGGGAGTTTGCCCAACCAATCCACATGTGTTTTGTGGATTTGGAGAAGGCATTCGACTGTGTCCCTCGCGGCATCCTGTGGAGGGTGCTTCGGGAATATGGGGTCCTGGGTCCCTTGCTAAGGGCTGTCAGGTCCCTGTACGACCGAAGCAGGAGCTTGGTCCGCATTGCCGGCAGTAAGTCAGACTTGTTCCCTGTGCATGTTGGACTCCGGCAGGGCTGCCCTTTGTCACCGGTTCTGTTCGTAATTTTTATGGACAGAATTTCTAGGCGCAGCCAGGGGCCGGAGGGTGTCAGGTTTGGGGACCACACGATTTCGTCTCTGCTCTTTGCGGATGATGTTGTCGTGTTGGCCCCTTCAAGCCAGGACCTTCAGCATGCACTTGGACGGTTTGCAGCCGAGTGTGAAGCGGTGGGGATGAAAATCAGTACCTCCAAATCCGTGGCCATGGTCCTCAGTCGGAAAAGGGTGGCTTGCCCACTTCAGGTTGGTGGAGAGTGCCTGCCTCAAGTGGAGGAGTTTAACCATTCATGGTCGACGTCCGCGATCCCGCGGACAGTGCTAATTTGCATACATATTTCGAAAAATAGATTCTCCATAATCGTCCGATTCCAATGGTATATTATTTGTAGCCACTTTCCTGAAGCGTTCCGTGTATAATTGGGGTTTTCCGTGTATAATATGGGTTGTATAGTTGTATAGTTTGGGTTGCTATGAGAACTTTTCACCAGGCAACGACATTGCCTATTCATCTTAGAAAGGCTCATTTGTACATCAGTATAAATATTACAAGCGTGTACATCACTATATATGATGTTTTTAACCATAATACATCGTTTGTATTATATATAAGATATAAAAATTAATATTTAGTCAAAATAGTATGGGGATGTTCTTGAGTTTTTGGGAAGAAGTTGGTAATTTTTCTGAGTTTATAAAATATATAAGTCCAAACGTAACTAGCGATCTAGTGCTGCCATCTGCTGGCCGTTTTGAGTCATTACACCTATTACATGGGATTTTACATTCAATCTTATTTATTTCATAATGTTTTATTTCTAGGTAGAAGAACCACATTTTTTGGGGGTGCCTATATTTTTTACCTTCTATTATATTATTTTTCATTATTTTCAACCCAATTACAGTGTAATTTGATAGTAAAGGCATGAAAGTATGAGGAAATACCATTGACACAAAATGTAATAATGCTTTAAAAAAAAAATCTTGATGCTGAATGGCAGAAATGTTTTCCGAGAAATTTTTTTTTGCCTGTCAAACAGATGAGTTTTATAAATATTGACCCAGAAGTCTGTTTTTATGTGTTTTTATTGTAGCCAGAGGGGTTGCTATTAAAAGGATACATCATAATAGGTTGTATCTGTTACAGAAATGAATCTAGGACCCAAAATGTCCCACTAGTGAAATCCGGCCGAAAGCCCCATAGGCTACCAAGGGTTAAGTATCTAGGGGTCCTGTTCACGAGTGAGGGAAGGAAGGAACGGGAGATTGACAGACGGGTCGTGCAGCTTCTGCAGTAATGCGGTTGATGTATCGGTCTGTCGTGGTGAAGAAAGAGCTGAGCCGCAAGGCGAAACTCTCGATTTACCGGTCAATCTATGTTCCTACTCTCACCTATGGTCATGAGCTTTGGGTCATGACCGAAAGGACAAGATCCCGGATACAGGCGGCCGAAATGAGCTTTCTCCGCAGGGTGGCTGGGCGATCCCTTAGAGATAGGGTGAGAAGCTCGGTCACCCGGGAGGAGCTCAGAGTAGAGCCGCTGCTCCTCCACATCGAGAGGGGTCAGCTGAGGTGGCTTGGGCATCTGTTTCGGATGCCTCCGGAACACCTTCCTGGGAAGGTGTTCCGGTCCCGTCCCACCGGGAGGAGACCCCGGGGAAGACCTAGGACACGCTGGAGGGACTATGTCTCCCGGCTGGCCTGGGAACGCCTCGGTGTCCCCCCGGAAGAGCTGGAGGAAGTGTCTGGGGAGAGGGAAGTCTGGGCATCCCTGCTTAGACTGCTGCCCCCGCGACCCGGCCCCGGATAAGCGGTCCGTACTTTTGCCTCATATTCATGTTTTAATAGTATTTTTATGCCTTAATTAACAAAATACCCATGTTTACTTTCCTGTCCCAAAACATGGAAGGGCACTGTGTAATAATTGCATGCACTATCAGTCATTTTACATGTATGCATATAGTCCAAGCCCTGGCTTTTTGATCTGCACTGTTGGAATGAATAGCGGATCACTGAAGGAAGAAATTATGTGTTGTAAAAGGTTGACTTACTGACAGGAAACTAAATGTTCACCTCAAAGATTTAGACATGTTTTTGGGATTCATCACTGATGTTCTGTTGTAATTACCATTTCATAAATAGAATGCTTGCTTGAAAGGGATAGTCTGCATAGCCTCCATGCATGTGTCCTCCTGAGAGGAGAGAGAAAAGCAATTACAGTCAGCACCTTGACTGAGTGAAAGGGCTTGAGGTGGGGGCATTTATTAAAGAAACCAATCTGGATTTTAATCTCCCACCAGGTGAATCAGAAGGTATCTGCCATGCAGCGTGAAACGAGACCTCTAACAGCATCCCTCCGGTGACTGAAAGATATGTAGCTGAAACTCCGCCCAGTCTGATGCTGTCATCACTGTTGATACAGACTAATGGGAGAGATTTACGCCACACGCCCTCTCCAACACAATCCTCACAACCACTCTGTCTGATAGGCTGCTGTTGAAAGAAATAGATTGGAATGGCCCAAACCCACCAGGGATCTGTATAAGAGACACTTACAAAGACAAATAAATCTGTAAAGTCACAGGAATTGCTAACACACTTATTTTTGGCTGACACATTGATGTATGTTATTTTGGACATGCAGTAGTTCTTACTTTGTGTTGCTTCTGATCTACTACAGTTCCAGACCCCTCCCCTCTCACCCATTAAATTCGCCGACACGTTCAGTTTGAAGTTTCTCTATCTTTAATATCTGTTTCATGTTTGTTCAAGGACATAACCCTGAAATGAACTCAGGAAAACAGTCTTCCAATAGAATGATTAATTAATTCTTAAAAACAACAGTCTGAACAGTGTCTCCTAGCTGTCAATCTGCCTGTCAGGAATGATCCATCAGCATAGAAAAATGCCCTATCATTCTTAGGAGAAGAGCAAAAGTGAGAGAGTACACTTTAACATGGTGTTGTATGATGCACATCGAAGCCAACAAAGCTATTGTAATAAAAATCTGACTGATTGCTTATTGGGTACTGTAATAGCGCATTCCTGGGTTGAACCTGGAAACTCTGCTTCCACTAAAACGCAAGTTAATTATGTCAGCAAACTTGAACACTTAAGACTGAGAACCAAGGTTCACACATCTTAATGCAAATTGTTACTACACAGCACACAAATAAAAAAATATATATAATTACTGGCCATCAGAGGGCATCTGCGAGCACATTGGCTACAGTCTAGACTCAATGTTAGCCTAAAACCAACATATTGGGCCTGGCTCAGCCAGTGTTCCATAGAATACAATTGAGCCAAGCTCATTAGTCTAAAGATTCATCACCAATGAATTTAATCCATTAATAATTTTTTTCTTGGGTCAAAACAAAATGAAAACAAAACTTTTGAAATAAAGTACATTACCATTCAAAAGTTTGGGGTCACAAATAGTTTTGAAAGAAAAAGTCATCAGAAATGCAATGCAGAGATTGTTGATGTTGTAAATGACTATTGTAGCTGTAAATGGCTGATGTTCAATAGAATATGTACATACTCTACCGTTCAAAGTTTGGGGTCACTCAGAAATGTCCTTGTTTTTGAAAGAAAAACTAATTTTCTTTCAAAAACAAGGACATATTGTGATGGTAATTCCATCGATCAACACTCTTAAATGAGGAAGTACAGAGACGAAATTCTCTAGGCACAATTAACAGTTTATTAATTATTTGCAAATAAGAGAGACGCGTCAAACGTTTACCAACATAATCGTCCGAGGAGTCTCTGACTCCATACATGCACAATCCGTATTTATTACAGTGAAAAGGGGTGTGGTAAGTTGTTGCCCATCTGTCTTGTGTCACAAAGGCTTTACCCAAAGGGCGGGCTGTCCCCCCACCTTATCCTTCCTGCCATAGGTAACTTCTGCAATTCTAAGAGTTCTTACACCATCTGGACAGACTATAGATGCCCCTTAGGCAAATACTGAATCATTTTAGCGAGGTAAGTAGGAGCAAGTCCATGTATTGATTTATAGGTTACCAATAAAACCTTAAAATCAGCCCTAAACCTAACAGGCAACCAGTGTACAGACGCTAGTACTGGAGTAATGTGTTCACATTTTTTAGTTCTAGTTAGGATTCTTGCAGCACTAATTTAAGTTTATTTATAGATTTATCAGGGTAAGCGGAAAGAAGAGCATTGCAGTAATCTAATCTAGAAGTAACAAAATAATGGATTTGTTTTTCTGTTTCAGATTTTTGCAATGTTCCGAAGATTAAAATAAGCAACTCTTGAGATATATTTCATATGTTCATGAAAGGAGAGGTCAGGGTCGAGGGTAACGCTGAGGTTTCTTACAGTTTTGTGGTATACTACCATGCAGCCATCGTGGTTCACAGTGAGATCTGCCAACAAAGCATATCGTTTTTTCTTTAGTTTAAAAGCAAGACGTTCTCTGTCATCCACTTCCTAATATCTGAAACACATGCTTCCAAAGTAGCTAATTTTGGGGCTTCTCCATATTTAATCGATATATATATAACTGAGTGTCATCAGCATAACAGTGAAAACGGACATTGTGATTCCAGATTACATCACCCAGAGGCAGCATATATAGTGAGAACAATAAACCAAGCTTGAGGCATTTCATAAATGTTAATTATCTTCAAGAAGTCATTCAGTTGTTGGGAAACACATTTTTCTAAGATTTTTGAGAGGAATGGGAGATTCGATATTGGCCTGACATGACATCATCTTCTGCTTATCCGGGGCCGGGTCGCGGGGGCAGCAGTCTAAGCAGGGATGCCCAGACTTCCCTCTCCCCAGACACTTCCTCTAGCTCTTCCGGGGGGACACCGAGGCGTTCCCAGGCCAGCCGGGAGACATAGTCCCTCCAGCGTGTCCTAGGTCTTCCCCGGGGTCTCCTCCCGGTGGGACGGGACCGGAACACCTTCCCAGGAAGGCGTTCCGGAGGCATCCGAAACAGATGCCCAAGCCACCTCAGCTGACCCCTCTCGATGTGGAGGATATTGGCCTATAATTGTTTAATATGTCTGTATCCAGATTAGATTTTTTTTAGAAGAGTACACATCCTATTTCTTCATTTTGGTACACATTCGGACGGGGCAATTTATTAAATTTAACCTTGGCTGACCTAGCACCGGAAATAGCTCCTTAAGTAATTTTGTTGGAATTGGGTCTTGTTGAAAATTGTGGGTTTAGAACTCATTACTAATGAACGTTTCAAGCGATACAGGATAAAAAAATAAAAATCCGATCATGTATGACTGATAAAACATATAGATTGTCCAGAGAGTACGTGCGTATTTGTGCATTCGGAATTGACTTTTATCCACTTTGTGAGCTGTATTGATTCAGGTTGCATTGACAAGTCTAGTAGTGTTATGGAAATTTTAAACTAAGGTACATTTGAGAAATGTCAGTCTTTCCATTGGCTGGTATGTAAATCTTTACTTTGATTGTGACACACATGTCTGTATGATATCAGAGGATTATTAGGTATTTGGGCCAGGTCAATCAATCAAATTTATTTATAAAGCGCTTTTTACAACAGCAGTTGTCACAAAGTGCTTTACAGAGACACCCGGCCTTAAACCCCAAGGAGCAAACAACAGTAGTGTTGAATTTCAGTGGCTAGGAAAAACTCCCTAAGAAGGTCGAATTTTAGGAAGAAACCTAGAGAGGACCCAGGCTCAGAGGGGTGACCAGAGGTCCTCCTGCCTAGGAGAAGAGTGTCAGTCCTCTCTGTTCCTTAGGAATGTGGTCCTTGGGGGGAAGTAAGGTCAGTTGGCCCCTTTAGGTAAACACAACAGTAAACATTATGGCAGATAGGATAAGGAGGGGGGAAAGGCCGCCCTTTGGGTAAAAACCTATGTGACAGATGAACAACAACTTACCACACCTCTCTTTCACTGTAATAAATGCTGTTGAATGACCTGTATTGAGTTAGAGACTCCTCGGACGATTATGTTTGTAAGCGTATGACGCTTCTCTGTTATTTGCAAATAATTAATAAAACTGTTAAATTGTACCAAGATAATTTTGTTCTTACTCCTTTAAAAGTGTTGATTGATGGAATTGCCATCACATTATGGGAGCTCGTCCTTGGTTCCTTAACCTGGTGTCTCTAATCATATCCTAGCTGGTCATCCGTGCACGGCTGGAGACTAGGTCTCTGGAGCTTTAAATGCCCCCCGCTCGTGGACTGGCTGCGAAAGGGGTGAGCGCGAGGGCGCCCGGCCTATATGATTTTTGGGATTCATCAGTACAGGTACCCGGGCTTAAATTTAGTACTAAGGAAGTTAGAGCGCAATACAGTTGCGAGGGTTAAAATCTGCAGTTGAGATTGGACCTTATCGATTAAATCTGCGGCAAAGGTTGGACCTTTTGAGTGGTTGGATCTCTTTAGATTTGCAGTAAAGGTTGGACCTTTGAAACTAGTTTACTGGGTAATTCGGTGATATGGGTAAGTGCAGCAGTAAGCCATTGATCGTCCCTCGTAGTTACGTGGGCTGAAACAAAACAAACAAGAACAATTAAAAATGAATGCCTGAGGTTTATGGTGTTGTGCACTAATGTATGTTTCCGGTAAATGGCATTTTTGTTCGGAGACGGATGCCTGGCCTACCGGGCTGGCTGGTGACGTACAGCAGTTCTGTTATAAAGTTGTTTGGAAGGCGTAGGCTACAGTATGTAGAACGTGGTGACTGATGAAAGCTTTAGGAATGTTTGTGTGGGGTTTATTGATCTCTGTGTTGTAGTCCTTTTCGTTCAGGTTAGCTGGCTCATTTCCCTCTGACCGCCCGACACCCTCCCGCGGAGTTCCTCCGGACCGATCGCTGGGACTCCTTGGAGGTCCCATCCCGCCCGGCGACACTGCATTGTTGGAGAACATTTCCCTACAATCGTAGCCCAAAAGTGGGAAGTATTACACACCAGATCCGTAATCTCCAGTGTTTGCAGCGACTGAGACCAAATAAGACTACAGACCCGGAGTTGAGGGAGAGACTATGCTAACTGCTACGTTTAAATTTATGAAACTACCCACTAGACATTCGACTGGACATTGGATTTGAGAAGATACCAGTGGGAATCAAGACAACGGCTGTTTAGATGTATTGTTCCCGCAAGAATAGAGACAGTTTCGGCTGCCTCTTTGGCCTCGCCGCGAGCGATCCAACGGGAACACGCAGGAACGCTAACCTGCCTGAGGGAGGGATGCTGACGGTCAGATGAGACGAACAAGAGAGCATCAACCGGTGAGATCATTCCTTAATACAATCCTGGTTTTTCTCTAACATATTTGGAGGATACAGGAGTTACAGTTTTCATATACTTATGCATATGGGTATTGTATGTCAGATTTTATGGATTTGTGGAAGTTGATAGATGGATTTGAGATTGGGGTATTTTAGTTATAGCACCTGTAGTTAGAAAAAATTCATTTTGTTCTATGTCCTGACAACAATTCCCATGCAGCTAACCTATTGCGGGGCATTTCGTGCAGGATAAGCAGTTGGACTGCGGCAGTTGGACTGCTGGAAAATCTGCAATTTAGGTCAGACCTTTAAAATATGCATTGGTTGGGCCATATTGCTGGTATACTAAATGCGAGAAAGATGTCTCGTTTGTTTTTTGACAGTAGGGGAAATGCTCACTGCTAGCCCACATTCGGTCCTGTGGGCTAGCAGTGAGCAGGTGACAAAGGGCACTGCTGGCTTAGGGGCTATATCTGTTGGACCTCGCAGATTTTGTCACGCTCTATGTCCACCAGTTTCAGAGACTGTAGGATGGAGCAGGGATTGCTCCTGTAAAATGCCCAAGTTGTTGGTCAGCTTATGGTTTGAATTAATAGTTGTACTAATGTAGTTGTATATGCGTGCGCGCCGATTGTGCTTGTTCTTTGTGACACTGTGGCCTGAGTCCCGGGCATTTTGTCAATATCTGGTTGTGCTCGACATCTAGTAAATGCATTTGTCCATTTTGGTATTCCCTGTGCACGAGGGATCCGATTGGCTGCATTGTGTATTCCTTGGTGGAATATTTGATCTCATTTGTCAAGGTTGTTGTTACCGTGGAAGTTTTGAAATCGCAAGGTTTTGCTTTGTTTGGTGTACACTGGGGTGAATGCATTCATTGCATCGTTAATGTGGTTCTTTGGCGAGGCCTACTCTTTCGGCTTTTGCCTTAGTGCTGAATCTGCGAAATTGAAATTTGCCTTCTAGTGTTGGGCTGGTGGCTGGCACACGTGGAGGTGTTTGCCTGCTAATTTAGGATGGTATACGAGAATAATGTCCTGAATTTTATTAGAGGGATAGATTGGAAATTGGTATACTGATGCTTCTCTAATTTGGTTAAAAGATCTCGTGGTTTCGTTATGAGGAGTTAAAATATTGTGTTTCTCTCTACTTGGGTGGAGTAGAATGCAGAACATGGCGATAGTCTTTAACGTTAAGATAACACGCTGTTTTCCAGGATGACTGGATTCGCAGCCAATATATTCAGAGCCTGCAAAGGGTAACATTAGCCATAGCCCATTTATTCCCAGAATAAATAAACCCGAAATATTAGACGTCCTATTTTAAATGTTCAATTGGGTTTGGTTAATTAATGTAGTTTCACATTGTTTGTATTAACAATGATACCTGGGATAATACTTGTTTTCAGACCAACTCCTGATGCTCGTAATTGGCGTTTAAATTCTAGTCTGGTAAACTGACAAATGGGGTAGATTGATGTGACGGTACTTAGGAGATATAGGCTGGGGTAACATGGGGATCACTCACTGATTGCTCCTCAATTTTAGTGACTTCATGCATCTGTTCTCTGATAACTTGGCCTTTCTTGTGAGTTTTTCATCCCCTACTGTTGCTGTGTTGATAAAAAAAAGCAATTTGTTTTTGCGAACAGCAAGAATATTAGATGGGTAGAGCAATAACTCAGAACTTTCAGTTAACGTGGGATATCAGCTAAGTTGGAAGCATGTCGTCTTTTACTACAGGCAGTCTGAAGACCATGTAACGTTTTTGTGTGGGAACTTTCATTGGCTCCAGGAAGGGGGCAGACCCCCTGGGTTGGCCTTTGTGACTAAGGGTTCCATTCAAGTGTTCTGCCTGTTCTCTGGAGGTTCAGTTTTGGGTTAATCACGCTAAGTGCAAGCTAACTATTGCTTTTCTGATGAAATGTATGGTTTTTTAAACATATTTGTAGTAAGGGTGGAGACCTACAGTCATCCAACATTGTTAATTGCTAGAACAATCTTGATGTCGTTGCATGACATATGCATGACAGTAGCGATTTTGGCTGATCACCACTATTTTGAATAACATAGACATGCATCTAAGTTGAAAAAATTCCCTAGACTTTAGGAGGTTAATTGAGTCATGATGTTTGTGTGGTCTCAACTTAGTTTGGCCTTTGCCTGTGGAAATGCAAATTTTGATATGCTAATTTGGGGGTTGTCACAAAGTCACCTTTGTCTATAGGTTTTATGGGTTATTCTTCTTTTTTTTGATTTTCTTTGTGGATGTTTTTATCATCTTCACATTTATTTTTGTTTGATATTCAGTTTACAGCTTTTTACTGAATGAATGTTAGTTTCCTCGCAACTTTCGATTTTCTTTTCATGTCCGTCCTGTGATGGTTCTGCTTTCATGCTTATAGTAATTTTACGTTTACTCTGTTGTGAAAGCAGTGGGGGGGGACTGTATGAAATTATTATCTATAATGAAAAAGAGTTAAAATTTGAGTTCAAAGCGAATTAAATAAGTATTTAAAGAGCTACGTGAAGAATTTAGTTTTTCTGTTTCCATAGTTATAACAGAAAATTGGCAACTGTTACAATCAGCATCCCTTAGTTCAGTGTTTGTACTTGGTTTAGATAAGAAATAACTAATTTGATGGGATGAATAAGTGACTATGGGATTGTTACTGTTCAGTTAGTTTGATATTTGATTAGAAGTAATCATATTAATCTCATGCATTATGTGGTAAAAAGGTGCAGGGAGCACATTTGGTTATTCCTTACATGTTTACTAAGTTTTGCCATGTTTTAATGAATACTGAGAAAGTAATTCTGCATCATGTTCTATTCAAACTGGGCTTGGTGAAAAATAGACTGCGATCAAGCATGCATGAAAACCGAGTAAGTCATCTCACACTGATGTCTATTGAGCATGACATCCTTCGTGATTTGGATTTTAAGGACATAATTAGGGCCTTTTCTTCAAAGAAGACCAGACAAAAGCAAGTCTAAAAAGGTAAGAAAGTGCTGTATTTATAGCTTGTGCAGGTTTTAAATTGTTGTGGTTGTGCATTGTTTTAAGAGAAATCCACATTTATACTGCAAACCTTCTATAAATGTTGCTCAGTTCCATCTTTTTGGTACCTGGTATTAGGCCATGTTGCTATCCATGGTGCCAAATGGAGTGTGTTTGTGTGTCTGTGCAGGTGCATGTGATTGGTTCACAGGGACCGCTGAGGCCAGAGAAGAGGCTCTTACTTCATCTGTTGCTGTTCTTTGCTTAAATTTGTTATCAGTTATTATCAATGTTTGTGCAGACAGGTGATGGTTGGTGATGTTTTTCATAATATCGCTTGAAATCATACTTTCACACATTTTGGTTTTTATTATCACAATAAGTTGCTGTGTGTGGTTGTTAAATAAAGTGTCTTGTGTTTATGCTCAAGTGGGCTTAGTGATATGTTAACAATATTATGGTGTTTTCTGGCTCAAAGAGGGAAAACTCACTGTTGTATGTCTCGAAAAAAACGAATGCATAAACTAAACCTCTCAGCCCCGGGGCCTAACATTAGGTTAAGACGGCCTTGGTTACGCTTTCCATAAACTTGAAGATGCTTACACATCCATGACCAACATTCAGTAGTATAATATCCATGGAGTAGGGTAAATCAACTCCCTTGAAAACTCACTAGATATTTCTGTTAACTAGATAGCCTAGCTAACTAGATTAGTGAATTGGCCAGCTACCCAGATAGCAAAAAATATCCGCACAGCTTTTTTTTGCCGCCGGCCCTAAGCTGTCAGCTATAGGTGCGTCTGGCTGGCGGGGATGAAACGTTTACCCCCGAATACGTCACTCTTGCAAGATGCCGACTGCTTCATTTTCTCTGGCGGTTGCCTCGGTCTAATGGACGGCGACCGTCTGGTGGCAAGCCGCTTTGAAATACAAGGCTACTCTCAAAATCTACCAGCCATGTTGGTTTGGACACACATTCGCATCAGTTCGTCGCTCAATCGCGAGTTAATACAGCCTGCAGTTTGCTAGCTAGCAAAGTCATTGACTACCATCGTTTAAGTAAGTACGTGTTTCCTTTTTGTGTAAAGCAATGTTATGTTTACATTGTTTTTAGTTTATATATTTAAAATCTGTAGTCATCTTTGTTCTTGCCTAACTAGTTAAGCTAAAGTAGCCTTGTTTACGCAATGTTGATATGGCACATGTAGAAATGTAACTAGCTACAGTAGTTAGCCAAAGCTTTACATCTAGAAAGACTAAGTTTAACTTTTGGTGTTTTCTTACAAAAATAACGATGTATATAGGTTGTTGTTGAAGTCTAACACTTCCCCGAGTTGGTTTATTGGAAAGGAGAATAAAACACCAGGAGTCAGGTCAATTACCGTACCGCATATTCCGTTTATTACAAAAGCTTTTGGAGACACGTGTCGCCGCACAATGTCTGAACATGAACAGTCATAACAGCATTATTTATACTTCAAACACGCCTAAAAAGTGGGGGGTTGAATATGCCAAACATGTGGGCCATTGGTCCAATTTATGTTCTATACCTTATATGTGTAAATGCAGCACAAGCATCATCTTTGCACTTTGTGGTTTCTATCTTGTCTATTCTTAATTCAGCCCTGTCCAGAATGTGTTTGCGTTATTAATCTGTTTCCTGTTCTTCTGACACCCAAGCTAAATCGTCTCTCTCTCTCCCCAGCAACAGCCTAAATAAGATTTCCTGTTCTTCTACTTGCAACTTTCAGTTTCAGCATGCTACAGACATTTAATATGTTGCCTCAATGCTCAAAACAGTTTAACAACTTATACAATCAGTATATCCACATTGTTTAAATGATTTTGTTTGCCTGAACAAGTATGCTGCTAGTCCAGTAGCTAGAGTGGCTAGTAAGTGTTAGCTAGCACATGCTGTATTGCCTTTGTTACAGTACACACTGTGGCTAGCACGTTTTGTGCTGTGTTGCTACTGTACATTGTTGGGACAATGTTGAAGACGTTTGCTCGCACTGGGCAATCAGGTACAACTTGCAAACAACACCTGTGGTTGTTGGTTTAATTCCCACTGGGGCCACCTGTACATGTAGTAGACCTAGATATAAATGTCATAGTTTAGTATTTGAGGGACCAGGACTGACTACTTTATTATTTTATTCTGGGAACCCCTGTAGGAGCATCTGACCGTGAAGGCGGAAAAAGACACTGCACAGCTGAGAGGGACCCACAGCCGACACCCCTTAAACCTAGGCTGACTACTGACACCCCAGCAACACTGAACTGGAACACTTTCTTTATCCTGCAGTCAGTAACATCAAGAAGCCAGAAGTGCCAGACTACACTCACCCAATCCACACTGTTCACTGTGGAAATTACTTTTTTTTTGTATTTTAACTTGAGTATTGGCTTATTTCATTCTATTATAGTTTGTAAATCCTATTTCATACCTGTTACTTGATATTGCACATTAACTAGTACCAACATTCTACTTTCATTCCATCAGTGTGCTTAACTGTTGTTCTATTAAAAATAGCTTGGATATCCTATTTCATACCTCTGATGCTTGATATTGCACATTACCTGGTACCAAATATTCTACTGTTGAAGTATAACACTTCCCCGAGTTGGTTTGTTGGAAAGGAGAATAAAACACAGGGAGTCAGGGCAATTACCGTATTATACGTCCATTTATTACAGAAGCTTCTGGAGACACGTGTCGCCGCACAATGTCTAAGGATCAACAGTCAGAACATCATTTTTATACTTCTACTACGCCCAAAAAGATAGAGGCGTTAACTTACAAAGTGTGTGCCATTGGCCCAATCCCAGTTTTATTCCTTATAGGATAACTGCAAGTATCCCCTTGCCCACCTTTCTGGTTTCTGTCTTGTCTGTCCGACTATGTGTGTGTGTCTCTGACCTGTGACCTGTTTCTCACAAAACAGACATACTAAATCTTTCTATCCCCGGCAACCGCTTAAACAGGGTTTCCTATTCTCCTACTTGCTCCTTCAGTTTCGGTTCATATTACAGACATTTAATATTTTGTTTCATTGGTTACAACAGCTTATAACAGTTCACTAACTTATATAATCAATACATCTACATTGGTTACAACAGCTTATAACAGTTCACTAACTTATACAATCACTACATCTACAATTCCCCCTTTTGATCTCTCCCCAGAGAGATCACCCCTATTCGCCAAGCTCCAGTTCTCCCGGGTCATGCTGCTCCAGTAGAGGCATCAGCATCCCTGATGGCGATCCTGGAGCCTTCTTAATGGCTGTAGAAATCACTCTCATGGCAAGCCCTCTTATGCATGGGATACAACAACACCCACAAGTAACCATTATAGCACCAAATGTAGAAAGCGATAAAAGAACAGACATTATCAAACTTTTCCACTGGCTGAACATCGAGGTCAGCCATTCCTCCAGCGGATTATCTATCCCAGAATGCTCGTATGCGACCCCTTGACATAGTCCAATTCAATCCCCCAAATTTCCTCAAACAGGTGTCCTCAGGTGGGGTCGTGAACCTCTTCGCTGGGGGAATGAAGACCCGATGCCAACCTGGGAAACCTGTAACAACATACAACACACATCATTATTCCACCAATGTCCATGTACTACTTCATTCTACTATCATCTCCCCAGACCTTTCTCTGTAACCCTGTCATCTTGGTACGAGTGGTATGAGCCACTCGGTGTCCTATACCCCCTTTTGTTGCAGTATTTTTCAGTTCTTTCCCCTAAGAGTCTATTCCCCTGGCGTCGTCCTTTGTCTCCTTCACTCGCTCGTAGTCCCGCCGTGTCCTGGGGTCCGCTCCTGGCACCGGTCCGGCTGGTGTTGGTCCTCCTTCCGTCCACGCTGGGGAAAGCTCCTCCTTCCCGGTTTGGATGAGGTCCTTTAGCGACCTTCCTGGCTCCTGCGCTGGTGTACACTGACTCCAATGGTACCACGTCTCTCCTTTGTCCCTCAGGCGGACCGCATGACTCGTTCTCTCCACCACCTGATGAGGACCCGTCCACCTTGGGTCCGACCACTTTCGCTTGATGACCTTCAGCAACACCCACTCCGCCTGGGGCAGGTTCTGGTCCAGCGGTTGCAGGTCCCTCCGTTCTCCGACTCTGTTGGTGAATTCTGAAACGAGAGCTCGCAATTCATCAAAATACACTCTGTGATCGTTGGGCCACTTTTCCCCTTCCGGGACCGCAGGCCCTGCGGCTGGTCCTGGAAACTGTCTCCCCGTCAGCAGCTCGTATGGGGTGAACCCAGTGGTCTGAATTAACGAGCATTGAATCTTCATGAGTACCAGTGGCAGTGCATCTACCCAGTTCAATTTAGTCTGTGCACCTATCTTAGCCAACTTGTTTTTTAAGTTTTGGTTCATCCTTTCTACCTTTCCCTGGGACTGTGGATGGTACACAGTGCCAAAAGCATGTTTTAGGCCCAATAATCTTTCTACCTTCTGTAAATCACTGTTCTTAAAGTGAGTCCCGTTGTCTGACCTAATTTTCTCTGGGAAGCCGTGTCTGGGAATGTACTGGTTCAAAAACACTTGATCACTGTCTGACTGTCCTCCCTTCTTGCCGGCCAGGCTTCTGGCCACCCTGTGAACATGTCCACACACACTAACATGTAACGGCACCCCCGTACAGTTTCCCCCATGTCCGTGTAGTCTATCACTATCTCTTGTCCAGGTCTCGTCGTCATGGGGAACGCCCCCATCTCCGGTTTGATCGTCGGTTTTGGATTGTGGTGTGTGCAGATGGTGCATGTCCTAGTGTAGTTACGTACCATGTCTACCATAAACGGGTGCCACCAATGGCACAAGTTCCTCAACATCTGTGCTGGCCCTACATGGCCCAACCCGTGGGCTTCTGCAAATTTATCTCCCCGCATAGCTGGTGGAAGTATTACTCTACCGTCTGGACCTCTCCAGAGCCCGCTCGTCTCTGTTGCTCCTCTCTGTTGCCAAATTGTTTTCTCTTGTAGGGAAGCCCCCTTTTGATGTCTCACTAGCTCGTCTTTCTCAGAGCCTTCTCCCCTTTTTTTCTGAAACAGGACCCCGTTCCTGACTTGACCTGTTTCAGAAACATCTAGAAAGAAAAAAGGTTTTGTGTAGTCGGGTATGGCCAGATCAGCTGCGGTGGCTAGTTGTTGTTTCAGCAAAATGAAGGCCTGGTCGGCCGGGCAAGTCCAATCGAGAGTGGCTTTAAGTTTACGCATTCCCTGCTCCTTAACTAGCGCTCTAAGTGGCTCTGTGAGCCCTGAATAGTTTGGGATGTAATTGCGGCTGTACCCCGTGAGCCCCAGGAATGATAACAGTTCCTGAACAGTAGTGGGTTTAGGATGGTGGAGGATGGTTGTGCGGTGAGCTGGGGAAAGCCCCGCTCCCTTCTGCGAGATTACTCTGCCCAGAAAAGAGACCTGCGTCCTTACCAGCTGTAGCTTTTCTTTTGACACCTTGAACCCTTTCTCAGCCAGTCTGGTGAGGACCGTCATCGTCGCTTGGATGCAGGCGGCCACCGTCGGGGCCGCCAGCAGCAGGTCGTCTACGTACTGGACCAAAGTTACCCCTGTCGGCAGGCAGCATCCCTGCAACGCTTCTCTCAGTACCTGGTTGAATATGCCAGGGGAAAGCGCGAACCCCTGTGGTAGTCTCGTGTATCGCCATTGCCGACCCCTATGTGTGAAAGAAAAAATATCACGAAGTTCCTCTGCTAGTGGGAGACAGAAAAAACATTAGCCAGGTCAATGCAGGTGAACCATTTTTACATCTTACAGCTGTGTGAGTACCATACGTTTGGCGCCTGAGGGAGTGTCCAATCAGTGCATTCGACTGCCCTTTTAACCATGGGCCCCAGGTCTTTTGCTTGGTGTTTAGGATGCAGTGCCAGTGACACATGTGGGACGGACTCCTCCGCCATCATGTACCACTGATCCTGCTCCTCTGTCAACTGTACATCTGCCGCTACCCCTTCAGGGCCTACATATATGAATTTAGACCCGACCTGCCACGTGTCCCCACACACTACATCCCCAAACCCCTCTCTATACACCTCATCGCCCTGCCGATCATAAAATAGGGTTACATGTGGGGGGTCTGGCGGAGGAAAGTACGGCTCGAGGAGGGAGATCCACGGCCTCCATTTGAAGTACTGGGACAAAATACCCTGTTTGTCCGGCTTTTCCGGTATCAATAGTCCCCAGTATATCTCCGCTATTTCACCCCTCACCGGTTGTACCAGGTACTGCCCTTTGCGTGTGGTTTCAGGTCCGCACACCGCCGATGTCCCGTCTGGTAACGTGACAGTTAGTCCATCTGGAGAACACAAGATATTAGCCCCCAGTTTTATCAACAAGTCTCTCCCCAACAAGTTCACTGGTGTGTTTGTCGACACCACATACGGATGGCTGAGGGCCTGTTTACCCAGTATCGTTTTAAGAGGAAATGTCACTGGCAAAGTCTGTCCCACTCCTTCAAACCCCACAACTTCCACTGTCTTGGAGGATAGTAGTCCTGTGACGGGAGGGGCGTGATGGTGGAAAAAGTGGCACCTGTGTCAACCAGAAAGGAGAAGTCCTTCCCGTCGACATTCAGGGACAGCATAGGGTCTGCCCTTCCCCCACTGTCCCCTCCCCCCCCTGTAGACCGTCACACCTGGTCCCACCCTCCCTCATAAGAGAGTGGGTATTGTCCAGGTGCGCTAGGTGGTGGGACGGTGTGTGGGTTGGGAACTGGAGCTGCCCCTTGGTTTGGGTATCCTCTGCCCCCTGCAGTGTTCTGTGGGCAGTTTCTGGACCAGTGGTTCGGGTCACCACACGTAAAGCAGACTCAGTATGGGACTTGGGCTCCTGGAGCCCCTCTGCCTCTACCCCGCCCCCTCCCCCTACCATAACCTCCCCTCCCTGATTGGTAGGGCGCGGTGAATGCCCCCGGCCACCGTGAGGTTGGGGTGCCCATGTGGGAACAGGGTATAAATCGGGTGTGTCAGGTTCTCCTGAGCCTAGAGCTGCCATCTGTCTGTGTTTCTTTTTCCCTTCATTGAGCCTCCCTTTGGCTTCACCCAGCTGTAAGCGCAACAGGTTCTCTTTCAGTCCCTGTATCTGTTTGTCTTTCTCTGTCTCCTCATCTTTTGCCCTCTGTAAATGATGTACTATGTGTCTTTCCCATACATGTGATTCACTGCCCGGCAAGTCAGGATTTGCCATCATTGCCTCTTTTATTTTCTCTGGAAGTCCCTCTAAGACCGCCCTTCTAAACCACTCCTGCTGCAGACCCCCTTTCCCCGGGTGGTGCCCTGTGTGTTTGGCCCATGTGTCCTTACATGCTTCTAGATACTGTCTAGGGTGTTGCTCTTTTTCCCAAGGTAACTTGGGCATCGGGGCCCCAGCGGGCAAGGGAAATCGTCCCCTCAGGGCCGTGGCTATGCGCCCGACCACCTGACTGAAAGGAGTGTCGTCAGGGCTCCGCCTAGTGGCAGCCCCTTTTTCTATCTCAGTCATAGCCTGGGCGGACATGGCTCGGGCGGCTACTGCCCTCCAGTCCCCCAGTGCCAACATTTGACCAGCTGTGAGTTTATCAAATTGTGACAACCATAGTCCACCTCCCTCTCCCATCGGGGGTAATTTATCTACCAGCGCCTGTACGTCTCCCAGCCCCAATGGTTCATATCGCGGTTCTCCGCCTCCCACTCTAAAGAGAGGCAGCTGAAACCCAGCACAACCAGCTTCCCCTGCTTGTGACCGCGTATACATTTTATTTTGAGTCTTTTGAATTGATTCTACTGTGTCATGGTGTAGTTTATGTTCTGGTGGGGGTGTACGCGGCAGAGGGTATACGTCTACGTCTCCCTTACTCCCGTCTCCACTACTGTCTGTGTCGGGGTCTTCGTCTGAGTCAGTCCATCTCCCTACTGCATTACCCGTGAGTACCACCCGTCCTCTATGTGAATTCCCTTTTTTCTGCCTAGTTCTGGTCCTTCTCACTGTGTCACTATCGTCCGACCCCGACCTTGAGTCCTCACCTAACCTGCCTTTAGTACGGCCTGATCTTTTCTTTATGGCCCCTGTAATCTCCTCTTGTTTATTCTTTCCTAGTCGTCTCCCCTTCTCGCTCCTCTTTCTCTGCCCTTGCCTTGAACGGTTTCACCTCCCCCTCAGTGTCTGTCTCGCTCCCTGACTCCGCCTTCCTACTTAATTTTCTCTTATCTTGCTTTCCTGTGAATTGAGTTATGGGCTTGCTGTTCTGTGTGTCTAAAGACAATATCCCACTCTCTAAACATAACGCTGGATATAATGGTACACGGTACCATGCACCACCAGGTCATCTTCATATGCTGGGGGTTCTATCTCTCCTCCCTCTTTTTCCTCAATTTTCTGTCCCTTTTTCTCTTTGTTCAAATGGTCTACGCCCTGACACCACACTGCTAATTTACACCATTCTTTTCTGTGCTTTTCCCATTCCTTCTCCTTTTCTCTATATCTCCCTCTCTTGACCAAATTGGCTGTTTACTTCTTGTCTCTAACTCTATCTCGATTTTTGGAACACTCCTTCTCCTTATTCCACAAAATAACATGTAATGGTCTCCTTTCCTCCATCCTTAATCCTGCCTCACTCACCACTTGTCGCAATTTCTCTTCTATCCCTTCTTTTTCTTTCTGAATTGGGTCCATCCTGCCTACAACAGTCATTACATTTGCCACCTGTATCCCCAATTGTTTCCACTTTCCCGTGCCTGGACACCGCCCATCGTCATCAACTTCTCTCTCACACTCCCCGTCCATTTCAACCTGACTTACGTTACTGTGAGTCCCAGACTCAGAATAATTAACAAATGATTAACGGGTACCTGACCCAACACTTTTGGGACTCAAACCCAGTTTTCTTACAAAGAATTTGGGGAGTTCCAAAACTCCCCGGGCCTCTAACCCAGCTGAACGGGTCCCTGACCCAACACTTTTTGGGACTTGAACCCAGTTCTCTTTTACAGAATTTGGGGAGTTCCAAAACTCCCCGGGACTCTAACCCAGATACAGAATTTGGGGAGTTCTAAAACTCCCCGGGCCTCTAACCCAGATACAGAATTTGGGGAGCTCTAAAACTCCCCGGGCCTCTAACCCAGATACAGAATTTGGGGAGTTCTAAAACTCCCCGGGACTCTAACCCAGATACAGAATTTGGGGAGTTCCAAAACTCCCCGGGACTCTAACCCAGATACAGAATTTGGGGAGTTCTAAAACTCCCCGGGACTCTAACCCAGATACAGAATTTGGGGAGTTCCAAAACTCCCCGGGACTCTAACCCAGATACAGAATTTGGGGAGTTCCAAAACTCCCCGGGACTCTAACCCAGATACAGAATTTGGGGAGTTCTAAAACTCCCCGGGACTCTAACCCAGATACAGAATTTGGGGAGTTCTAAAACTCCCCGGGACTCTAACCCAGATACAGAATTTGGGGAGTTCTAAAACTCCCCGGGCCTCTAACCCAGATGAACCTTTACACACAATAAATACTTCGAGGTGCCCCTAAGTCCTCGGGCCTCTAACCCGACTGGTTGCCGAGACTCTAACTCGCAACTCTCCACCGTCCCCGTCGGGAAGTGGCGTAGGGTAGTCAACCCTAGAACGATTAACGGGCCTCTAACCCGACTTACAGTGAGACTCTAACTCACACACCGGTAGCGGGCCTCTAACCCGATTTACAGTGAGACTCTAACTCACACACCGGTAACGGGCCTCTAACCCGACTTATAGTGAGACTCTAACTCACAGACCGTTCCCCTGACCCCCTGAATTTAAACCAGTCTCCCAATACGTTTTCCACAGGTCCACAATTTAGTTCATAGCCAATATGCAGATTAAGATATAACAGGCTCTGCTTACCTTTATCATGAGCCGGCTCGGAACCTGTGAATCTCGCGTAGGTTGTCTGGACAAGATCGAATTCCTTCTCCTCTTTCCAATCCCGGACGAGCCCCCAAATTGTTGAAGTATAACACTTCCCCGAGTTGGTTTGTTGGAAAGGAGAATAAAACACAGGGAGTCAGGGCAATTACCGTATTATACGTCCATTTATTACAGAAGCTTCTGGAGACACGTGTCGCCGCACAATGTCTAAGGATCAACAGTCAGAACATCATTTTTATACTTCTACTACGCCCAAAAAGATAGAGGCGTTAACTTACAAAGTGTGTGCCATTGGCCCAATCCCAGTTTTATTCCTTATAGGATAACTGCAAGTATCCCCTTGCCCACCTTTCTGGTTTCTGTCTTGTCTGTCCGACTATGTGTGTGTGTCTCTGACCTGTGACCTGTTTCTCACAAAACAGACATACTAAATCTTTCTATCCCCGGCAACAGCTTAAACAGGGTTTCCTATTCTCCTACTTGCTCCTTCAGTTTCGGTTCATATTACAGACATTTAATATTTTGTTTCATTGGTTACAACAGCTTATAACAGTTCACTAACTTATATAATCAATACATCTACATTGGTTACAACAGCTTATAACAGTTCACTAACTTATACAATCACTACATCTACACTACTTACTCTGTTTTTAACATTAGCTTTTTTCATTCCGTCACAGTGCTTATAATGGTCTGTCCTACTACTGTTTTTACCTCAGTATTTTTATATATATATATATATATATATATATATATATATATATATATATATGTCAAGTTTTGTTTATCACAGATACAAGAAACAAAGATCTTATTGCAGCACAGTGTAAATCTTGTGCCCCAGTGTCATGGTGCGGTGAGCAGCAGCGCCACCGTGCCATATATTCTCAAGTTCCCATATCACACGAACACATCCCGGACTGTCACATGTCTCCAATCTTTCACACCAGGTCCCAATTTGTATCGTTTGTATGTGTTTAAATGTTTCCCCTCTGCTCCCCACATTGTGGATCATTGTTGCGGTTGTTCGTGTCTCGATGAGTGGTGCTTGTTTGTACTGTTGAAGTTTGCTAGTTAAGACGCGTTGTCGCGCACCTTTCTTTTCATCAGTATATTAGTTATCGTTGTCCGTTCGGTTTTGTTTGTTTTTGATTAAACTCCACGAACGAGAGAAATGCCTGCGCCTGGTTCCTAAACCAACACTACACCACAACTACAACATTACAAAATGATCCACCAAAACCTGAACCAGCAGGCAGTCCCTCCAGGACCGAGGCCTCCCCAATAACATTTTAGGGGGGGGCTATGGGGGGTGCCCGAGGAAGGTTGTGACGGCACCCCCTCTGCGTCCAGGAGGCCTTCCCGGTGGTTGGGCGGAGCAAGGACTGATGGGGCTTCAAGGACCCGCCGTACCGGTTCTCGCTGCCAGAGGAAAAGTTCCCGGCCGGCTTGGCAAGGCCACCGTCTGGCCTATGACCGGCGCCCTCTCCTGCCCCGGCGCCCTCTCCTGCCCCGGCCGCCCCGGCGCCCTCTCCTGCCCCGGCTGCCCCGGCGCCCTCTCCTGCCCCGGCGCCCTCTCCTGCCCCTCCGCCGGCTGCCGACCCTCCGTCGGCTCTCCCGGCCTCTGACCCTCCGCCAGCTCCTGATCTTCCGCCGGTTCTGCCTGCCCGGCCTGTCCCGACGGCTCCGCCGCCCTGGTTAGTCTCGGCTGTTCCGCCCCCTCGGCAGGTATGTGCCGATGGGGGTTCTGCGCTGCCCCGCCCCCCCTCCCTTGGGCTGGGGTTCGTCTTGGCCCGTCCGGTGGCCGGGCATTTGGGGGGGGGGTACTGTCATCTGTTTACGCCAAATTCTGACTCTACCATCTGAATGTCTCAACAGAAATCGAGACTCATCAGACCAGGCAACATTCTTCCAGTCTTCCACTGTCCAATTTTGGTAAAGAAGTCTTTACTGTGCCAATGCCACCAAAAAGCCCTGTTAGAATAAGCCCAACAACACCTTGACACGCCTCACAGCTTCTGGCATTTTTACATAAAAGGACCCCAAATGACCCATATGCTGGAGTAACAAGTTTAGCAATTCTCTAACAAATGTTTGATAATTTAAAATTTTTGAGCCCTGTTGAGATTGGGTCAAGTTACCATGTCAGGTGGTATGACCCCTGGTAAACTATAAACGTGCTTTTCTTTATAGCAATTTTGGTTTTATTTTATAAATGTATACACTCTACTTCAAGGCTAAAAGTGAATATAAGTGTCCATGTGAATTCCTGTTAAATTTGAATGGACTCTGAAATGTCAGGTGGCGCAACCAATAAGTCAAATGGTGCAACCAGATTTAGTTAGATCAATTGAAAAAAGTTATGTTAATAGATGTTTATGAATACATTCATTGTATTTTAATGATAATATACGTCTTTCTGTAAGATATTGTGTTATCTGAAGTATTTTGATAAATTGCTTGTACATGCCATTATCAAGCAAAGAGAAATCAGCATGACTTAGTACCTTGCCAAAAGGAAAGCAAGGTATTGTATCTGGAAAAATGTAGACTAAATTAAATAATAGGGGTTGGAAATATTTCAATATGTTTTGTAGTTATCAAAAGTGGAAGAATGGGGGATAGTGAAAACACCAGTCAGTCAGCTCCCCAAGGCAGGACAGGAGAAAGGGGGCAACAATGGAAGGACTCCAAAAGAAAACACATGGAAAGACAAAGGGCAGTGGACAAAATAACGAACTTAATACCAGAATCTATTAATTAATAAATCACAGATGAACCGGTTTATCTAGCAAAGGCACAACCTAACCCAACTGATCAAGCGAATGATGCCCATATGAATGGGCAGGACCGTGCAGGAAGTGGTGAGCAACCATCATCAACACCTGAATGAGAAAGAAAGGAGGGAAAACAGTGCCAAGCTTTGCAATAGGAGAAAGCAAAACTAAGAAAAAAGATGCTGTGACTAAAAAAGCAATTGGCCACAGCCAAACTAACCACGGATAAATTGCAGAAGAAGATTGAAAGATTGAAGAAAAACAGTCAAAGTGATAAGAACAAGAATAAATTGTTCAAAGCTTTAAAATAAACCCCTACTTTTTTGGGTGATAATCAATTGTTATTAAATTGTGGCGCAACCACAGTGGTCAGGTGGTGCCACAGTGGTCAGGTGGTGCAACCAGCAAATGTACATTTAAAACATCAATTGTCATCGCAACTGTAAAGTTGAGTCATAACATTAACACCTTATGTAATGTTGCTTTCTCTCAATGGGAAATTGGATGTTTAAAAACAATAAATGTAATAGAAATGCCATATATAAAGAACTTAAAGGGAAATGTATTGTGTTATGTAATTTAGACAGTATAACGATTCATATGTACTTATTTTTGGATGTGGGAAATACATTAACTGATTATTATTTAACATTTAAATATGGTTTCTTGGGTGGTGAAATGCCATCTTAAAAGCTACAAAACAAACAAGAATACACAGAATACATTCTTGTGAACATACAAATGCATTTTACATCCATTTTGATGTGCATAATAATTGTTTTCATTTTGAAAACCTTATTTGTCATTGACCCACATACCAGACAACCCTCAATTACACCTGAGTTGGCTGAGTTCTGTAACAAGGTGTGGGCAAAAATCCCTCACAAAAGATATCAGAAACTGGTTAGTGGCTATAGGAGATGTTTACTCCAAGTTATTCCTATTGAATGAATCTATGGAATGAAGGGGTTGACATATTTTTGCATGAAATTGTGAAACAATGAAAATAGATCATATGTTTTTTGTTTATGTCCTTTATTTGGAATGTCGTTTTTACAAATTGGGGTTTTATAAAAGGATTTTATGAGTAATTTTATACTGAAATAAAGACCATATTAGGCAAGTTACATACAGTGGGGAGAACAAGTATTTGATAACCTGCAAAATCGGCAGTGTTTCCCACTTACAAAGCATATAGAAGTCTGTCATTTTGACGTCTATTTAAAGTGAGTTTGAATGTGATTTAATTCTGAACACAGCCACATCCCCAGTTATAAGGTGTGCACATTTAAGCAACCATGTTATTGTAACGTTTTTATTTTATTGATTTTATTTCTCCCCCTTGAAGATTTCAGTTTGTTTTTCAATTGAATTGTTCACATTATAGGTCACATTAAAAGTGGAATAAGTTCTGACACGATTTATCTTTGTCTCATTCTTTTACATCACAAGAACCTGGCATTTTAAGAGGGGTGTGTAGACTTTATATCCACTGTATATATATATATATACAGTGTGGAGAACAAGTATTTGATACACTGCCGATTTTGCAGGTTTTCCCATTTACAAAGCATGTAGAAGTCTGTAATTTTTTATCATAGGTACTCTTCAACTGTGAGTGATGGAATCTAAAACAAAAATCCAGAAAATCATCATTCATCATCGTTCATCAAAATCATCATTGTATGATTTTTAAGTAATTAATTAGCATTTTTTTACATTACATAAGTATTTGATACATCAGAAAAGCAAAGCTTAATATTTGGTACAGAAACCTTTGTTTGCAATTACAGAGATCATACGTTTCCTGTAGTTCTTGACCAGGTTTGCACACACTGCAGCAGGGATTTTGTCCCACTCCTCCATACAGACCTTCTCCAGATCCTTCAGGTTTTGGGGCTGTCGCTGGGCAATACGGACTTTCAGCTCCCTCCAAATATTTTCTGTTGGGTTCAGGTCTGGAGACTGGCTAGGCCACTCCAGGACCTTGAGATGCTTCTTACGGTACCACTCCTTACTTGCCCTGGCTGTGTGTTTGGGTGGAAGATCCAGCCACGACCCATCTTCAATGCTCTTACTGAGGGAAGGAGGTTGTTGGCCCCATCCATCCTCCCCTCAATACAGTGCAGTTGTCCTGTCCCCTTTGCAGAAAAGCATCCCCAAAGAATGATGTTTCCACCTCCATGCTTCATGCTTCTTCCAAACACGGTGAGTGGAGTTTAGACCAAAAAGCTCTATTTTTGTCTCATCAGACCACATGACCTTCTCCCATTCCTCCTCTGGATCATCCAGATGGTCATTGGAAAACTTCAGACGGGCCTGGACATGCGCTGGCTTGAGCAGGGGGACCTTGTGTGCGCTGCAGGATTTTAATCCATGACGGCGTAGTGTGTTACTAATGGTTTTCTTTGAGACTGTGGTCCCAGCTCTCTTCAGGTCATTGACCAGGTCCTGCCGTGTAGTTCTGGGCTGATCCCTCACCATCCTCATGATCATTGATGCCCCACGAAGTGAGATCTTGCATGGAGTCCCAGACAGAAGGAGATTGACTATAATCTTGAACTTCTTCCATTTTCTAATAAATGCGCCAACAGTTGTTGCCTTCTCACCAAGCTGCTTGCCTATTGTCCTATAGCCCATCCCCGCCTTGTGCAGGTCTACAATTTTATCCCTGATGTCCTTACACAGCTCTCTGGTCTTGGCCATTGTGGAGAGGTTGGAGTCTGTTTGATTGAGTGTGTGGACAGGTGTCTTTTATACAGGTAACGAGTTCATACAGGTGCAGTTAATACATGTAATGAGTGGAGAACAGGAGGGCTTCTTAAAGAAAATCTAACAGGTCTGTGAGAGCCGGAATTCTTACTTGTTGGTAGGTGATCAAATACTTATGTCATGCAATAAAATGCAAATGAATTATTTAAAAATCATACAATGTGATGTTCTGGATTTTTGTTTTAGATTCCGTTTCTCACAGTTGAAGTGTACCTATGATAACAATTATAGACCTTTAAGTGCTTTGTAAGTAGGAAAACCTGCAAAATCTGCAATGTATCAAATACTTGATCTGCCCACTGTAATTTCTAGCAGCACTGTCAGTAACTACTCAGTCTATACATTATTCCCCCAACTATCCGCGGTTCCACATTCGCAAACTCAAGTATCCACGGAAATGTTTCAAGAAGTAAAAAATTCTAATTTCAGCCATCCAAGCGTCAAATGTATAGCGTATTATATTTAATTTACATTATTCACAATATATTTACAATATTATACGTGCAATAAGACCATGGAAAGGGTCATGGGGCATGTTATGTAGGGTAACTGGGTGTTAGGGAGTGATTCTTAAGGGTGCGTCACTTATCCACGATTTTCCACATCCAAGAGGGTTGGCAGAACCGATCCCTCACGGATACGGGGGATGTACTGTACATTGCAGAAACAAGACAATAATCACAGAGTGGTTGAATAAATTCAAGGTTATAATAATCTAAATTAAAAAACTGTAGAAATGATACTGGACTTACAGTCAAAAAGGCAATGTTAAAGACTAAATGCAGCAAAACAGGTTTACACTGGACTAGGTAATGACTCTTAAGGGAATGTTTTCTAAAGTTGAGGGCCAATTTCGGTTTAGTTTGTGGCTGGTTTTAGAGTGACTGGGAGCACTGAAGTGTGTGTTGAAAAACAAGTATCCTACTGCAGCTTCAAAGCACCTCTCTCTGTAGGTGCCTAGGGATTTGAAAAGTAATATTGAGATTATTAGTCCCTTCCAATATAGTGACTAAATTTACCACATGGGGGTTAATTTGTCATGCATTTACAGGTACATTGCATAAGGGTGCGTGTGTTTTCTTGAATGCTGATCTGAACATATCTGACCTCTCTGAGATGTCAGCTCTGTTAAGTGGGTTATGGAATGGAAGGGTGGACTGGGGAGAAAAATGTGTGTCATCAGGACAAACAGCCTAGATCCAGGCTGATGCTGTACATTGCATCACAAATTGTAACGTTTCCCCTGCATAGTGCACTACTTTTGACCAAACCCTGGTCAAAAGCAGTGCACTATATACAGCAGAGAGTAGGATGCCATTTGGGATGTAGACAAGTTATTTAAAGGGCTATCATCCTCCCCTAATGCATCATGCGGTCTAAAGTGGGCCAGGCAGGATCAAGACCAAAACACAGTCACACTATCCAAATCTCTTCAGCAGGGCTTACTGTTTTAATGTATTTAGTACATGCTACTTAGTAGGAAAGTTTGCAGCAGACCATTGCAGCATGGATTTTATTCCAGCCTACTGCTATTTAAATATCCTTCATATGTTTAAATATAATGTATGCACTGATGAGCCAAAATATTATGACCATTCACAGGTGAAGTGAATATCTTTGAGTTGTTATGGCCAAATTGTTATGGCCAGATGACTGGGTCCGAACATCTCTGAAATGACAAGGCTTGAGCAGCAGTGGTGAGTACCTATTGTGGAATTATATGATTGTATGTTTCACTGGAAGTAAAATGTCCCTAGATAATGAGAACAACAGATTCTCTCTCTGTAGGTCACAATCAGCCAACCTCAAGAATGAGGAATGTTTACATTGACCATTTGGCATGGGGATTCTTGTGGAGATGTGATCTGTGCTAGGTAGACACGCCCTTCAGTGTATATAACCACTACCAACCATCTTAACAATGAGAAAATGTTAGAATGTTAATTTAATAGGACTGCTGCATTATTACAATAAATACTGAATGCATTTTCTCCCTTGATTTGTACAGGTTCTCTATTATTTAAACACAATAAGTAACCACTAACAGTTGGTGCTGTGAGTCGTATGTTTGGACTTTCGATTCTACCGAAAAACTACAGTTTTTGCTGGAGATCTTGAGACGCTGAAGCTATTTTTCAGCTATTTGAGCTACAGTAGCTCCTCTGTTGGATCGGACCACACGGGCCAGTCTTTGATCCCCATCAATGAGCCTTGGCCGCCCATGACCCTGTCACCGTTTCTGCACTTTCCCTTTAATGGAAAAGTGGAAAAGCTGGTTCATTATGAGTGGTCATAATGGACCACTTTTGATAGGTACTGATAACTGCTCTGACCCAGTCGTCTAGCCATCACAATTTGGCCCTTGTCAAAGTCGCTCAGATTCTTACGCTTGCCCATTTATCCTAATTCTAACACATCAACTTTGAGGACAGAATGTTCACTTGCTGCCTAATATATCCCACCCACTGACAGGTGCCATGATGATGAGATTATCAGCGTTATTCACTTGTCAGTGGTCATTATGTTATGGCTGATCGGTGTATGTGCTGAGCCCTGTACTGGATAGTCTTAGGGGCAATTTCTTGTGATAATAAGACTAGGTTGAATTACTTAACAGTGCAGATTTTTTTAACTGTAGTCTAGTGTACTGTAGGACTAAGTGGATGTACTGTATAGTCTAGTCAAGGACTAGTGACTAGATTGATGCACTCATTTGTGTAGGATGATTTGGATATGCATGTGACAGTCACAAGACGTAAGCCACCTAAGAAATTCTAGGAAAAATTAACAAGCATCTGGAAGCAGGGTTTGTCCTACATAATTCCTCTTTTTGTGGATTGATTTGTCAATCCGTATCAAACTCATTAAAAATATGTGTAGTCTGGCCAAGGGTTGTTAAGTTGAATAGCAAGGTAGTAGAGTGACAAACCACTCTTTCCTGGCAGGGTCCACTCTCCATTAGGAATCTGACACTAACCTCATTACTTAAAAAAATAGTAAAAAGGTTTTGCGGTCTGTTGGCAGTAAATATGACTGACCGTTCTTACTGTAGTTACACACATGACATCAACCTCTTTTGATAATTGTAGATAGACTTTAGAAATGGACAGAAGCCGTTGTCGAAGATATACTGTAGGAAAACACCCAGACCGTCGTAAAATGTTTAATGGATCATGTAATTCCACGCTTTGGAAATCTGATTGGTATTGATTCAGATAATGGCATACCTTTTACTTCTAGAGTAACTAGACAACTATCTGCAGTGTTAGGGATTAACTGGACATTCCACATTCGGTCATGTGAAAAGACGAGAGAATCATGTAGCCAGCGAAGTGTTTTAGGATATCCTGAAGAAATCCTAAAACATAATTTGAAAATCCATCAGAAATAGTTGCAATATAGCAATAAACAATCTTATTTTAGGCTTCCTATGACGTAGCTACATAGGGTGGTAGCCAGCAAAGATTTTGTGTGTCCTAAACCTCAGGCATAATGGCCCTCATTTATCATTCTTGCGTAGAAACGGGCGTATATGTTGGCGTAAGATTTTGCTTACACTCCTCTCATCGCCTGATTTATGAAACTGTGCGTACCTTTAAAATCCAGGTGTACGCAATACCTTCCCTTGATAAATGCCGCGGCTGAAAACGATCGTCATTAGAATAACACGCCCCTATATATTCAAGTCTCCGCTTCCCCCACGCCCTCATTTTACGCCATGGACACACGGAAGACGGCAAAAAAGAGAAACTTCTCTGACGTGGAGATTGAGACGATCACCAGGGAGGTAGAAATAAATCAAATTGTTTCATTTGGCAGTTTAAAAAGCGGAATAAAAGATGATGTGATGTGGAGTACCATTCATTCACATTAATAACTGCATGACAATTTGTAATATTCCTCTTATTATTTCATGATATTTATCAATGACGTTTATTGTTATTTAGAAGAAGAATGTCGTTATTATTATTATTTCTATTATTGTCTAAAAGAAGAAGAATGTCATTTTTATTATTTTGTCAGTCTGAATTATTTTTTGGTAATTCAAAGCCTTTTATTACTGAACCCAGTCCATGCGCAACTGCCGGGCCTAACCCTGAAACGTCATGTAAAGCGCACAGGCTCGCATCTGAAGGAATACATATAAGTCAAATGCTTTGGTAAAGTCACACAAATGAAATCTTGAAGTCCATGTTGCACAAAAATAAACACTGAAGTTTGTAATTATGTTGTTGTTGTTTTTTTACAGTAGGTCATAATATATCACATCTTTTAGTTTGTCAGTGCGTTAGGATTTTCTTTTCTGCGCTGTTAAGGTTTCATTTCTCTCCGCCATGTCCATGTGCAATAGGTTGTTGTCATCCATCCACCAAAGATCACTCCAAATATAACTATTAATACTGTTTTATTTTCAGTTTACATCTCAATGCACTGGCATAACATCTGTGCACGAGGGAACAGCAGCAGGGGCTGAGTATACGGCGACCAATTTTTTGCTTGAGACAGGTCAAAATAAAAGTCCCGTCTCTTCACACATGCGCACAATTAACTCTTGCACAATTTTGGGTATACAACAGTCAGTATCATAATTAAACAACATAATATAAATGATGAGAACATATAACTCAACATGCGCATTTCCGCACTAACTCAAAACGTGCGTACACCACCTCCTGAGCTGGCGTAGGATTTGAGAGTGCCGTACGCCAACGTCCATATTGATAAATCTCAAAGTCACCGTGGTTTTGGGTGTACGCTGGAAATTTGGTGTACGCACTTTTGATAAATGAGGGCCAATGAGTTTTGACTGTTAAGGGAGTTGAACACGGGACCTGTTATTCCAGAGCCTGCGTCGCTAACCACTACGCTATTTAACATGACTGAGTGAGTGAGTCAGTCAGTCAGTTTCGTTCTTCTAGGTCAGCTCCACTTATGCAGTCCAGCAAAAACATCAAATATGAATTTCAATGTGCCTTAAGAAAATAGAATGAAAACATAATTGGTCAATTCTGTAGTAGATTCCAGTTGTTTTTTTAGAATTATACATATTATGTGACCCTTGTTCCATCATATCATATCTAAGAAAATCGTAATATTATTAATCATTTACATTATTAACATTCTGTGATTGCTATGTATATGTCCCAGGGTGGAATACCTTCACAGTTTCTGTCTGAACAATCTACCCATAATTATTATTATTTGAGTGCCTGAGCTTGACCAATATCTTTTCATGACAGTTAAATATGTCACTATTCTGACATAATGCTAAAAACATGAAAGGTCTCTAAAGTTATGAGGCCAAAATGTTACCACATAACAGGAATTACCCATATATCAACCAAGAGTGTGGAGCGGGGTGATGTTAGAGACTACTACAGCACCATAATGGCTTCAGTTACAGAGTTTTTTGTTTCATAGTTAACCCATAACACAAGGCTTAAAAGCTGAAGGTAATACATTCTACAGTCAATTAATCAAAACTGTGCTGTATGTAAATGTATGTTTGAGTTTGAATAACATTTTAACCTGTAAGTGGATCATTATTTACACGTTATGCTAGAGAACTGGCAAAAGATAATGCTAACAACAGACCAAACACTGAACAACCATCAACCTCAACACATATCCAACAGACCGTACCTAACACAAGTGCACACAGTGATACCCCCATAGATAATACTCAGAAAAGTCCCCGCATGTCGACACCAGGTTCACCCCATCAAGACACACAAAACTGTGACTCTTTTAATCTACAGATTACACATAAGCAAGTTAATGCTGTTGCACAGCGATACAGACAATCCACAAATGCAAGATTTGTTAACCAAGATCTGCAGCCCACATTTTTTTGACGATCTTGTTTACACCCCTACAAACTCACTGACGCATACTCATTACAACAACCCGGCTGATTTTGAAAGGTTCAAATCTTGAACACAGACCAGTGATGGTGTTAGAGTGACACAACGTAACCAATTTAAATATGTGGAATTACGTCAGTCTGTAAAAAATATGGGCGAAGTTGATGATTTTGATGCATTTTATGCACGCATTATGGAAGGTTTGGATACTTTGATTGTTAGAGCTTCAGACTTTGTACAAGGTCCAAGTGACTGCTGTTGGCTTATGGCTCTTTTGTAGAACAATAAGGACCCAAGTCAGGGGGAGAAGCGTTCCTTGTTGTTTATTCACAAAATATAGTACATGTCTTTCTTAGATGTTCTGCCTTCTTCTGATCTCTCTCTTCGTGGTCTTTCCAGATGTCTCTGTGCTTCTCCAAATGTCTTTGTCTTTAACAGCATATATATACTAGACAAACCTATAGCACATTGGCTGTCTTCCAATCATATAAGAGCAATGTATGTTCCACCCTCCCTATGTTCCTTGGACCCATACAGGAATGTATGGACAAAATGTATGGGGGATGTGTGGGGTAATGAACACCACATGTCCAACCATTGACCTTTGTGCAGTTTCCAAGCAAGGAAAGAAATTGGCACATATTTGGCAAAGCAGTACTCTGTGTTGTGTCCTCTAACAAAAGTATATCAGGAAAAAGACATGCTTTCTCACAATTCCCCCCTATGACATTAAAGCACTACATTTACATGTCATAACAACAAGTCTGTAAAGAATAAGAACACTACCCATGTAAAAATAAGAGAAGAAAAACAGTTACTAATAATACAAATAGTAAAGCGAGCTAATTCATCTCACATCCTAATGACGTAAGAGGTACACTTGTGGTTACCTATATATGCATATTAAAATTAGAGATAGACGGTGGGTGTGATGGTACTCTTGTCCTTTACAACACAATCCTGTGAGGGAGAACGTCGTTGGTCAGCACAGGTATCACAGCCACCTTGGACACACTGGAGCTGATACGGACACGGCCTGTACTCGTGTAGGTCCCGTGGGAGCATGCGCCGTACCTTGAGTGACAGACACCTGTCGACAGCACACTTGGCAAGTGTTATTAAGATAAAAAAGACCAACACTACAACCACCACTGGCATAATCATGGTCAGCAACGAACCTCCCAATTTACCAAAAATAGATGACAACCATGTAGAAAAACCTAAATCATCAGGATTGTAATTATTGTATTTAGCACCTTCCTCACGGATCTTACCAGCCAAATCAGTCAGTTCTTCAGAGTTATCAGGTATGTAGGTACAACACTCAGTCCCGATAACTGCACAGGTTCCCCCCTGAGCTGACAATATGTAATCAAGAGCAAGTCTATTTTGCATTGCAACAGTACGAAGGGCAACCATTTCAGCTGACTGCAATTTCAGACTTTCAGAGGTCATGTTAGCTAAAGCCTCCAAAGAGCTAGCCATACTAATAACTTCTCTCGCCAACATGGCTGTGCCATAGGGAGGGAATGCAATAGCAAAAAACCTTTCAGTTTCTGTAATAGCTCGTGAATGTCGTGTTTTAAAGGGAGAATCTGTACTCAGTCTCACATGTGGAATTACATAACCCAAATAACATGATCCTCGCCATAAAGGTGGGAGCCATGGATAGGCATTGGGGCCACAAATGAAATGAGTTCCATTAGGAGCAATCATACCCGTAGTTATTAAGTTGCCTAAGGTGTTAGCATAAAATACAGATTCAGTGCCATTCTTGAGGGTTATATTGGCATACATCAAACACTCAGGGATAGTAGTACCATCACATATAGAGAGATCCGCTGTTTGGTTGCAATAACTTCGACCTACAAACACAAAAGCATTCGAATATTGGTCCATTAGGCTTTTGGATTGTTCTCGCTGTATACACAACCATCCCCTAGGTGGATTAGTAACTACTATATGTGGGGGACGACGCCAGAAATCAGGGCTGTTTCTATCAAAGGCTGGCATATAACTATGACGCCATGATTTCACAGGCACACCTAAAGATGTTACATGATCCTGGACGGAAATGCATCCAGATTGTTTAGGTTTCCTCCAGCAGGGGTCAGAAGAATTTGGTCCACGAGAGTGCAAGTAGCTGTCATTAACACCCCAATTATTGCATACAGAAAATTTAAACCAACTGAGGTCTCTCCAGATCCCTAACATCTCAGACTGATTGAATGGAATGACTCCTAAGGGAATACCTCCTTTAGCAGTGAACGGTGTATGGGTACAAATCCAACAACTACTCTGGTTAATCGTCCTGGCAAATCGTAGGGAAAGGGCCAAAAATGTATTAATACCATGATGGCCATCCTCGTGTCTATGTGCATCAATGTTTGGGACTAGAGCACCACCACACTGTAGGAAACACAAAGAAACAATCAACATGAACATCGTGATCTATATACCTCAGTAGTGTAAGAATCTACTTCCCTAGTGGCTAACTAATTCCTAACTAGTATTTAATCCAACACAAATATCAATCACAATGGTTCTATTTGGCACATAACAATTGTGAAGAATTCTTCTTCCTGTCCGTTGGTCAATTAGGATGGTCTTGATGCTGATCCCATATGTTACTTTATCTGTGTAGAGTCAGAAAAGACCAGGATACAGTTCGTGTTGTCGTAGGGTCAGGTAGATAATCTGCATAACCTGCAAAAAGAACAAAGAGAGAAAGTGAGAGTATGGGTGTTTCTATGAAAAAGGTAGATAATCAGCCTCAATTTAGCTAAATGACGGTTGCAGCGGTTTCATAAAAATTTATCAGATTCTGATCCCTTTCTATGCATCTTCACCCGAGATGGGCCCCCGGTTGCCTATTGCAACCGGTTCTGTAGTCTCAAGGCTCTGCTCTTCGTCATGTTGTACCACTTTGCAATGAGTAACATGTATCCACCTTGGTTTACCCTGTACCTTCACTGCTGATCTAGTGACAAGTAAAACTTGGTAAGGGTCTTCCCACTTTGCTCCTAATGTCTCTGTAAGGTGTTTCTTTATCATTACCCATTGTCCTGGCACTACATCATGTCCCCCCTCGGGGGTTGTTCCCCACGCTTCCTTGACCTGTTTGTCTGCCTCTGCTACTGATTCTGACAGTTGCATACAGTAATTAAGCATAGTATCACTCATGATGTGTTTATCTGCTTTTCTCAGGTCTAGCGTGCCTGGTAGTGACATAGGCCTGCCTGTGACAACCTCAAACGGACTTAACCCTGTAGTCTTGTTGTGTGTAGCTCTTATACTGCACAAGACGGTAGGCAGCGCATCAGGCCACGCTATTCCTTCTTGATGCATTTTTGCTAATCTGCTCTTCACAACCTGGTTTTGGCGTTCCACATGACCACTTGATTGTGGATGGTAAGGGCAATGTAGTCGCCAGTCTATGCCCAGGAGGCGGGCTACCTCCTGACACACTTTCCCAGTAAAGTGAGTTCCTTGATCAGAGTCCAATCGTTCCGGTAATCCCCATCTGGGAATTATTTCACGAATCAGTACTTTTGCGGTGTGCTGTGCTGTCCCTTTCTTGGTAGGATAAGCCTCCACCCATCGTGAGAAATGGTCAACAATTACCAACACGTCTTCAAATCCTTTACTCTTAGGCAGAGTAATGTAGTCAAGCTGTAAGTGTCTGAAGGGTCCTGGCGGGGCAGGTGCCCGACGTGTCTGAGCTTTCACTTTTCCCTTTGTATTGTTTCCCATACAGATGTTGCAGTTTGCTACGATAGTTTCAGCTTCCTTCCGCACACCAGGGTTCCACCATTTTCCAACGAAACGGTAGATTATTTTGTCAACGCCAACATGTCCCAAAGAGTGAATCTGAGTTATTAGGTATGGGAGGAGTGCGTTTGGTGCTACCCACCTAAGGTTGTATTTCCACACACCTTCTTTGTTGAGTTTGCATCCTGCAGACATCCATTCCCATACTTCATCTTTTGGTGCATTGTTCTGCATTTCTTTGATGTGTTGGAGAGTGTCCACTGTATATCTTCTCATGAGTCTGGGTGATAGTGGTGTCCGCTTGGCAGCTGCCTTCGCAGCCCTATCCACCAGATCATTGCCTTTGTTCTCTTCTGTGAGAATCTTGCCATGTGCTTTTGTTTTCATGATTGCAACTTGAACTGGTAACTGGAGAGCTTCCAGTAGTGCCATTACTTCTGGTCCATTCTTCACGGGAGCCCCCAGTGATGTCATGAATCCTCTATTCTTCCAGATTTTTCCAAAATCATGTGTGACGCCAAATGCATACCTTGAATCAGTGTAGATGTTTGCTGTTTTCCCTTCAGCCTGTTTACATGCTTCTGTCAGAGCCACTAGCTCTGCAACTTGTGCTGATGTTCCTACTGGTAAAACACCAGATGCCACTACATCACTTGATGTAGTAACTGCCCATCCGGCCTTCCTCTCTCCCCCCTCCACAATGCTGGAACCGTCAGTATAGAAAACAAATTCAGGATTCACAAGAGGATGGACTTTCGTGAATTCATCACAGAGCTGGTCCAAAACCAACTCACAACAGTCGTGTTCAAGCAATGTGGAATCAGGCGGGAGCATCAAGGTGGCAGGATTAGAAGGTGTACCACGTTGTATGCTGATATTAGGCGCCTCTAAGACTGTGGACCATTTGTTCCAGCGTGCAGCTGTAACCTGTGCAGCTCGGTTCATAGTCAAGAGAGTGTGCACAGCATGTGGGCATTTGATGATAAGCTGTTGGTCAAGAACAAGAGGTGATACCAGGGATACAGCAATGTAGGTGGCCTGCATAGCTCTCAGACAAGGACCCCAGCCTAAGGCTACATCATCCAATTTCTTAGAGTAGTAACCCACAGGCTTTTGGCGATCTCCATGGTCTTGTGTCAGAACTGATGTCATGTAGCCATCTTTTTCAGCCACAAAAAGGGTGAATGGCTGTCCTGAGTCAGGAATGCCCAGAGCAGGTACTGACGACAGTGCCATCTTGAGTTTGACAAAGGCATCTTTCTGTTGTTCTGTGAACTGAACTGGATCCTTTGAGTCAGGGTCACCCTTCAGGAGATCATTGAGGGGTTGTGCTATTTCAGCAAACGAATCCACCCAACATCTGTTGTAGTTACACAGGCCCATGAAAGAACGTACATCTTTAATGGTAGTGGGTTCCTTTGCAGCTTGGATGGCCGCAGTGCGACTTTGAGTCATTTCCCGCTTCCCCTGTGAGACTAGCTGCCCTAGATAGGTGACCTGTGGCTGCATGATTTGTGCTTTGTCAGGGCTGGCCTTGTGACCTTTTGCATGTAGATGGTCCAGCAGTGTTCGGAGGTCCCGTGCATGTGTCATCTCATCTTCAGATGCCAATAGGATGTCGTCCACATATTGTATGACAACTGAGGACATTGGAGGCAAGTCTTGTAGATGCTTCCGCAACGCCTGATGGTATATGGAGGGGCTATTGTGTAGACCCTGCGGTAGGCGTGTCCATTGATACTGCTGACCGTCTACAGTAAAGGCAAGCCACGGTCTGACATCAGGATGTAATGGTACTGACCAAAAGCCATTAGCCATGTCAATCACAGAAAAAACTGAGTGTTCAGGCGACAGTGAGGTGAAAATAGTAGATGTGTTTGGAAATGGTTTCATTTGCGTTCCTGTAGTCTACAGTCACACGCCATGCACCTGTTGGTTTTTTCACCGGCCAGACCGGGCTATTCGATGCAGAATGTGTCTTTTCCACAACACCCATGTTATGTAAATCTCCAATAACTACTTTAGTTGCAGCCATGGCTTCTTTACTGATAGGGTATTGTTTTGTGCAAGGCGGTGCTTCACCTATAAGGCGTACAGGGTCCATATCCAATTTACCACACTCATTCTTTTTGGTGGTCCATATAGGGTGGTCTTTCAAATTTGTTGTTTCAACCTTTCTAATTCGCCATGTCACCTTTCCTTCATTGATGTCCAATGTGGAGTCCAGTTTCATGATAACATCAAGGCCCAAGATAGGCTGATCAAACGGACCAACCCATATCTCAGCATCAATCGTCATTGGACCAATAGAAAATGATAATGGTTCAGTTTGTTGCATGTCTGTTTTCCCCCCTCCCACACCCGTAGCTCTCATCTTCTTGCCGTTGTACACAGGATGTATGTGTTTTACATAGGATGTGGGCATCACAGTAACTTCAGCTCCTGTGTCCACTAAAAAATCTATTGGGTAGTTGTTTACCAGCATATTCACATATATCCCATCAGACTTCATGTGTACTCCAGCAGAGATGGGCCGTAAGAGGGGGTCTGTTAGTTTCCCTCCACCGCTTCCAGCAACCTTTGCTGTTGCTCATGAGAGAGTTCTTTAAATTTTTGCATTAACATTGTGTCATTAGGATTGTTGTCCTTTTTCCAAGTACCTTGGTTTCTGTTTGACCCGGTCTTGGCCCTTTTGTTCTTCTTATAGCAATCCTGTTCCCTGTGGCCAGGGATTCCACAGTAGTAACACGCCCCTTGTATCTTACTTGGTCGGTTTTGAATTGCTTTAGATGCGTTTTCTACCTGCATCAATCTGATGACAGGTGGCCTAGTGACATTGTGTTGATTCATGTCTCTATCCAGTCTTGCTAAAGCATCAGCTGTTTCTCCATATGTAGCTTTATCCCAGTTTTTAGTAGTAGCAACATGTGTTTTTCTCAGATCTTCATGTATGGATTGCATCAATTGATGAAGAATAGCGCCATTTTTTATGTCAGTGAGCGCATCATCATCCTCCACTCCAGGTAAACCACTGTGTCTGATCACAACAGCCCTAAATCGTTCTTCAAAATCTAAGAATGATTCCTTTGGCTTTTGAACACATCTGGTTATCTCTCCCCAATTTGTGGTGACATTGGTCAAGTCTTTGACATATGCCTGTACTGCCTTCCATCCACTTCTGTTATCTTGGCCGTCCTCACCTAATGCAGTAACAACCTTGTCTTGTAACAGAATGGATTCACGGTTTGTCAGAACAAACCCAAGGAGTTGCACTCCATCCATGGGATGCAAATTGTAGATTGTCTTGTAGCGTTTAATAGCATCCCATGTCTTCATTCCCAGGGAGGAGCCACTTTGTCCACTCTCTCTCCCTTCAGCTTGTTCAGTTCCTCCTCCTTTTTCTGCTTCTGTTCAGCCTACGCCCTAACATTTTCTTTCTCCTTTCTCACAGCTTTTTCATGGTTATCTTTAAGAAATGTATCATTCCTTTTCCTAATCTCTGATAATACAATCAACGACCAGCGTGTTTTTTGTAATCCATCAGACATTCTCTGAATTTTTCCCCATGTTTTCTGTATATCAGAAAGATTCCATAAATTATCTTTTCCTGGAACAATGGCATATTTTTTCAATATCTCTTGGAGACACTCATCTAATTTCAGGCTTTTTTTTATGTTATCAGCTAATGATTTAGTAGTTTCATCAATTGTAATATTAGTCGGGGCTGCAGTCCCCTTTTTTTCTAATGTAGTTTTTTCAATTAAAGACGTCATTTCTTTTCTTCACCTTACTTGTACAAGATTATTATTGCAATTACTACACACGTGTCAACCTGCTATCCAAATAACAAGGACTCCTAGATGAATAACGAAGCTTTGCACTAAACAGTGGCCTATATTAGGACTTTACACATGTGTCACTTACTACTCAGTCTAGTAAGCACTTCCCATCACAACAGGGAAGATTTCACACTACAGATAGTGTACTTGGATACATATCACTCAATTGCATGTACTATCACAACATATAACCTGACCATTGGTTCTTTAAAAGGTGTAGATTCTGACTCACCAACCACTGTCAGAGGATGAGGAAACCAACTCCCAAATGGGTGTGCACCGTCAGCAATCTTCTCCTCTTGATCAACGATGGATGTTTGATGAATTTGATCTCAGAACCCAACCTATCCGGGTCTCGGCTACCAACTGTTGGCTCGGGTTTGAGTACCCGAGTGACCCTAGGAGCTATGTTGTCTGGGGCTACATGCCCCTGGTAGGGTCTCCCAAGGCAAACAGGTCTTAGGCGACGGGTCAGACTAAGAGCGGTTCAAAAACCCCTTAATGATGATTAAAATTATGAGTACCGTGACGTCGCCCGGTATGGCGCAGCCGGGGCCCCACCCTGGAGCCAGGCCCGGGGTTGGGGCTCGTATGCAAGCACCTGGTGGCCAGGCCTTCCCCCATGGGGCCCGGCCGGGCTCAGCCCGAACGGGCGACGTGGGGCCGCCCTCCCGTGGGCTCACCACCCACAGGAGGGACCATAAGGGGCCGGTGCGAAGAGGATCGGGCGGCAGTCGAAGGCAGGGGCCTAGACAACCCGATCTCTGGACACGGAAACTAGCTCTAGGGACGTGGAATGTCACCTCGCTGGTGGGGAAGGAGCCTGAGTTAGTGCGTAAGGTTGAGAGGTTCCGATTAGAGGTAGTCGGGATCACCTCTACGCACGGCTTGGGCTCTGGAACCACACTCCTTGAGAGAGGATGGACTCTTCACCACTCTGGAGTTGCCCATGGTGAGAGGCGGCGGGCTGGTGTGGGTTTGCTTATAGCTCCCCAGCTCTGCCGCCATGTGTTGGAGTTTACCCCGGTGAACGAGAGGGTCGTTTCCCTGCGCCTACGGGTCGGGGATAGGTCTCTCACTGTTGTTTGTGCCTACGGGCCGAACGGCAGTGCAGAGTACCCGACCTTCTTGGAGTCTCTGGGAGGGGTGCTGGAAAGTGCTCCGACTGGGGATTCTATTGTTCTACTGGGGGACTTCAACGCCCACGTAGGCAACGACAGTGACACCTGGAGGGGCGTGATTGGGAGGAACGGCCCCCCTGATCTGAACCCGAGTGGTGTTCAGTTATTGGACTTCTGTGCTAGTCACAGTTTGTCCATAACCAACACCATGTTCAAGCATAAGGGTGTCCATCAGTGCACGTGGCACCAGGACACCCTAGGCCGCAGGTCGATGATCGACTTTGTTGTCGTTTCATCTGACCTGCGGTCGTATGTCTTGGACACTCGGGTGAAGAGAGGGGCGGAGCTGTCAACTGATCACCACCTGGTGGTGAGTTGGATCCGATGGCGGGGGAGTCTCCTGTCAGAGAGATCTTTAACTCCCACCTCCGGCAGAGCTTCGACTGGATCCCGAGGGAGGCTGGAGATATTGAGTCCGAGTGGACCATGTTCTCCACCGCCATTGTTGAAGCGGCCGCTCGGAGCTGTGGCCGTAAGGTCTCCGGTGCCTGTCGAGGCAGCAATCCCCGAACCCGGTGGTGGACACCGGAAGTAAGGGATGCCGTCAAGCTGAAGAAGGAATCCTTTCAGGCCTGGTTGGCTTGTGGGACTCCTGACGCAGCTGACGGGTACCGACAGGCCAAGCGGGCTGCAGCCCGGGTGGTTGTGGAGGCAAAAACTCGGGCCTGGGAGGAGTTCGGTGAGGCCATGGAGAAGGACTATCGGCTGGCCTCGAAGAGATTCTGGCAAACCATCCGGCGCCTCAGGAGAGGGAAACAGTGCCCTACCAACGCTGTTTACAGTAGAGGTGGGCAGCTGTTGACCTCAACTGAGGATGTCGTCGGGCGGTGGAAGGAGTACTTCGAGGATCTCCTCAATCCCGCTGTCACTTCTTCCACTGAGGAAGCAGAGGATGAGGTATCAGAGGTGGACTCGTCCATCACCCGGGCTGAAGTCACAGAGGTGGTCAAGAAACTCCTCGGTGGCAAGGCACCAGGGGTGGATGAGATCCGCCCTGAGTACCTCAAGTCTCTGGATGTTGTGGGGCTGTCTTGGTTGACACGCCTGTGCAACATCGCGTGGCGGTCGGGGACAGTGCCTCTGGGATGGCAGACCGGGGTGGTGGTCCCTCTTTTTAAGAAGGGGGACCGGAGGGTGTGTTCCAACTATAGGGGGATCACACTTCTCAGCCTCCCCGGGAAAGTCTATGCCAGGGTTCTGGAGAGGAGAATACGGCCGATAGTAGAACCTCGGATTCAGGAGGAACAGTGTGGTTTTCGTCCGGGCCGTGGAACACTGGACCAGCTCTATACCCTCTACAGGGTGTTGGAGGGTTCATGGGAGTTTGCCCAACCAATCCACATGTGTTTTGTGGATTTGGAGAAGGCATTCGACTGTGTCCCTCGCGGCATCTTGTGGAGGGTGCTTGGGGAATATGGGGTCCTGGGTCCTTTGCTAAGGGCTGTCAGGTCCCTGTACAACCGAAGCAGGAGCTTGGTCCGCATTGCCGGCAGTAAGTCAGACTTGTTCCCAGTGCATGTTGGACTCCGGCAGGGCTGCCCTTTGTCACCGGTTCTGTTCGTAATTTTTATGGACAGAATTTCTAGGCGCAGCCAGGGGCCGGAGGGTGTCAGGTTTGGGGACCACACGATTTTGTCTCTGCTCTTTGCAGATGATGTTGTCGTGTTGGCCCCTTCTAACCGGGACCTTCAGCATGCGCTGGGACGGTTTGCAGCCGAGTGTGAAGCGGTGGGGATGAAAATCAGTACCTCCAAATCCGAGGCCATGGTCCTCAGTCGAAAAAGGGGGGCTTGCCCACTTCAGGTTGGTGGAGAGTGCCTGCCTCAAGTGGAGGAGTTTAAGTATCTAGGGGTCTTGTTCACGAGTGAGGGAAGGATGGAACGGGAGATTGACAGACGGATCGGTGCAGCTTCTGCAGTAATGCAGTCAATGTATCGGTCTGTCGTGGTGAAGAAAGAGCTGAGCCGCAAGGCGAAGCTCTCGATTTACCAGTCAATCTACGTTCCTACTCTCACCTATGGTCATGAGCTTTGGGTCATGACCGAAAGGACAAGATCCCGGATACAGGCGGCCGAAATGAGCTTTCTCCGCAGGGTGGCCGGGCGATCCCTTAGAGATAGGGTGAGAAGCTCGGTCACCCGGGAGGAGCTCAGAGTAGAGCCGCTGCTCCTCCACATCGAGAGGGGTCAGCTGAGGTGGCTTGGGCATCTTTTTCGGATGCCTCCGGAACGCCTTCCTGGGAAGGTGTTCCGGTCCCGTCCCACCGGGAGGAGACCCCGGGGAAGACCTAGGACACGCTGGAGGGACTATGTCTCCCGGCTGGCCTGGCAACGCCTCGGTGTCCCCCCGGAAGAGCTGGAGGAAGTGTCTGGGGAGAGGGAAGTCTGGGCATCCCTTGCTTAGACTGCTGCCCCCGCGACCCGGCCCCGGATAAGCGGAAGAAGATGGTATGGTATGGTATGGTATATACTAGACAAACCTATAGCACATTGGCTGTCTTCCAATCATATAAGAGCAATGTATGTTCCACCCTCCCTATGTTCCTTGGACCCATACAGGAATGTATGGACAAAATGTATGGGGGATGTGTGGGGTAATGAACACCACATGTCCAACCATTGACCTTTGTGCAGTTTCCAAGCAAGGAAAGAAATTGGCATATATTTGGCAAAGCAGTACTCTGTGTTGTGTCCTCTAACAAAAGTATATCAGGAAAAAGACATGCTTTCTCACACTGCCTACAGATAGGATTGTTTGGTGAATCTCTGATCTCCTTGGTACATGTGACCATGAGAGCTGATGAACACACGTTTGGTGGGTTACTTGAAAGTGTTATGCAGAGTAATGCAGAGCTTTTGGTTGATGAATCACTGGAGCTAGTGTTCCAAGTTTTCAACAACCATGAGGGAGGAGGGGGTGCGTGACGTAAGCCCCAAACACTATTGATAGATCAGATTATCACAAAGAAAATAAAGTATTTATATGTGGTGTTGAATAATGATTCTTCATGCTTTTCCATTTGTTTGATAAGTATGTTGATCCCATAGTACACATATGATGAGGCCCTGGCTTGTGGTTGTAAGTTACTGCTGGTTTGTCTTTAGATGCTTGTGTGGCATTCACAGATATTGGTCAGTTTGAACAGATGATTGGGTCTAAAATAGTAGTCTTTAACCGGACCCGTGATGGTGGCTTTACTATGTTTCAAAACAGCGAGGAGCAACATCCTAGAACTGTCTTTATGTACTTAGACAACCATTTATATGGCATTGTGAATCTTAAGGGTTTACTAGGGGTGCCATATGTCTGTGATTGGTGTTATACAGGTTTTAACACCCACGGTGATCATGGTTGTAAAAATAGCTGTAGCATGTGACTTCCTAAAGATTTTCATAACCAGCCTCAGAACACAAAGCAGTGCCTGGATTGTAAGCGAATATGTTATTCTGACTTTTGTTACCGCCCTCATAAAGGCCTGAAGTTACACAAAGGCACAGGTTGTTGGGTTAGTAAATGTGACCAGAAGAAATACTGTGTCGATTGTGGCTATCAATACATTAGTATCACCAACTAAAAACTGCATAAGTGCATGGTTAACATGTGTCCCAATTGTAACATGGATCTGAATGTTGAAATTAATCACAAGTGTTTCATAGAACCCTCTTAACCCGAGGAACCCAGTGAGCATAACATATTATTTTTTTATTATGAGACAATGGCCAATCCTGTGAACGGTATACACACTGCAAATTTTGTGTGTGCTATAAGCTTTAATAATGAGACATGGTGATCATCTGGAGATGGTTGTGTTGCTGCTTTTTTCCACAAGTTTAGGAAACCAAAATATACTGACTACAGCTTTATAGCACACAACTCGAAATGTTTTAATGGTTACATCTTGATGCAATACCTTGTTGAAAATGGTATTGGTCCGACACTCATTGCTAATGGTAGCAAGCTCATGATTTTAACAGACAGCACATTCAATGAGAGATACATTGACAGTCATTCCTTCCTACCGATGAAGCTGGTGGCCTTGCCACGTGCTATGGGTTTTAAGGATTTGAAAAAAGGAGAACGTCAAGGAGAATGAGAACTATGTTGGCCCCCATCCAGAACCACATTACTATGGTTTGAATACCATGATGGCAAAAGAAAAGGATGAGATTTTGCAATGGTACGAAACAGTTTCCACAGACACCTTTGTCATTAAGGATGAAATAAAGTCTTACTGCATGAATGATGTCATCTTGAGAGAGGGTTACAGACTTGAGTTCCTGGAATGTGGTGGTGTTGACCCCTTCTGATCAATTATGATCTTTTGCAAAATATTCCTCACCAAGGACACAAGTGCTTTTGTCCCCTCAGACAACTACAATTGTTGTCAGAAGACATTCTCAAACAGCTCAATCTAATGGCTTGAATATGTGGCCTCTAGTGAGAATTTATCAATATAGAATGCCCTGAACCAGGGTTAAAATCGGGGTATACTATGATGATAGATACGCTGAACACGATGGTGTGCACAGCCTATGAATTTCTAGGGTGTTTCTGGCATGGGCACCCAAAGTGTCATTGTTCAACAAACACCAACCTGGTGACAAAGATTTGGTACGGGTTGATGCACCATCAATGGCTGGCAAAGCTTGAAGCTTTAAAAGAACAACACAACGTACATGTTCAGCACATGTGAGTGTGAATGGAATCAGCTTAAAAACACATCCCGCAGATGTCCAAGCTTTCTTGAAGACCCTTGATGCTCCTGAACGCCTTGACCCTCGGGATGCTTTTTTCGGTGGTTGTACCAATTCATTTGAAGTTTACAGCTCAAGAAGGGGAGATTATTTAGTATAACGATGTCTATAGATCGGGCTTCCAAACATAATCTTTCGCGATTTCAAACCATTAGACACATACTTTGATATTGTTATGGCTACCGTGTGTCCGCCGAAAGGCATTTATCACCCTGTTTTACCGTACAGTGTCGGCGGTAAACTGTTTTTTCCCTTGTGTAGATTATGCGGAGTCTGAAAACCAGAGCATTAACCAGTACCTGAGTTTCTATTGAGCTGGTTAAGGCTGTTGAGAAAGGTTATCGCATTGTGAAAATATTCTAAGTCTGGGATTTTTGAAGATTACATGAGAACATTCCTGAAGCACAAGCAGGAAGCTAGCGGCTTCCCGCCATCAGTGCTTGATGATGATGCTAAAGAACAGTATATTCGTGAATATCATGAAAAGGAAGTTGTGCAGCTTGACAAGAAGGACATTGTTTAAACTTTGCTAGGCGATCTTTGGCTAAATTGGCAATGAATAGTCTTTTGGGGAAGATGGGTGAGCGGACTAACCTAATGAACACAATGTTAATTACAGATCCGGAGGAGTTTAGCTACTACCTTTTTTCCAGTGAAATAGAATAATAATTTCTCTTTCATCTCAGACACAGTTTCGATGGTACAGTGGCGTTACACAAAACAGAGAACAATCAAACCACGTAACTGCAATATTTTTATTGCTGCTTTCACAACAGTTTATGCTAGGCTCGAGTTATATTCACTCTTGGAGATTTTGGATTGATGTGTGCTCTACACAGACACTGATTCAGTGATCTTTGTCACACAACACAGGGATTGGGTACCCCCTCTAGGCCCGTTCTTGGGTGACTTGACCGATTGCCATCTGAGTGCCATCTACCTTGTCCAAAACATATTTGTTAAAGGCAAATCTAGTAAAACTATTAACTTGAAGACAAATTATATCATCTTGTTTAAAAACCCACGCGACAATCAGCAGATTAGTATTTTAGGAAGACAAATATACCCCAGCCTTTCTCAGTTCTTCATGGAGAGTTTTAAAGACGCAAAACACCCACTCTTTGGTTATTTACTTACAGACTTTAAGGCTACAACACCAGAAGACTGCCATCTGAGAACAAGATTGTTTTCCAGGTATTGGCCTGTTGTGTACATTCCTAATGTCTAAACGCATTCGTAGAAATCTACCACTTTTGAAGATGCTGTTTAAGGCATCGCCGAGTCAATGAAAAGTTATTTTAGAAACCGCTTCCACAGACCTCATTCTATCACTTTTTGAAATTGCTCTTAATCTAAGGCGCAGAATCAAAGCTGCGTAAAGTGACGAGAGAAAAATCCAACATTATACACAAGTCTAGAAAGAACACTTCATTCGCAAAGAATCACATGATTCTATTCTCGTCTCTACTTCCAGCTGGTGTCACGTTGGTTTGCCGCATCTCATTGGAACTGTCTAACTCTGTTAAACTATTTCTTCCTGTCTACTCTAAAATGTTCAGACGTATTACTGTTTTTTGTTTTGTATTGCCTAATGCCGGTGTGCCTGTCATCTGCGAATCTTCTGTGTCTCGACTACGTTGCTGTCATTACCTCCAACTGGATAACTCACCTGATCGTGGCACTACTCATTCTGTTCCTGTCTACCCTCTCTGCCCTGTCCTGAAATATACTATGCCGAATGGCTATCTAGCTCCACAACATCTCCACTTCAGTTCAGTTCAGTTCAGTTCAGTTCCCTCTGGTGCTCGCGCTGGCAAGCAGGTCTCCACTCGTTTGCCATCACCTGGGCCCCAGCTGTCAATTACACTGAGTAAGTCTCCACTTTCTCATTGGTTTTCTCTGTTTGTCTGGGTTGTTGTTCAGAATGTGGTTTGACCGTGGCTACTAGTGCTAAATGATAGGTGGCTGCATTGTGGGCTGATTGAATGTCCTACTGGCAGATCAGGTTCCCCTGTGACTTTAACTCAACTACTATTGATGCCATGTATCTGCCGGTTGACTCCCGTCTACTCCTTTTGGCAATCCTCTGCCCAGCACTACTGTGGTTCCCACCAGCCGTTTTTTTTCAAACAAAGTATTAATCCCCTGACGATCTACAATACATTAAAAAAACGATCGCATTTCTTTGGATGTAATGGCGCATGCCCATTCGTCTGGCATCTGACGTAGACGCTCCTACTCACATCGAGTGTCACGCCGCAAACTGTGTGTTAACTCTAGTCCTTCCGGCAAAATGATCTCCCTTTGGTTTCATTCACGTCATCTGCCGTATAAATCTGGTCTAACCGTAAACCATAATTGCCTACTTTCCCTTCATCAAACTACAATCTACAACTCTGCTTCTACATTTTGCATTACTAACCTTGTTCTCCTAAACACCCGCTCCATGACTAATAAAGCTCCCCTGTTTTATGAATACTGGACAACAACCTGGACTTTCTTTTCCTAACTGAAATGTGGCAAACACCCTGAGATATTTTCATATTAAATCAAGCCACACCCAATGGTTTTTGCTATCTGACCCACCCCCGCCTAACAGGTCGTGATGGTGGCCTTGCTGTACCATACAAATCCCTCTTTAAAATCACTGAGTTGTCTCTTCCATCCTTCACCTCATTTGAATATATTGCCTGTAAATCAACAAACTCCCTGGCCATCACCCTTATTTATCGTCCTCCAAAAGCTAATGATTCATTCCTCTCTGACTTAGCTGGACTACTCACCATTGCTGCATCACTCTCCTCTCCCCTTCTACTGCTTGGAGACATGAATATTCACTTTGACTCACCTAGCTCCAAACTTACCTCAAATGTTTTAACTGTATCCAATATGCTAATTATCCCACCCATATCAAAGGTCACATACTTAATCTCGTCTGCTCTGTCGGCCTTACTATTACCCATATAATTCCATCTTCATTTCCGTTGTCTGACCACAATATAATTAATTTCTCATTTTCTTCCAATGTACCACACAACACTGAGAAGCGCATAATCTCCTTCCGTAAAGTCAAAGCGGTTGACCCTTTCCAACTATCAGACGCCATCTGCTCTGCTCTACCGATTGATTCTACCCTCAAATCACCTGAAGAATAAGCTAACCAGCTCAACACTGCTATGTCTGTCTCCCTCAACATTCTGGCACCACTAAAAACTAGACATGTTTCTTTCACCTCCTCATCCCCCTGGTTAACATCTGAGCTCCAAACCATGAAGCAAGTTGGTTGTCACCTTGAATGCCGGGTGAGAAAATGTCCACACTGAAGCCTACAAACACCACCTTTCAGCTTACAGAGATGCCCTCAGTGCTGCTAGGTCCTCCTACATCTCAAACAATCTCATCAGCTCCTGTATGAACTGCCGGACCCTCTTCTCTACTGTCAGCAAACTACTTCAGCCCTGCAAAGACTCATTCTCTAGCCCCTCCACTAAACTTGCCAACTCTTTTTTGCAGTTTTTTGACCCGCAAAATCGGCATTGTATCAAATACTTGTTCTCCTCACTGTATATAACTGTGTCATCAGCATAACAGTGAAAATTGACATTGTGATTCCCGATGACATCACCCAGAGGCAGCATATATAATGAGAACAAAAATGGGCCCAGAAGCGAGCCTTGAGGAATACCAAAACATACCTTTGATTTGTCAGAGGATATGCCATCCACACATATACGAACTGATATATTTCAGATAAATAAGATTTAAACCAGGATAGAACATGTCCACATAGCTCAATATGGGTTTCCAGTCTCTCTAAGAGAAGGGAGTGATCAGTTGTGAGAAAAACAAGACTAAGATCTAGAAGCAACATGACGGATGCGGAATCTTTGTCTGAGGCCATTAGAAGGTCATTTGTTACCTTCACGAGTGCAGTCTCAGTACTATGATAGGGTCTGGAACTGAACTGGAGCATTTCATAAATGTTGTCTTCAGGGAGGCATTCAGTTGTTGGGAATCAAAAGATTTTTCAGAGGAATGGGAGGTTCAATATTGGCCTATATGGCCCGGGGAGCCTGTAAATAGTAGCTATGTAAAACAATTTATCAGCCTGGTTAACTTCAATGAGTAAAACTTCAAAAGAATGAAAACCAGTTATGTGTTTAAGAGTACATTTATATTTACTGTCATAAATATTAGCAACAGCCCCTCCTTTTCAGGGATATGATCACTAGTATAGCCAGGAGGAGAGGCCTAATTTAAGGCAGTAGATTCATCAGGCTTTAGCAATGTTTCACACAAGCCAATAACATCTAGTTTATGATCAGAGATTAATTAATTTACTGCAACTGCCTTTGGAGCAAATTATCTAACATTTAGAAGTCCAATTTTGAGATGCAAGGAGTTAGTCATTTTTATTTATGACGATGTGGAGGAAGGCTTTATCTTAATAAGGTTGCTATTGTTAGCACTACCTTGTTTAACTTTTCTCAGCCTGGAACGAATCACAGGCACAATAAGCAAAACTGCACTAACTACTCTGGCTATGCTATCGACAGACTCCACTTTGCCAGCAGGCTGGCTAACAGTCTGCGGCCTGTCCTGCACCCTATCTCATGGTGAGGCTATAGGAGTGAGACTCCACCCCAGCTAGGATAGAGTCCATCGCTCTTCAGTTGATCAGGCCTGGCCCTATTTCTGTGAGAGTCCCAAAAAGAGAGCCAGTCATCTACAAACTCTACGTCCTGCGACGTACAGAACTCCGTTTTCAGCCAGAGATTGAGTTGCGCAAGTCTGCTGTAGAGCTCGTCACTACCCCTAGCTGGGGAGGGGGCCAGAGACAATTACTTGATGCCGACACATCTTTTTAGCTAGTTTACACGCTGATGCTCTGTTCTGCTTCGTATCCTCTGACTGTTTCATCCTAACGTTGTTGGTGCCAACGTGAATAACAACATCTCTGTACTCTGTACACTTGCCAGTTTTAGACTTCGCTAGCACCAACCCAAGATTTGCAGCTACGTCGGTGGCTCTGCCTCCCAGTAAACAGTGTACGATCGCTGGCTGATTCTTTAATCTAATACTGTGGGTAATGGAATCGCCGATGACTAAAGTTTTTCTGGGCCACCAGATGAAAATGCCTGCAGATCATTCCCCTCTGAAGACGGCTCAGGCCTCAACTCCGACTCCAGTGGGGAAAACCTGTTGAAAATCTCAGTCAGCTCTAGCAGCGACACAGGTTTAACTGGTCGACAGCATTTCTTCCTAGTGACCAAGTGGAAGTTCTTGCCCGGCTGCAGGAGCTGTGCCGGGGAGCTAACTATGTGGCAGACTGTCATTAAGCATTACACTATTTAAACAGCAGAATGCAACTTTTACCTCAGCCATTCCATTTTTGCCGAAATAACGTGGACAAAATAACATTTATTAACGGAACTAAAGAGTAGTCTTGCACAAAGACTATATAGCTAACAGCTATACATCCTACTTATAACGAAAACAATGACTGCAATCACTCCATGGCTGATTTGTGTCTTTGGAAAAAAGAGTATACAAGGGTCACGTAAAACAATTCTTCTCCTAAACATATTAGACTCATGGTATTAAAGAGGGGATATATATTGTTGTGTGAAGGGTGAAAAGTACAGAGTGGATATTGTGGTGGAAATTCTTGCACTGATGTATACTTGGTTGCCCTATACATGTATAAATGGGTTACTAGTTAAAGATGCCGAGAGGGATCTGGTGTTTGCCTAGGGAACATCCTTGACCATGTGTTAAGGCAGAGACTCCTCAGACGATTATGTTTGACGCGTCTCTCTTATTTGCAAATAATTAATAAACTGTTAAATTGTGCCAAGAGAATTTAATCTCTGTACTTCCTCATTAAAGAGTTCTGATCGATGGAATTGCCATCACAATATACTAAATTTGAAACAGCTCAGAGGAGAATTGAACCAGGCTCAGAATATTGAAGAACAGGGATGTCCCCACTACACCACAGGGGCTACTGGTTGTTCCTTCAACCCTCTATCTTCTCCAAATGTAAATTTTACCCCAGCCATTACAATTTTGCTGAGATAAAGTGGGCAACAAAACATTTGTAACAGAGGAGATGTCGTTTAAGTGTGTTTATGTTAACGGCAAAATCGTGAGAAACATCTGTGATGTTTATAGCGCCCCCAAGAGGTATTTCTGTATAGGGACTTTTTCTGTCCATTCTTGAGAGACACATGTACTAGTATGTTTCGTTTCATAGCTGTTTGATGTTCCATTTGGGATTAATGGACGTCTAAAGTCATAGACCCGTCCTTCGGACCTTGGCTGTCTACAATCAGGCAAAGTTTGAACCAGCGTTTTGAACCAGAGGGGACCAAGCTATGGACCTCTGAAAATGGCCCTGGAGAATAATAATAATAATAAAATATACAAACATAAAAGGGTTCCAGCAACTTCGTTTTAACCAATCAGTTTTATAGAGTAAATTAAAAAAAGATTAAGAGGTCCTAGCTGAGCGCCAAGCCGGTCAAGCCAATGGTAGTTTTTTGGAGGGTTATAACGGTGGAATCGAGATGTCAGGGTCTGGTGTGTCATAGCAGGGTTTAGCGTTGTCATCCAAGGCATCCTCAAAGTTGATGTGATAGAAGCAGGAAAAATGGTTCTTCAAAACTCTGGCACCAAGACGTTAGCAGCAGATCCTTTAAGTCCTATAAGTTGTGAAGTGGGGCCTCCATGGATTGAACTTGTTTGTCCAGCACATACCACAGATGCTTGATTGGATTGACATCTGGGGAATTTGGAGGCCAAGTTACTACCTTGAACTTGTGTTCCTCAAACCATTCCTGAACCATTTTTTTTTGGCAGGGTGCATTATCCTGCTGAAAGAGGCCTCTGCCATCAGGGAATACTGTTGCCATGAAAAGGTGCACATGGTTTGCAACAATGCTCAAGTAAGTGGTATGTGTCAAAGTAACATCCACATGAATGGCAGGATCCAAGGTTTCCCAGCAGAACAATGCCCAAAGCATCACACTGCTTTCTTCCAATAGTGCATCCTGGTGCCATGTGTTCTCCAGGTAAGCAACGCACACGCACCCGGCCATCCACGTGATGTAAATGATACATCAGACCAGGCCACTTTTTTCCATTGCTCTGTGGTCCAGTTCTGATGCTCACGTGCCCATTGTAGGTGCTTTCGGCAGTGGACAGGGGTCAGCATGGGCACCCTGATTGATCTGCGGCTACGCAGCCTCATATGCAACAAACTGCAATGCACTGTGTTCTGACACCTTTCCATCGGTACCAGCAGAACATTTTTCAGCATTTTGAGCCACACTAGCTCGTCTTTTGGATCGTACCACACCGGTCTGCCTTCACTCCCCACGTGCATTAATGAGCCTTGGTTGCCCATGACTCTGTCGCTGATTCAACTGCTTTTCCTTCCTTGGACCACTTTTGATGGGTACTGACCACTGCAGACTGGGAACACCCCACGAGGGCTGCAGTTTTGGAGATGTTCTGACCCAGTCATCTAGCCATCACAATTTGGCCTATTTTTCCTGCTTCTAACACATCAACTTTGAGGACAGAATGTTTACTTGCTGACTAATATATCCCACTCACTGACAGGTGCCATGATAACGAGATTATCAGTGTTATTCACTTCACCTGTCAATAGTCATAATGTTCATACCTGTGAATATATATATACAGCACTGGAAAATATTAAAAGACCACTGCACCTATTTTTTTCCTTTACAAAAATGTTGAAAAGGAAAGTTTTGAGCAAGGAACAGAAGCATTAAATTTGCAGTGGTCTCTTAATTTTTACTCTAAACTCAAAACCTTCCTTTTTGACTTTTTTGGAAAGGAAAGAAAAAGGCAAAGATAAATCATGTCAGAACTTTTTCCACCTTTAATGTGACCTATAATGTGAACAATTCAATTGTGCATGGCACATCTTGACGTGGCAATATTTGCCCACTCTTCTTTGCAAAAGTGCTCCAAATCTGTCAGATTGCGAGGATATCTCCTGTTCACAGCCCTCTACAGATCACCCCACAGATGCTCAATTGGCTTCAGGTCTGAGCTCTAGCTGGGCCATTCCAAAACTTTAATCTTCTTCTGGTGAAGCCATGCTTTTGTGGATTTGGATGTGTGCTTTGGGTCGTTGTAGTGCTGAAAGGATAACTTCCTCTTCATTTTCAGCTTTCTAACAGACGCCTGAAAGTTTTGTGCCAAAATTGCCTGGTATTTGGAACTGTTCAAAATTCCCTCCACCCTGACTAAGGCCCCAGTTCCAGCTGAAGAAAACCAGCCCCAAAGCATGATGCTGCCACCACCATGCTTCACTGGGGGTGATTTATTTTTTTGTGCAGTGTTGTTTTTGTGCCAAACATACCTTTTGGAATTATGGCCAAAAAGTTCATCCTTGGTTTCATCGGACCACAACACATTTTGATGTTTGTTCTTGCAAACTTCAGCCGGGCTTGGATGTTTTTCTTTGTAAGAAAAGGCTTCCGTCTTGCCACCCTACCCTGTAGCCCATTCATATAAAGAATAAGGGAGATTCTTGTAATACAGCCAGTACTTGCCAGGAATTACTGCAGTTTCTTTAATGTTGCTGTAGGCCTCTTGGAAGCCTCCCTGACCAGTTTCCTTCTTGTCTTTTCATCAATTTTGGAGGGACGTCCAGTTCTTGGTAATGTCTCTGTTGTGCCATATTTTCTCCACTTGATGATGACTGTCTTCACTGTGTTCCATGGTATATCTAATGCTTTGGAAATTATTTTGTACCCAAATAACAGCTGACCGTTATTTGTGATTAATCAGAGTCACTTTAAATGATGGCAGGTGTGTAATGATGTCTATTTAAAATGAGTTTGAATGTGATTGGTTTATTCTGAACACAGCCATATCCCCAGTTATAAGAAGGTGTGCACACTTATGCAACCAGGTTTTTATTTTTTTAAAGTGGAATAATTTCTGACACAATTTATCTTTGTCTCCTTCTTATATACACTCACCTAAAGGATTATTAGGAACCCCTGTTCAATTTCTCATTAATGCAATTATCTAATCAACCAATCACATGGCAGTTGCTTCAATGCATTTAGGGGTGTGGTCCTGGTCAAGACAATCTCCTGAACTCCAAACTGAATGTCAGAATGGGAAAGAAAGGTGATTTAAGCAATTTTGAGCGTGGCATAGTTGTTGGTGCCAGACGGGCCGGTCTGAGTAATTCACAATCTGCTCAGTTACTGGGATTTTCATGCACAACCATTTCTAGGGTTTACAAAGAATGGTGTGAAAAGGGAAAAACATCCAGTATGCGGCAGTCCTGTGGGCGAAAATCCCTTGTTGATGCTAGAGGTCAGAGGAGAATGGGCCGACTGATTCAAGCTGATAGAAGAGCAACTTTGACTGAAATAACCACTCGTTACAACCGAGGTATGCAGCAAAGCATTTGTGAAGCCACAACACGCACAACCTTGAGGCGGATGGGCTACAACAGCAGAAGACCCCACCGGGTACCAGTCATCTCCACTACAAATAGGAAAAAGAGGCTACAATTTGCACGAGCTCACCAAAATTGGACAGTTGAAGACTGGAAGAATGTTGCCTGGTCTGATGAGTCTCGATTTCTGTTGAGACATTTAGATGGTAGAGTCAGAATTTGGCGTAAACAGAATGAGAACATGGATCCATCATGCCTTGTTACCACTGTGCAGGCTGATGGTGGTGGTGGTGTAATGGTGTGGGGGATGTTTTCTGGGCACACTTTAGGCCCCTTAGTGCCAATTGGGCATCATTTAAATGCCACAGCCTACCTCAGCATTGTTTCTGACCATGTCCATCCCTTTATGACCACCATGTACCCATCCTCTGATGGCTACTTCCAGCAGGATAATGCACCATGTCACAAAGCTTGAATCATTTCAAATTGGTTTCTTGAACATGACAATGAGTTCACTGTACTGAAATGGCCCCCACCGTCACCAGATCTCAACCCAATAGAGCATCTTTGGGATGTGGTGGAACGGGAGCTTCGTGCCCTGGATGTGCATCCCACAAATCTCCATCAACTGCAAGATGCTATCCAATCAATATGGGCCATTATTTCTAAAGAATGTTTTCAGCACCTTGTTGAATCAATGCCATGTAGAATTAAGGCAGTTCTGAAGGTGAAAGGGGGTCAAACACAGTATTAGTATGGTGTTCCTAATAATCCTTTAGGTGAGTGTATTTCATACAGCCTATTTCTGCCATTTCATAGAGCCCAATCTAACAGATGTTGTAACTCTCCACAACCTGCTCTCACATAGACTATTTTATGTAAATATTTGACAGCCTAATTTATAAGATATATTACATTAGGTAAGGTAACGTTAGAGTAATAATCCAGAAAAAAAAGTGAAAGGCCATCTTTCAAACTCCACAGACAACACTATGAAACTGGAATCCCTTAAAATATCATTAATATTGCTTTAAACACCCGCTGAAATCATACAAAATACCTTCATATAAATACATTTCCTTAATTAAGAAAATGAAATCCCTTAAATTATCCATTAATTTCAAGGTCTTATTTAGACCCTTGAATAATGTTTTAAATGTGGTTTTAAGGAGCTGCTGTCATCTGTCGTGGGTGAAAATTTATTGTTAGTGGGTTTTTAGGCTACTTCTGAACTTCACAGTAGCCACACCATTTCTGTCTTTATATGCTATATCTTGTGTTTCTATGCTAGGATCTGCTGCTTCACATGCGTATATAGCGCATTTTAAGTTTTGTTCTGGTTAGATGGGGTTCACTTTTAAAATAGTTAATATTCAGGCATTTTGGGCTGGCTATGAGCAGTCGTTGTTCTGGAAATCTTAACCTGGCAACACTGTAGTCTCATGACCTTTACAACTTCAGCAGATCACAAGCAGTGTGCATCCTGTTCGTGCCTACAGCACAGAAAGGGCATGAGCAAGTTTCAAAAGTAGGCGCACGATCTAGTCATAAGCATAGTAAGCCTGTCACTAGCTAACTAGTTAGTTAGCAAATTCTGTGTACAGTTGTTAATTTTAATTAAAGTATTCGGAAATGTTGTATATAGAGGAGTTGTATTTACCCATTTACGAAGAAAATATTATCATTTTCAGATGTAACGTTTGGTCTTCTGTGACGGTAAGTGAAGTTACACACAGTAACATTAATGGCTAATTGTATATTTCTGTGTTGTAGTTATTTTCACAGGTTGGATGGATCGTCCCTCTGACCGCCCCCACCCTCCCGCAGTGTTCCGCCAGGGACACCTTGAAGTTTTGCGTGGTCCAGTCCCGCCCGGCGACACTGCATCGGTGGAGAACATTACCCTACAATCGACGTAGCCTACCCCGCTGGTGACCGAGATAACCCCCAACTCGTTTCGCTCTATGGACCTTTTTGTTGTGAACGTGGTGATGCAGTAGGCCATCTGGAGGCCATTTCACTCCACTTCGGATGTGTAGAGAGAGTCTGCGCAGGTCAAGAAATTAATCAAAAGGGGGGAGAAGAACACACCAGTTACGAAACCTCTGTTGGCCCAGCCGGTGTTTACAGCGGCTATGACCAAAGAAGACTACAGGCCCGGGGTTTAGGAAGAGACTATGCTAACCGCTAAAATTTATTGGACAGTTGAAATTTATGAAGGTACCACTAGACATTCGACTGGAAATTTGGGTTTGGGAAGATACCCGTGGGAATCAAGACGATGGCTGTTGATGTAGTGTTCCCTCAAGAATAGAGACAGTTCCGGCTGTGTCTATGACCCAACAGGGAAAACGCCTGAGGGAGGGGTGTTGACGGTCAGAGGAGATGGACCAGAGAGCATCAACCAGTGAGATCATTCCTTAACACAACCCTGGTCTTTCTCTGACATATTTAGAGTATACAGGATTTATAGCTTTTCTTAGGATTTTTTAGTAACTATGTGGTTGGGTTCAGTATGTCAGGTTTGATGGATTTGTGGAAGTAGATAGGTGGTTTTGAGAAAGTACGGTTTGTAGGAGTAATTTTTTAAATAGTATTTCAGTTATAGTAAATGTACTGAAGAAAAGGCTGTTGTTGTTCCGTGTCCTGTTAGCACTGGTAACACTCCCATGCTGTCTTTGCGGGGCAATTCGTGCAGGATTTTAAGCAGCTCTCTGATGGCGGAATTGGTTTCTGTGCAACAGTCTGTGCGAAATGCGAGAAAGATGTCTCGTTTGTTTTTCAACAGTAGGGGAATTGAGCCCCTATGTCTCCTCGTACGACCTGTATTGTAGGTAGGGGAGATTCGGTCCCCTTAATTGAGTCATGATGTTTGGGTTGTCACAACGTAGTTTGTCCATTGCTTGTGGAAATGCAAATTTGTTATGCTAATTTGGGAGTTGTTTCACTGGGTAAGACAACTTTGTTTATAGGTTTTATGGGATATGATTCCCTCACACAAGTGACAGTGTGGAATATTTGTTATATTTTGATTTTGTTTGTGTATGTGGCGTTTTTGTAAATTTTGTTTTTGATGGATATTCCGTTTGCGATTCTTTACTGAATGAATGTTAGATTCATCCCTAATATCGATTTTATTTTTTCATGTACATCCTGTAGTGGTTCTTCTTTCACGCATGGAGTCATTTTCCGTTGACTTTGTTGTGAAAGCAGGGTAGGAATGTATGAAATTATTATCTATGATGAAAAATACTTTAACTTAGAGTTCAAAGCGAATTGGATTGGTACACAAAGAGTTACATGAAGAATTGGATTGTTTCCATAGTTATAACAGAAAATTGGCATCTGTTAAAATTGTCCATTCACAGTGTGTCTAATTTGGGTTGATTTGTTTGATGTAAAATCTAACATGCATATGGTGGAGTAGAATACATCTTACCATTTTGATTTGGTTTAACTAAGAAATAACTAATTTGTTGGGACGATTGTGACTGTTCAGTTTGTTTGATATTTGATTAGAAGTAATCATATTAATCTCATGCATTATATAATAAGTGGGTAAAAAGGTGCATTTTTTGTTATTCCTAATATGTTTTAATTAATACTGAGAAAGTAATTCTGGGGGGGGGGTTGTGTAAATTAAGACTCTTTTAAAGAGAAACAGACTTCTTTAGAAGAGAAACAGACTTACTGGTGACATTATCAAAATTGGGTATTCTAATTCGGAGTAAAAAAATTACTCTGGTTTTTACATGAAGGAACCAGAAAATGTCAGTTCCGTGTTTATTTACATATTCAATGATTTTTTATAGACATTTAAACCTATGTACTTAATTTCTGTCCTAGTAGGCAATCATTGGAATGTTAATGGTTAACAGATGTTTCTTTAAGGTGTAAATGGTCAGATGACAAATAAGGGTGAAACAGCATTTTTTTAAATAAAGTTCTAAATTGTTTGAGAATTGTATGAATTTGTAAAGTTCAAATACAGTTGTTTTTGAAACTGTTAAAGGCTAGCAGATTTTCTTTTTCATTATGTTATTTATTAAGTTTTTCTCACAGCTCCAGGCAAAATATGTCCTGCGGTGTGACATGACATTACTATAAAATGTAAATATTGAAATATTATTAATTTCAAATACAAATCAGGTATGTTTTAAGTTTAACAAGTATTCTTAAAGAATGATCATTAAAATTCTGCATATTATTTTTTTTCACAGCTGTTTTTCAATTATATTCTTTGCTTGTGCCATTTTTTACCACTCACTCCAGTTGAAATATTGTGTAAAATGAGAAAAAAATATTTGAAAATGTTTTTTTATATATATATATAGTTATATTTTGCAATGTTTTCAAATGCATATAATTATTTAAGCTAGTTAACATAAAAGACGTTTAATTGTGTTTGAAGTAATGTCACACCACAGGACATCCCGTCACACCACAGGACAAAATTAGACACTGTATGAATATTTATGGTAAAATTTATTGAATATTTTTGTAACAAACAAATTCATTTTCATCTCTATTTGAACAAAATTGAAAATGCATCATTTATTTTATTTAGTGTTTGAATTTAGTGAACAAGAGATACTGAAAAATTTACATTCAGGTATCAAATCAGACCTTATCAGGCAAACTTATGTGTTGAACATGAGCCAGTCCATATTCGTTAATTTCGCAACTCGACCATGGGGCTCAGGCTCTGTAATCGTACCAATTATGTCACTCCGTGAGTAGTAAATGGTTTCTTCTTTGTCCGGCCACTGGAAGGCATTCTTGTTTCCATGTTGAACCATACAGTTCATTTGTATTTCCTCTCCCTGAATATTCAACACTTGGCCCACATATCGCTTCTCATCATATATTACTATGATGAACTTTCCCACTTCACACACTTGGTCTTGGTCACTTTCAACATCTTCATCCATGAAGGACGGGGTAGGGATAGGGGTAATCTCTTGAGCTGGACTGTCACCAGTCATTGTGACTTTTGTAACCTTGAAGCAGCCACACACTTTTGGGTAGCTGCAGAAGCAACTTACTGCCCTATGAAACACCTCCCCTGGTGTTGTAGAGAAAATCTCTTTGTTTTTTCTTTCCAGCCTCTTAATTTTTGCTGTCAACTTGGGTGGACAAACCTTTTGGGGGAGACTTGGAATTGGGGAAATGGAACCAGCAGGAGAAAGATGAACTGGACTAACGGACACATCAAGTTCTTCGGGTGATGGGGGAGTGATATCCAAAATGCTTGCCAGATCCTTCTTCTTCTTCCTGTTCCTTGCCTTTGTCTTCTTCCATTCCTCACGAAGCTTTGCTCTCTTATGTTTTGGGAGGCTGGTTATTTTTCGTGGTCGAATTTCCCCTTTAGATTTTTTTTCTTGATATCTGTTGATGGAACAAAAACAACTTTTTTCTATACAAAACATGTTTTCTATACAAGTGTACGTCTTAGAGAATGTTTCACCAACTCAATTTCCCTATTATAAACTTATTTACTTCCTCTTTCTCTCCCTTAGGATCTCCTCATGCCTGGCTTCATCCTGTGCTAACCTTTCCCGGTACCTCCTTGTCCTTTCTTTGCTCATGCCTAAAAACCGACAAAAATCACTTTAAAAACAATGATCGGTGACTGTTAACATACATATACAACAAACAAAGGAAGACAGATATATATATATATATTTTTAATATATATGTAGGTATATTATGCATAATAAAGACATATATTTGTTTAATATATGTATAATATAGGTATATTATATATAATATTTACAATATTTGTTTAATATATATAGAGAGACGGATATATATTTATATTTATGTTTAATATAGCAAGCATAACAGACGAGAATCTAGCTAGACATCTGACTTAATTATGTCACACTACAGGACGGGCTGTCACACCACAGGAGTCTTTCACCTTTGCGGCCATTTTGAGTCATTGCTATACAAGACTGATCTTGGGCCTTACAGTAACTGAATAAATTCATTGTTTTAAACCTGAATATGATTCTTTTTTAAAAATATTTTAATTTTTTCTCGAACTAGATCAGTCACAGGACTATCAAAAATGGACACGTTCATGGTCTGACAGAAATGATGAAATTTATCAAATTAATAAGAGATTAACACTCACCTTTTTCCCTCCTTAGATCATCCAAACATCTGGGGAATTCCCTGGTAGGGGGCTTGATTAAAAGACCCCTATGGCTGTCCATGTAACTGCCAGTACAAAAATCTAATATCCTATGTCACACTGCAGGACACCATTTGTGTTTCAAAACTAAATGTACTGTAAAAATTATTTGAGTAATTTTTTATCATTTTGAAAACATAAGTGAATCAAGTAAATACATACAAAATAATGCCAAAGCATTTATTAGCTGCTCCAAACATATCTGCTTTATTTGATTAATATTTACATTTGATGAGTCATCAATGTTACAGTCACACCGCAGGACATTTTGCTAATTACCTTGAAATATGAACAACACCAAATACATTTTACGTCCCAAAATCATAATTCTGAAATAAAATGATGTTCTATGCCCCACTGGCAAGTGTTGTTTTAGTTGAGAAATGCAGTTCAGTAAACATTTACACTTAATTACAGAAAAAACACGCGTCACGTCATCTGCCGAAATGCTGAGACAAAAGGTTTGCTTGCTATTGCCTAGCTGGTTTGTCTCTCAAATAACACGTCTCTGTCATATGAGATGGCCCCAGTACAGATTGGAATGTGTGCCTAATTGATAAGGGGTCTATTCTTCAAGACTAGGGTTTGTTATCCTTAGGTCTGTAAACCATTCCCCCTACACGAGGGTGAGCTCTGGGGAGATAGGGCATAAAGGGGGGGGGGGGAGGGGGTCATGTTTTATGACAGGATAACAATGTCTTTTATGTGTCAGTGCTTTGAAGAAAGTGACACTATGCAACATATGGTGGAGTAATTAAATGTTAAATAACAGTTACGGTATTTGAGCTTCAAGATGGTATGAAATGTTTTGATTTGAAATAAGGTATGTAATAATTTATGTGAAACAAAGGTGAATTTGAAAAAGGTGATGTAATTGTATATCAACTGAGATCTGGTTAGACGATTAACTGAGAATTGTTTATGAACTACTCTATGAGAGTGATACTTCAACGTAAGCAAACTATGTTAACTGATGAGTAATTGGAACAGTAATAGGAAATTGTGTCCTTCTGTTTTTGTAGTTTTGTTATTGGCTGGTTATTGAATTTAGACCAACTATAGAAGAGTGAAATTGTCATTTTGCTACACTAGCAGAACAGAAGCACCAGAAATGTTAGTGTTTCCACAATATTGTTACTGTTTACAACTGTTCTGATCAATTTGGGCAACAGAAACAGAAATATATTGGATATTCAGTTTGTGTTTTGGTAGGACTGTTTTCTAATGCATTAGCACGAAGCAACAAAATAATGTAATGGACATATTTCTGATTGTGTACTGTGCAGTTGCGACTAATCTTCCAAAGGAAAATTCACAGACAGGTACAGAACACTTGAAAGCGATTCAACGATAAAGGACTGGTTGGAGTCAGAGACTGAGTTCGGCTTAAAGGACAATTCTGAGGTGGGCTGAGATAAGATGGATCTCACACACAAATATACACGGACTATCCCACAGCTACAAGTGGATTCTACTCCCTGGGGCGCAGCACATCTACAGTAATGCCTGGTTCCTGACAGTTGGACTAATTCAAGTCCTGATGATTCTGCCATGAGATGGAGAAGGCAACCTCCAACCGACGGGGGGGGATAAGGAAATCTCCGGTTCTGGACACATCATGCCATGCTGATTGGGTCCATACCAGGTACATCTCATCTGCTGTCCAGGTAGCTGAGAGAGTAACCTGGGGTCGACGACACGCTACAGGAGGATTTCAGTGTTTAAATGGTGAGACACAGTGAATTGAAGTCACTGAGGGAAAAGTGAATTTTCTGGTGCTCGTAACCAGTCACTTTCTACATGGCCTTTAGCTCTAGAGCCTTTAGCTAAAACTGGTCATCTTGGAGTTCACAAGGGAGAACACAGAGTCTCCTGGCCTGGCTGATGAAGCAGCTAGAATGGAGACAACCAGAGCTGTGTCGGCATCTGAGCTATGAAGGACAACACCTTGGAATATACATCTGACTTTTTCGTTCGGTTACATCGGCCTGTCAAAGAAATGGTTCATAACTGACTGTCTGACGTTTGGAGGAGCAGAACATTTGTGATGACTTTGGAAGTACATCTAATTGGCATGAGAGAACTTTGTAACAGTGATAAATTGAAGGATGCATCCAGTGATAGGTGTTTATGATGATTTTAACATAAAAAAAAAAGGTTGTTGTACTATGTTATGATTCTGTATGATGACAATGTGTGATCTTGGATTTTATACGAAGGTAATGATCTAGAAGAATGTAAATGAGGATTCAGACATTTCAGATTTGTTCCGTTCTCTAATCATTAAGGGTAATAATATTGACTGGGTCATGTTGTTAAAGAGTACTGTTTTGTTGCAGTCTACATCCTAATGAGTGAACTGTTTAAGGTTTGATACCAAGGTTTGACATGGTATCAAGAGGATGGATTGTTGTGGAAATTTCTTTATACAGTATATTCTCACTGATTAAAGGACTTGAGTCCCATTATTTAGATGGGACTCAAGGTAGAGGAATGTGGGGGATCTGGTATTTGCATAGGGGGCATCTATTGTCTGTCCAGATGCAGATCAATGGGTTTTAGGACAGGATAGGAGAAGATACACAACAGGGGGCAGTAAGGTCAGTTGGCCCCTTTGGGTAAACACAACAGTAAACATTATGGCAGGAAGGATAAGGTGGGGGAAGATAGCATTTGACTTGTGAGACAGATGGCAGCATCTTACCACACCCCTTTTTCTATGTAATAAATACTGATGTTTTTATTTAGAGACTATTCACTGTTACTTTGTAACCTGCGTATTCTCTCCTTGCAAGTTTTATTAAAACCGTTTATTGCGCAATTGATTTCTCCTGTCTTACCTACCATTTTCATAGAACTGTTTTGCACTTTAGAAATTGCCATCACAGTGTTCAGTCTGGTCTCATCTATAGTAATTTTATCAACACAAGCATATACAATTTTGGGATAAACAAACATTAAGTGAAAGCTAAATATATTTTCCTCTCATTAGCTTTAATGTTGAAATGTATGATTTTGAAACCAACTGAAGTGAGGGTAGAGACCTAAAGTCATCCCCCATTGTTGATGATAGAACAAAGATAAAGCATAAAAGTTGTGATTTAGGTTTTGGCTGACCACCACTATTTGGAATAAAAATGAATCTAACTTTATGAATTCCCTAAAATGTTGGAGGTTAATTAAGACACTTTGTGTTTGCCATGAGGTAGTTTGGCCATTGCCTGTAAAAAATAAAAAATAAATTAAAAAAAAGCTACATTTGTATGCTGTAGCTATGCTAATACAATTGCCCTGGTGGTTGCAACAGGTAAACCACTCGACATGGGCTGGGGTTTTTTCACTCCTACAATATAGTTGTGCAGCTTATCCCCTGGGGGCCAAACAATTTAGTTAGGCATGTGCCAAGAAACTACAGGATATTACAAATGCATGATAGCCAATTTCACAGACCTGTGTGATGGTACTGTGGTAAAGTCAAATTTGAGAGCTGTTTAGCTATGCTGTAAAATTAGTTAATAGGTTATATGGTTTATAATTCCTTTTCACAAGCGACCGTGTTGCACATTGATATCCTTGTCAGTGAATGTTCATGTTTTTTAACTTGTTCACTTTGTTTTGATGAACACACAGGATGCAACTCCTTATCGAATGGATTATAGATCCATCCCTACTACCAATTCTCTATTTTTCATGTCTATCCTGAAAAGATGGCCAGTGCAGGTTCAGGAAGGCGCAACCTGTAGCCGTATTTGTTGTTCTGCATTCACTCATGGTGTCATTTTCCATTGACTTGATGAAGTGAAGGCAGGGGGATGTATGATATGATAATTGATTATGATTGGAAAGAGTTGAGCTTAGGGCTCAAGGCAAATCAAATTGGTATTTATAAGGAGTTTTGTGAATAAAATGAGTTTTTCCTGTTGGATAGTTATAACAGAGCATTGGCATCTGTTATGTTTTCCATTTTCCATTTACAGGATGTTTTTGATTGGTTTATTTGGAGATTGTTTTGTTTGATGTAAGTTCTAACATTTTAATGGTTGAATAGTATAGATCTAACCATTTCGGATTTGGCTAAGCAAAGTCAAATCTGACAATTTTATTCCACTGCTAGCTGCTATCGGGCATTAATATAGCACAAGGAGTCAAACAACCAAGCCAGTTCTGGATGGAAAAGGAACTTTGACATAGACTTTTATGGAAACTTCGTCTGAATGGAGTGTACACTTCACTCTTATGATGGAACTTCTAAGATCCATACGTTTTCAGGACTGATCTATTGTCTTCATTGTTGGGAGTTGACGGAACCATACCCAGTGGATGAAAGAGTGACTGTTGAACCACACTAATCGTTGTTTTGCAGTTATACTTTCAACAGATCAGGACATCACAACCCCTTTTCTGATGATACATCACATCACTGACTGGACACAGACAACAGAGTGTGAGTACCAGCAAATCGAGGGACCTCTACAACTACATTGGTTAAATCTGTTTCAAATCTTCCTGACCACTCATGGCAGAACGATGCCACGGTCAGATCACTTGGCTTCACTCTCCATTTCTAGATGAATCATCAACAGCGAGATGAGAGGAGAATCCACCTGAGTCCTGAAGGACTCCACATACTACAGGTCAGAATACCACGGGCCAGTTGACTGGAAAGGTCACATGGTCCCAACACAGTGGAAGACACTGTTGTGGTGTTAATCTGAATTAGTGAAGTGTTGGAAACTCAATGTTACATTATACACTTACACTGACTTGATAGGACAACCAGGCAATTTGCTGGGTCCACATCACACTGACTGCAATAACTGATTTTGGAACTTTCATCACTGATGCAAGACAAAGAAAACTGAAGACAAGAACTGAAGGACACTTGATTGGAAACTAACTTCTTTTACTTACAATCTAAGATTTTCCTAAATGAACTGATATGGTGATTTCATATGTATGAAGGTTTGTTTCTCGCAAGACAGGTGGGAAACTCTATATGACGACAATTCCAATATTGGTCTTCAGCGTATTTGTGATGATTCTTAACGATCTACCTTATGATGGCTATCATGGTTTGTTTGGACAGTGAATTGTTCCCTATTATAGATGGTCCCTGTCAAAGGTAGATGATTTCCCTATTTTAAAGGTAGAATCTTTCACAGGTGCAACAGGTTATGCATAAGTCTTTTGTATGATATTGTCACATGGATCATGATTTGGACAAGGGGGGTTTTGATTGTTCAATGGACTTGGACATGTTTTAATCATGGAGTCATGTTTTTTGTCAGATTTTCTACTGAACACCGTTAACACTGATAATAACCTGTTGATGTCATAATGTTTCTTGACCCTTATAATCTGAGGTGGGGACGGGATTGATGACTGTCATACATTGAGTTATGTGTCGGAGTGTGGTGTGTCAATTGTCTTGTTTATATTCATTTTCATTTGAGGAAACATAAGACCTGATTGGTCAGATACTCCTTTTGTTGTTTCATTTTAGTCATTTGTAACATAAGTGTATGGGCCTTTTATTTTCATTAGGATTTGAATTGTACTTGTAATGTTTTTTCAAACATGTAATGTTCTTCTTTTAATGTTTGATAGGGGGGAGTGTGGAATCTGAGCATTAACAATTACAATATGAATGTACGTTTCATTGGAAGTGAATGTGCCTAGATAATGAGAACAACAGAAACCTTTCTGTTTAGATTATCTCTCTGTAGGTTGTGCTCTAATGACAGGAATGTTTACGAGGGCGATATGGCATGGGGGTTGACTTCTAAAAACATGGTCTTAGTTAGAAACGCCCTTAATGTATAGGCTAGCTGGTAACCAACATTACAGTGAGAAGATAATGGAATGTTCACCGTATGACATCTGTGCTGCAATTTTCCAATAAACGTGAGCGAACTTCTCCCTCGATTTGATACAGTTTCCACTATATGAAAACTGCCGATTTCTAACACTCTCAACCTCACGCACGATCTCAGGCTCCTTCCCCGCCAGTGAGGTGACGTTCCACGTCCCTAGAGCTAGTTTCCGTGTCCAGGGATCGGGTTGTCAAGGCCCCCCCCTTCGACTGCTGCCCGATCCTCTCCGCACCGGCCCCTTATGGTCCCTCCTGTGGGTGGTGAGCACACGGGAAGGCGGCCCCACGTCGCTCGTTCGGGCTGAGCCCGGCCGGGCCCCATGGGGAAAGGCCCGGCCACCAGGCGCTCGCATACAAGCCCCAACCCCGGGCCTGGCTCCAGGGTGGGGCCCCGGCTGCGCCATACCGGGCGACGTCACGGTGCTCGAAATGTTACTCATCATTAAAGGGTTTTGAACCGCTCTTAGTCTGACCCGTCGCCTAGGACATGTTGGCCTTGGGAGACCATACCAGGGGCATATAGCCCCAGACAACATAGCTCCTAGGGTCACTCGGGTACTCAAACCCCTCCACCACGTTATGGTGGCAGTTCAGTTTATTGAAATAAGGTCTTTTATTTGCCTTTGCTTCATAAACAGTGTACCATCGCCTGAAAACAGCAGAGGTGGAGCCCAAAGTAAGTTTAACAAAATTATATTTTTTACATACGATAACATCACAGGTGTATGAAAATACCAGTCTTGAGATGTATTCCGCAAAATGTGGCTCAACAGATTCAGTGTTCCCTGAACATAAGTATTGTGTATTGTGTTTCCAAACAGCTGGGTTCTTGTTAAAATCTTGGTGAGGTGAAACGCTGATTGGTTGGTCCACAAATCGCATATGCGCATGCAACATTTTTAAACATCTGCATGTCAGTGATAGAAAATCAGAAGACAGCATAATATTTTTGTAGTTTGGAAAAATTATTATTCTCCAAAATAATTTGATTGATGTACAGGTGCTGGTCACAAAATTTGAATATCATCAAAATGTTGATTTATTTCAGTAAATCCATTCAAAAAGTGAAACACAAACTGATATATTTCAAGTGTTTATTTCTTTTAATTTTGATGATTATAACTGACAACTAATAAAAAACCCAAATTCAGTATCTCAGAAAATTTGAATATTACTTAAGACCATCCATCCATCCATCCATCTTATCCGGGGCCGGGTCGCGGGGGCAGCAGTCTAAGCAGGGATGCCCAGACTTCCCTCTCCCCAGACACTTCCTCTAGCTCTTCCGGGGGGACACCGAGGCGTTCCCAGGCCAGCCGGGAGACATAGTCCCTCCAGCGTGTCCTAGGTCTTCCCCGGGGTCTCTTCCCGGTGGGACGGGACCGGAACACCTTCCCAGGAAGGCGTTCCGGAGGCATCCGAAAAAGATGCCCAAGCCACCTCAGCTGACCCCTCTCGATGTGGAGGAGCAGCGGCTCTACTCTGAGCTCCTCCCGGGTGACCGAGCTTCTCACCCTATCTCTAAGGGATCGCCCGGCCACCCTGCGGAGAAAGCTCATTTCGGCCGCCTGTATCCGGGATCTTGTCCTTTCGGTCATGACCCAAAGCTCATGACCATAGGTGAGAGTAGGAACGTAGATTGACTGGTAAATCGAGAGCTTCGCCTTGCGGCTCAGCTCTTTCTTCACCACGACAGACCGATACATCGACTGCATTACAGCAGAAGCTGCACCGATCCGTCTGTCAATCTCCCGTTCCATCCTTCCCTCACTCGTGAACAAGACCCCTAGATACTTAAACTCCTCCACTTGAGGCAGGCACTCTCCACCAACCTGAAGTGGGCAAGCCACCCTTTTCCGACTGAGGACCATGGCCTCAGATTTGGAGGTACTGATTTTCATCCCCACCGCTTCACACTCGGCTACTTAAGACCAATACAAAAAAAATATTTTTTGCAGAATATGCTACAGTTAATTGCAGTTTCAGCACACAGATTCACAGGAAGATCAAAATACTGTTCAACATATCTGTAATCCCAACATTTATTGCTGTTACTGTAAAAGTATAACAGGACTTTACTCTTTAGTTAGATTTAGTAGAACATGAATTCAGCAACCCTTTGTGAAAGCTACACGTAAAACAAAGCTACTTATTTTACTTTTGACAACCTGAATGTACAACTGTATAGTGTGAAAAGCAGTGTTAATATCGACTAATAAGATATTGTGCACCACATACTAAACAGAAGCTAGCAACATTAGCTTGGCTAAGATCACGAGCAACCTTTTGCTTGTAAGAGTTAAAATAACCTCTTAAATAACAGAAAGGTAACAAACCATTTAGAAAACAAGATTAGCTATTAATTACTTACAGATTATGGCATGTCAAGCTTCCCAAAGATATAAGAGGTATGAGGGGAGTGAAGCATGTCAGCACCTCCGTTACACTGCATGTAACAAACTTCTAGCCTGCTGCCTCAGCACATCACCACCGAGCTCCGTGTAGCGCACGCAATATATAATAGAAGAAGAACCCCAAAGAAACACTAACGGAGATACTGACCTCTACTGGGAAAATAAAGAAATGCACCAGCGAATACCATACTATAGAACACAGAGGGACAGAATAATATGCTTCAACATGTGAATCCTATTCAGTGGTGGTCTTCTTTCAGGCTTCTTGACCTTGGTCATGTCTCTGAGCACTTGACACCTTGTACTTCTGGACACTCCAGGTAGGTTGCAGTTTTGGAATATGGTGGCACTGGAGGATAATGGGTTCCTGGTAGCTTCACATTTAATTATTCTCAAGTCTTTTGTAGTTAATTTGCATATATTCTTCTTCGTAAATGTTTTGCAACCCAGTTGACTATTCGCAACAAAACGTTTGAATGTCCGGTGGTCACGCCTCAATAGTTTAACCATTTCAAGAGTGTTGCATCCATCTGAAAGGCATTTTACAATTTATAACTTTTCAGTGTCAGTTTTGCCCAATTTTACCTGAGGTCATAAAACTGCCTAATTATTATGCACACCTTAAAATAAGGTGTTGTAACTGGCCGGGATGCTAAATCAGGAGTCAGAGTCAGAGGTAAAGAACACTGGGTAGAATTTATTAACCCTAACCAGGCAGCTGTGTGGCCACTGTCTACACCCAACAATATCTGTTAACACACAAACTCTCTCCTAAATCTGTAGCTAGCTCAGACAAGTATCACACGTTACGGTTCTCTATCACACACAGGAGTGGAGCCGCAAGAGAGAGAGATGATTGGCAAAACCCCACCTTATATAGGCCTGAGACCCCTGGACCCGCCCCTGCTGTTCCAGAGCCCCCAGAGATGCCCTCCTTACTGTGGGGCGTTCCAGCAGGTAAAACAGCCCAACCTAACTGTCAGGCCCCGCCCCCTAATGAAACATAACTGAGCAACTTAGAACAGCACTTTAAAGGAACAAAGGGTCGCTATTATTCACTGTTGCCACACACTCACTCATTACACAAATACATATCACCTGAAAATGATTCAATCCAATAAGCATTCAAGTTTTTATAGTTTGGAGTTGGAAAATGTGCATAGAAATAATAATACAATCAGAATACTCACTTGCCTAATAATTGTGTATGAGCAAACATGAATCAAACTCTATCTCGGACCTAAACATTTTCAAAACAAATAATGCATTAGGATTTGTTCAGAATAGACAAAATCTTTGCTGGCTACAACCTTAGCTACGTTATAGTAAGCCTAAAATAAAACAGTTTATGGTTATATTGCGCCTATTTTTGGTGTATATTTGAAGAACACATCCGTGCATTCTTTTAGAGTCAGGATAGACAAAAACTTTGGATGCTACAACGTTCGGTAGCTTCTTTAAATTAAACATAAAATAAAACAGTTTTACGGTTATATTGCGACTATTTCTGGTGGATTATCGAAGTATGGATCCGTGCATACTTTTTGGGGTAATAGAGGCTAATCACAGCCCATTGGTCAGTAAAGAGTAGGGGTTTCCTCACTTCTCTGGTCTTTTCACTTGATGAAAACGTCAGTTATTGTCACCGATATTCATAGTTATTGTATCAATGTCATTCACTAATGAAAGAAAAACTGACGTTGTGTCATGAAATTAAATTGCTTTGCCAGTGTAAAGTTAATCTTCAGTCTAGCTAGCAATTGCTCAATTCTTATGACTATTCCTGTTAGTAAGTTAGTAGATTAGTAAGTTAGCAAGCCTATTATTGGCTAATTATCTCATCTTCATCCGCGTATCCGGTATCGGGTCGCGGGGACAGCAGCTCCAGCAGGGGACCACAAACTTCCCGAGCCACATTTGCCAGCTCTGACTGGGGGATCCCGAGATGTTCCCAGGCCAGTGTCGAAATATAATCTCTCCACCTAGTCCTGGGCCTACCCCGAGGTCTCCTCCCAGCTGGATGTGCCTGGAACACCTCCCTAGGGAGACGTCCTGGGGGCATCCTTACCAGATGCCTGAACCACCTCAACTGCCTCCTTTCGATGCAAAGGAGCAGCGGCTCTACTCCGAGTCCCTCACGGATGACTGAGTTTCTCACCCTATCTCTAAGGGAGAAGCCAGCCACACTCATGAGAAAACCCATTTCAGCCTCTTGCACTCGCGATCAAGTTCTTTCGGTCATAACCCAGCCTTCATGACCATAGGTGAGGGTAGGAACGAAAATTGACCGGTATATCGAGAGCTTGGCCTTCTGGCTCAGCTTTCTTTTCGTCACAACGTTGCGGTAAAGCGAATGCAATACCGCCCCCGCTGCTCTGATTCTCCGGCCAATCTCCCACTCAATTGTCCCCTCACTCGCAAACAAGACCCTGAGATACTTGAACTCCTTTACTTGGGGTAAAGCCTCATTCCCTACCCGGAGGAGGCACTCCATCGGTTTCCTGCTGAGAACCATGGCCTCAGATTAAGAGGTGCTAATCCTCATCCCAACCGCTTCGCACTCGGATGCGAACCGGTCTAGTGAGTGTTGAAGGTCACAGACCGATGATGCCATCAGGACCACATCATCCGCAAAAAGCAGCGATGAGATTCACAGACCACCATACTGCAACCCCTCCCCACCCTGACTACGCCTTGATATCCTGTCCATAAAAGTTACAAACAAGATTGGTGACAAAGCACAGCCCTGGCGGAGGCCATTACCCACCTGGAACGAGTTCGACTTACTACCGAGAACCCGAACACAGCTCTCACTTTGGACGTACAGGGATTGGATAGACCTCAGAAGGGACCTCCTCACCCCATACTCCCGCAGCACCTCCCACAGTATCTTCCGGGGGACCCGGTCATACGCCTTCTCCAAATCCACAAAACACATGTAGACTGGATGGGCATATTCCCAGGCCCCCTCCAGGATCCTTGCAAGAGTAAAGAGCTGGTCGGTTGTTTCTGCGACCAGGACGGAATCTGCATTGTTCCACTTCAATCTGAGGTTAATTTGAGGTCAACAGTGTCCCATCCTTACTGTACACAGCTTGGATAGTTCCCCGTTTTCCCCTCCTGAGGTGGCGGACGGTTTTCCAGAAGCACCTTGGTGCTGACTGAAAGTCCTTCTCTATGGCTTCCCCAAACTCCTCCCACACCCGCTGTTTTGCCTCTTTCACAGCAGAGGTCTCAGCCCTTCGGGTCCGTCGGTACACTGCAACCGCCTCTGGAGTCCTCCGGGGTAACATATCCCAGAAGGTCTCCTTCTTCAGTCGGATGGCTTCCCTGACCACCGGTGTCCACCAGGGTGTTCGAGGGTTACCGTCCCTTGATGCACATAAGACCTTTAGACCACAACTCCCCGCCGGAGCTTCGGCAATGGAGGCTTTGAACATCGACCACTCAGGTTCAATGCCCCCAACCTCCACAGGGATGCCAGAAAAACTCCGCCGGAGGTGTGAGTTGAAGATCTTTTGGGCAGGGGCCTTCTCCAGACGGCTGCTCATCAGCAAGATGTCAAGTAGGTTGATTTTTCCCTTCCTCCGATGTTTGAACGACGCTTCCCGCTTCTTAGACGAAGTTTAACAGACATTTAATAGCTCTACTGCCGATGTTTAATAGATCTATTGCCGACGGTTAATAGATCTACTACCGACGGTTACTAGATCTACTGCCAATAGTTAATAGATCTACTACCGACGGTTACTAGATCTACTGCCAATGGTTAATAGATCTACTGCTGACGTAAAGTGAAGAGACAAGATAAAGACTAAGGTATGAACTTTATTTAGAGAATGTACAATTTAACAAACATAGAAAAAACTAAAGAAGTCTAAACAAAAAACACCCAACAACTGTGTATTATAGGCTACAAATGAATCGTCCTCTTCTTCCGCAGGTCTCAACCCTCCAGCTGCCGTCCCCGCCCTTTCAACATCGAACTCAGTAATTCCTGGCAAACGTGGGTTTTTAAGAACAGAACCTGAAAGACAAAATATGAAGCAATTGCAACAAGTATAACAGTAATTTTGTAGCATTCAATTTAACATGATGGCGCTACGTAAAGCGACAACATACACAATTTTTATGGTATGTAGCACGTTGAGTGATTTTCTGCATGCAATTTGAGAAACGCAGATCGCTCTGTCATAGTCAGAGCAGACAAGTTGAAAAAGGAAAACAGACATCCTGATCGCGTTCAAAACAACTCTTGTTCTCCCTACACTAAACAAATTATATCAGAGTGTTTGCCAGCAGGAAGGAGAAGAAAGGATCGGGCCAGTCATCAGAGGAACAAGCGTTATAGTTAGAGAGAAAAAGCCAGTCACCAGAAGATGTAGCTATCAATATTGCTGCCACAATTGTATCCCCAGGTATTGGCACGTATATTGACACGTACTGAGAAACACAGACGTTAAGTAAAGCAAGTTTGGTTAGCTAACACTAACAGTACTATTTCCATGCTTATCTATGATTGCTCATCCAACATTAAATACAACATAATTGTATCGGTTATCAATGTGATTTTCTTCAGGAGTAAATAGTTTAAGCCGTTGCAACAAAAGAGAATGGGCGAGCAGGGACAAATGTAAGGCAACTTTAAAGTTGGATTAAATGTATGTATTTCACTTGAATCTGAATAACCTTATTATTACCATTTCTTAAAGGTTATGCTCTGCATTTTCATAAGAAGTGTACACATTACTTTAGTAGGCAGGGGAGACAACAGTCTTGATTATGAGGGACAGAGTGGTGCAGAAAGTAGGAGAGAGTAGACCATAGTGGAACAGGATAGAAGAGAGGAAAGAAGAGGTGGAGATAACAGAAGAGGAAGTGAGGAAGGAAAGAGATGGAGGGGAGAGAATAGAATAGATGGAGGGCAGCCCTGCTCAACAACATTCCCACCACAGCAAGATACATTTTCAGAGGAAACACTGAAGAATGGGCATCCACATTTCCTATTATGAGTTGGTTTTGTCCACCAATGTTCTATAAAAATAAGCAAGTGTTGAACTTACACATAATGGCATCCTTTAGTGGCATTGACTGGATGACAGTCTTCTGCCCCCTCCCGCACCAGTTCAGTTGGGTTACAAAGTCCAGTGTGAAGACCTTCTCGAACACATACCACATGGTTTGCTTAACATTCTGTCCCCGGTTGGGGACAACTTTGAGGTCTGAAATGCAAACAAAGCATTAAAACTGCACACTCGTACTGCTAGTGGTTGTCATACTACTTTAACATTTTACATGAATCAGGTGTTTGAAGTAGGTGCAAAGTCTTTCCAAGAGACCCTCCAGTCATTTTATTTATAATGTTAAACAACAAGTACCTGTAGAGTTTGGTGGGACACTGCTCACAGGTCTGAAAACAAAGTCTTGGAGCTAGAAGAGACAAGGACAGGACAGTAACATTTAAAGTGTAACAGGACTACAGGACTGTTGTTTTGTGTTATACTAATTCAACCTACTCAGAGTGTTACTTTCTTCCATTTGACTTGAAGTTGTAGGTTGGACCTCCACTCCTGGCCTCCAACTCGCTGTTGGGACACAAATAGGAGATATGAAAGTAGTGGTAAAGTTGTGCCACGGTTCAGGAGCCATGCAGCCCTGGATCGTGGCATGTGTATGTTTCAACTGTACACACTTGAACTGTGCGAGACGGAGTCTAAAACAAAAATCCAGAAAATCACATTGTATGATTTTTAAATAATTAATTAGCATTTTATTGCATGACATAAGTATTTGATACATCAGAAAAGCAGAATTTAATATTTGGTACAGAAACTATTACAGAGATCATACGTTTCCTGTAGTTTTCTTACTGTGAAGTATACTTGATTTGTAAATAATGTATAATATTTATTAGAGTACCAACACCCCTTAATATACACCTTAATCAACGAAACACAAGTGTCATGTGCATGGATTAATGAGTAATTCCTGGAAAATGTGTAGTTTTGAAGTACAAATGGATTTTCAGTTACTCCTGAACTCATACTGGGAAATATACTGAAGGTGTACCATTTACCCCAAATTTACCCCTTAATTTTACCTTAATCCACACACGTAATGCATTAAAAACAATTAATTTACACATTCATTGCAAATAATATCTTTCATTGTCTGTCATGGATGCCATGTTTGCCTTTTGTTTGTAAATGTAATCTATAGACAGTTGTTTTACATAGAATGAGCCAGCATTTTCTTTTCCGCTATATCTGCATTTGTAATGAAATGTCTGAATTTTATCAATTTCCTTCTCATATGCTGCTTGCACAGTACATTCGTCAACTTCCTTAGTGACAACAACACTGTACATCTCAGTTCCTTCATGATCCCTTTTATCAGAAGAATCTGCAATGTCTCATTATCTGACAACGTTTTGAGCTGAATACGAGGCTGGGATTTCCTCATCATTGTCCTATTTGTCTTCAGAGGGCTATGGCATCACTGTCCTCCAGAAGGTATTGTCTAACAGCTTGATCCCACTCAGATTTGCCATGACCGGCTTATTCAGGGCAGTGATGTGGTTGACAGCTCTAGCAATGGGTTCGCAGTTGACCATGTTTGAAAATCCCTGGGTCACTATGATTTACTGAAAAAGTTGATGTGTTATGACAAAAGCCAGTGACTTGGCAGACCAATCAGAACTCTCTATATCAGCATGTCAAGTCCCTTCATTATCTCAGCCAATCATGTATAGCATGAAAAGCCCTGTATTTACCGCTGGTTAAACAAGGGTTAGTCTGTTACATTTTATTTATACGTATTTAAACTTCACATGCTTGTTTGTTATTTAGTTACATGAAAGTTCACATCTTCAAAGAGGCATTCTACATGTTTTTATTCTTACAAACTGCTCTCCTGAAAAGTAGTGACATGCAACACACCCCCTTTTCTGAATTCTGTCACATTTGTCAATGAGAGCATTGCATTGTTGGAAAGTGCTTATGGGTTTCTTCCAATAATAAAGGCCAAAGTGGCAATCCCTGTCCCTGCAGACACAAACACACACACGCAGCTGCTCCTCCAGTGTGGCGGATGATTTTGGGGACCAGTGTTTCCCCAGGGACGTAGAATGTGGCAGTGTGTGGTGCTGTAGTGTGTAGTATTTCCTCCTCCATATTTACAGTATTAAATGTACCGTGCTGTATGGGATTTTAAGGGCACAGTTGGGACTGTGTATGGCCAAATCTGTCCTGGTCTATGCCACCAACGATGGAACAACTTGACTATCGCTCCGCATAGCCTCAAGAATTGATATTGCCTAGTTTACGACTCTACTTCAGAAAACGGAGAAACAGCTAATTTGCACTTTGTACCATTATTTGAGTAGAAAGAGACAAAAAAAACAAGAATAGAGTGAAAGACAAATAACATAAGAGCAAACATTTATGGAATAGTGACAACAGAGAATGAATCAAAAAGAGATAGGAGGAGAACAAGTAAGAGAGAGCTTGTAATGGAGCTACAGAAGAGAAGGCTGAATGGAGCTTCTATCTGAAACAATGGCCTTCCACACTAACTACAGATTGGTTGGGCCCATCCCATGTTTAAGCTGCCTCTGGCCACGGGACACTGTGTGCACTACCAAGTCCATATGAACATCCTGTTAAATGATTACTTAAGAACAACTCCTCTGTTTCCCCACAGGCCCACAGAGCAGTAGTAATAATCCAGGAGTGTCCAATCTTTTCAGGTATGACAGCTTCTTAGTAAACATAACACTGTTTTTCATGCTTTCTGTTGGGCATATTCTTCTCTCTGCATCTTTTCCCTTAGTCTCTAGTGTACCAGAGTAATTATTGCACTACAATTTCTGTGAAAATACCTAGTCAAATAGGGGTTAATGAACTATTCTGAAAGGTGGGTATATAAAGCATGTCACATTTTCCCAAAGTCAGTTTCTCAGTTATATTTTCAGTGGTATAGGATTATTTCACATCATTTCTCTCCATTATTTTGAGATTAGTTGACATTAGTATTTGTACATTTCAATGATTCAAGCGTAACGCTGTTTTATTAAAGGACAATTAATTGTGCATCTAGCTGAACAGTAAAGTGTAGGACTTTGATGAATCAGAAGCCTAATGCTGAGTACTCACACAAAACAAGTATGATATACTCCTGCAAAAATACTATTGTGCAGTTTTTATAAGGTTTTGGGAAAAAAGGTTAAGGAGTGGATACATTGAAAAGGAGTGGATAAACTACTCCAATGGCGTGTGCATAAAGAGCCTATTTGTGTATCTGCTAAAAAATTGCGTAGAAGTAAATTTATGTCCATTAACACTACAGGAAAATGGCTGAAAAAATATACTTGAAATGCTTTTAAGACTCTTAAAGCATTCACTCAGCTTCATACGAACAACCACAAATACATGGTCAGTCGGTCAAAAGTAAAGCATGAGATGCTTTAACAGTAATATTTGCAGAAGCACGAGGCATGTTGTCAATAGAATTTGTGCATTACCCCATACCTAATGTAAATGTCATACAGAATTAGTGTAGCATGCAAAGTGAGTACAGGTTTTGACATTATGTCCATTTACGCTAAAATAGAGCCACCAGAGTTATTATATCTCTACAAAGTTTGACCAGTAGCCTACTACTGCCCCAGGCATGCTCACTGTAGCAGGTGCATTTGCCATGCTGAGGTCCATTACACAAGCTGGCTGATGATCAAACACGAGAACCACACAGACAGCAGTAATGTAAAAAATGTATTTCCCAGATTTGTGTTCATTTTTGCTTTTGAAGACTGTAATTTCAAGTAGCTGGGAGCCATGAGATTTAATTGACATTTTGCAGCAGAACATGCAAAAAGTGCATATACTTGAGAACTATATTGCAAGCTACTCATAAATGGGCTGCAAGCTACCTGTAGCTAGCTATCAACCTGAGTAATACAATTGAGGAACATTTGACTGGCTTAACACACCAGTAAAACTTCTATGGTTTGTATTATGTTTTTTTCTTAATGTCTATAGTTGCCCAAATGTAACTTTAGGTTGTGTTATGACAGCAAATTGTAAAAATATTTTAATACTTCATGTCTCGCCTCTCAATCCCTTTATTGTACGCATAAACACACATTTTGTCTGGTCTTGTGAGGGCAAGATCTTTTTTTCTCTTTTTTGCCTATCCCCTAACACTAGCCATGTCCAAAATCATACTTTAACACATAGTTTAACCTAACACTAACCTCACCTACATTTCAATGTGTATGCTTAAGCTTAATCTGAATCGAACCCCAATTGTAAGTTTTAACCCACACACCGAAATAGCCATTTTCCTTGTGTGGGCAAAACTGTCAGATTTTACTATCTTTTTCTTTTCATGTAAAGTGAAGTCTCTGTATGTATAGTAAAGCCTGGTGAGTATGTTTTCCTCAACAGGCCATTAGGTGATTAGATAACACCAAGCCCTCCCACACAGAGGCTTGTAATGAACCACACTTTTGGATCCAGGCAATCCGGACGCGATGAGAGGCTGTCTTACAGGGTGTCTCACACTTACTGAGTCTTCCAAACTGTACACCACATTTTCCAAACCCTACACCAGCCACCTGTCACCCTGCTGACCAGGGGCCTGAGAGAGGTGGATGAGAAGGAGGGAGTCTTATTTCCTTCCACAGATCAACTAAACCATATGAGTTCATCGATTACTATCTTGATGTTATTTAGACAACAAGCAGCTCCCAGCAGTTACAAAAGGTGGTGGAGAAAAAAAAAACATATTACAAAATCTCTGACGATAAAAGTTTGAGGCTGAAATGTTTACTTGTTAAGGGTAATTTCATTGTTATGGACATTTTCACACAAAGTTTGGTGTTTATCTATAACACCCCTTTGGGGAAGAGTATTAAAAAATGCAGTAACATTTGTAACATTAAACGACCACTGAACATATATGTATAGTTCTGCGAGTGGTAGAAATTTACCGAAGATTTTAGGAGAACAAAAAAATGAATGGGAAATATGTATTTCAGCTAAATTTACCATTTGTATCTTAACCATAACAATTTTTTCTAGATATCAACGTTTGCTTCAATGGAAATCTAAACAATACATTATGGAATAATTCACAAGGGTCTGAAGATAGTTATGATGAATGTGTTGTTCATTACATCCACAATCATTCTGGAGTGTAACAGAAGCAACTAGCGACATTCAAAATATCAAATATCTCAGGTTAGTGTGTGAATATCTCCATGCAGTAGAAATATAAGTGCTTACTTAAAGCCACAAAATATGATTGTCTGAAATACATTATTAGAGACATGGCCAATTGTTCAGCAATGGCTAAAATATAGACTTTATGGCTAATTTTCACCATTTTAGAATTTGGTTTTTATTCATTTTATTGTTGGATGCTCAGGTTGGCGTTTTGTTTGGAACAACTGACAGTGGTAAATGTAGCAATGGTTTACATTACCCCTAAAGTTACTTTAAACCAAACACAGGAAGGAAGGAGAAGGCTGGCTGCCCTTTATGCGCACCTGTGCCCTTGTGTCAACTTGAGTAACTCGATAACTCATGGGGGACAAACAGTTTGTACTGTTTACTATTTCCTGATAGCTCGGATGGGAGCTATTTCCTTGATGGAACATGGTATCCATTGTTGAAATGTTATTCTGACAGAGTTGACCACAAAGCCAACAAAGAGAATAATAACTCTGAAGAGTGAAAGGGATGTGAGATGTGATGATGGATGGAATTCCCTTCACGTATGGATTGACAAAGTTTCCAGCAGCCCTATCATTGACAGAGGTTAATCAGTAACCCAGAATACAAACTGATTGATGACTACGCTAAATGCTTAGCACAGATGATACACTGTAGATTTGTTTTTGTTTACATTTTCCTTACTTCCAGAAACTTTTCCTTACTTCCATATTTTTTTAAGATTTGTTGATTTTGTACTTTGCAGATTTTCTTTTGTATTTTACTGCCTTCAATAAAAAAATTATCAGAACAAAATTTACAAACATAGCAGTTGTACCCCAAATTGTATTACATAAACAGTGGCTTATTGGCTCTGGTAAACATTTGTGACAGAATTCAGGAACGGGGGATTATAACGTCACTACTTCTCCGAAGAGCCATTTGTAAGAATAAAATGTTCTGGGACATTTTGTCTTTTTTGCAGAAATGCCTTCTTGAAGATGTGAACTTTTCTGTGACTTAGTAACAAACTAGTATGCAAAGTGTAAATATGAAAAAAATATGAATGCAATCCCTTGTTAAACCAGTTGAAAAAAATAGGACTTTTCCTGATAGACATGATTGGCTGAGATAAAGAAAGGGCTGGACATGCTGACATACAGAGGTCTGACATTCAGCTCTCTTTCACAACACAACTACATAGTAAGTAAATCATTGCTACCCTGGGATTTTCAAACATGGACAGCTGCAAACATGTTGGTAGAGCTCTCAACCACATCACTGCCCTGAATTTAGCTGCCGTTGTCAACAAATCTGAGTGGGAAGAAGTTGTGAGAGAATATTTTCTGGAGGTCAATGATGCCATGGCCTTCTCTGACTCGGAAGATGGGCAACGAATTGAACCACGATGACGGAATCCCAGACTTAGATTCTGTTAAAAATGTTGTCAGAGAATGAGACACTGCAAATTCGCGGATAAGAAAATGCTGAGACACCTAGTATAAAACTTTCTTAGATTCTTGAAGTACTGAACACCTTGAGTGTGAACTGTAGCGAAAACGCAGCGTAGGAAATGATGTCAACAGACCAAACGCAAATGACAAAGAAATTGGTATGCTGCAAAAAATTCCTACAAACTACAGATAATTCCTTTCTTTCTTGTCACAAAGTTGTGCATTTAGCTAGTTAACTAGCAATTGCTACTGACATTACTGTTCACGTTAGCAAGATAGGTAACAACACTAACTTATCAGCTAGCTAACATTTCCTGGTTTCTACCTTGTTCATTGGGTAGCTAGCTTTACCTGATGATTAGCTATATTTTATTTCAATAATCAGCAACCTGATTGACCAGTCATTCATCCAGGTGTGTGTTATTATGACCAGCTATTATGTTTAAATTGCCTACACAAATGTGATTAAGCCACTTGGTTTTATAATTAGCTAAAAATTGACCAGTCATTCTCCCATGTGTGTGTGATTATGACCGGGTAGACAAAAAAAAGTGACTCATTCACTAATTGGGTTAACAGTGAAAAGGGTAAGCCTAATATTTGTCCTAAATGGTCTCTCTCTTGAATTCATTCCAGCATGAGCAGAAAATGTCTGACTTCTCTCCACCAGTCCTACAAGGCGAATGGTACATTGCCCCCCACCAAAATGAGAACCGGCAAGCACAAGTTGCACATGAAGATCCACTTCCTAAAACGTGATGTGGACAACCCACTCCATCAGTACAGTAAGACTGCTAAACTGCTCAGTAGCTGTCCACCTGCACTCTCAAATTATCTGCACTTACATTGCTGCTCCTATTTATTTAAGAAAACTGCTGCTAAGGCACTTCACCTTTCACTATAATGTTTGTACCTGATGTATGAAGTGCATGTGAATAAACTTAAATTTTACTTCATTTGGTTTGATATACTGTGTTTTTATTAGAGACCAACCAGAACAGTTTAGCACAAGGCCAAAGTGTCCCATTTGAATACTTAAATAGCTGGGTGGGCTTGAGGCCTAACAGGGTGTGAACCATGCTAAATAGGCATAAACAATGACCAGATCTCTGGCAAGTGTGAAAATGTTTCCAGACTTTTTTCTCAGAACTAGGTAGAGCAGATTATCAACATTTAAAGATGCATATCTTTTTCATACCTTTATCAAACATTATTGTATTATATACCAATACAAAGATCTGAATCTGGACCTTAATCCAATGTAAAAAAAAAAAAAAAAGAAGAACTAAAATTTGGCAATAGGACCCTGTTCCTGAATTCTGTCACATTTGTGAACCTCATATGGAATATGGTGCCATTTGGAAAGAATCTTGTGTTCTGCATTTCCAAGCAGAAAAGATATACTACGTCATAGCAACAACCAGAGAATGACGTAGCCAAAACTGATGGATTGATCGTGAAAAAGTGAGGACCAGCATGCTTTTCTGTACTGTATATGCTCTCTAAGTGTAACCAATAAATAACCTTCATTATTATAACCCTGGACAGTGAGAGAAGGAAAGAACAGGACGGTTTTGTGTGTGTGTGTGTGTGTGTGGGTGGTGGTGTGGGTAGTCAGTAGTGAGTACAACTAAACTTGTGAGGACAAAAAAGTATAAAAAATACAGAAAATTAAACATTGTGTTGATATTATTCCTTTACCAGTTCCGGCTTAGGTTTAGGTTCAGGGTAAATGGTACAATTGTGACAAGGTTAAGAGGTTAAGATTAGGCTTTGGAGTAAAGGAAAATACTGGATTTTGGATTTTCAAGTCAAATGTTCCATCCATCTTCTTCCGCTTATCCGGGGCCGGGTCGCGGGGGCAGCAGTCTAAGCAGGGATGCCCAGACTTCCCTCGCCCCAGACACTTCCTCTAGCTCTTCCGGGGGGACACCGAGGCGTTCCCAGGCCAGCCGGGAGACATAGTCCCTCCAGCGTGTCCTAGGTCTTCCCCGGGGTCTCTTCCCGGTGGGACGGGACCGGAACACCTTCCCAGGAAGGCGTTCCAGAGGCATCCGAAAAAGATGCCCAAGCCACCTCAGCTGACCCCTCTCGATGTGGAGGAGCAGCGGCTCTACTCTGAGCTCCTCCCGGGTGACCGAGCTTCTCACCCTATCTCTAAGGGATCGCCCGGCCACCCTGCGGAGAAAGCTCATTTCGGCCGCCTGTATCCGGGATCTTGTCCTTTCGGTCATGACCCAAAGCTCATGACCATAGGTGAGAGTAGGAACGTAGATTGACTGGTAAATCGAGAGCTTCGCCTTGCGGCTCAGCTCTTTCTTCACCACGACAGACCGATACATCGACTGCATTACTGCAGAAGCTGCACCGATCCGTCTGTCAATCTCCCGTTCCATCCTTCCCTCACTCGTGAACAAGACCCCTAGATACTTAAACTCCTCCACTTGAGGCAGGCACTCTCCACCAACCTGAAGTGGGCAAGCCCACGCCTCTAGGGCGTTTGTGTTTTGGTTTAAAAGATTATAATTAAACAATGAAAACATTTCCCTTGTTCTTGTGCCAGTCCCCGCGAGCACTAAGTCACTTTCCAGTTTAATGGTTAGGTTTACGGTCAAATGTTATTTAGGTTGTGATTACGGATTGTCACGTCCTGGCTGTGCCCCTAGCCATCTCTGCGCTGGGCTCGGGGCATAGCCAGGACAGGACAGGAGGTGGCCTTTAGCCACCTCTACTCCTTTTTTTGGTTTCCCCAATTGGAGGCAGGTGTTAGTCATTGCCTCCAATTGGGGACCCTATTTAAGTTTAGTTTGTAGGCCCCAAGGCGTGGTTCATTTTGGTTTTGTTTATCCTGTGTAAGGAATACCCATGTCACTGGTTGCTGCTTTTTGTTTTGTTGGAGTCCTGCATTCTTTATTTTGTATTAAATGGATTACCTTACCTACCTCTACTCTGCGCCTGTGTCCTCTTCATCCCACGACCGTGACACGGATAGGTTAGCGAGTGGGTAAGATTAGTTTTACGGAATTTAGATTTAGTTTTCTATAAAAAAAAAAGGTCTCTGTGTATAGGTACAAAAGGACTGAAACTGCATGGCAAACTATTATACCAAATCATACCGAATGATAGCATTCAAGAAATATAAGGTGTACATTTGTGGGTTTTCACACTGATTAAAAAATCCATTATATAACTTTTTGTATGGTTATGTGTGAACTGATTTTGAGGCTGTTTTGTTTAAAAGGAGATATACAAGCGATATGTGATATCATGACAAAAATGACAATATCATTGGAGTCATGAGGCAAGTAAATTCACTTCATAACATTGTAAACAAATGCTTACATTATGTAAGGCATAACGCATTTACACTGAACAAAATTATAAACGCAACACTTTTGTTTTTGCCTCCATTAATCATGAGCTGAACTCAAAGATCTAAGACCTTCTATGTACACAAAAGGCCTATTTCTCTCAAATATTGTTCACAAATCTGTCAAAATCTGTGTTAGTGAGCACTTTTCCTTTGCCGAGATAATCCATCCACCTCACAGGTGTGGCATATCAATATGCTGATTAGACAGCATGATTATTACACAGGTGTGCCTTTGGCTGGCCACAATAAAAGGCCACTCTAAAATGTGCAGTTTCACTGTATAGGGGGGGTCTGTGGGGGTCTGGGGGGGTCCGAAAACCAGTCAGTATCTGGTGTGACAACCATTTGCCTCACACAGTGCAACACATCTCCTTCGCATAGAGTTGATCAGGTTGTTGATTATGGCCTGTGGAATGTTGGTCCACTCTTTTTCAATGGCTGTGCGAAGTTGCTGGATATTGGCAGGACCTGGAACACGCTGTCATATACACCGATCCAGAGCATCCCAAACATGCTTAATGGGTGACATGTCCGGTGAGTATGCTGGCCATTCAAGAACTGGGTGTTTTCAGCTTCCAGGAATTGTGCATAGATCCTTGCAACATGGGGCCGTGCATAATCATGCTGCAACATGAGGTGATGGTCGTGGATGAATGGCACAACAATTGGCCTCAGGATCTCATTACAGTATCTCTGTGCATTCAAAATGCCATCAATAAAATGCACCTGTGTTCGTTGTCCATAACACAAGCCTTGCCATACCATAATCCCACCTCCACCATAGGCCACTTGATCCACAACATTGACAGCAGCAAACCGCTCACCCACACGACGCC